>NC_035449.2:52118229-52449063 GCF_002127325.2 Helianthus annuus | reverse complement strand
ATTGTCTGTAAATATTTCTTTACTGGTTTTCATTAAAAACAAAAACCCAAAAAGAATGTGTTTTAGCATAAAATTTTGAAAATTTAAAAAGATTTTATTTCATCTTATTTTTGACAACTGATGTTGAAAAGCTGATTTTCAAAATTCCAAGTGCTAAACAGGATGAACATCAATGGGTTGGGAGAGTGTGTTTGAAAAGACAAATGAAGATAAAGTTTGAGATATTTTGAAAAATGTCATAATCTAACATGTGATGTTTTGAGTTTGATCCAACAAGTGGTCATCAGTGATTAATATTGTTAAATCTTATAATTTGTGAAACTTACTTTTGGGTAGAGATTGTGCAGGATAAAAGCTATGCAAAAGCCAGGTTTCGACTCCTGAGGATATGCAGATTAGAGCCAGGTTTCTGAGAGTCAGGAAACGGTCCTGAACCTGTGAAAGTTGCAAAACGAGATCCTCGTGTCTAAGCCTAAACAGAGTTTGAGCCAGGATACGATCCCAGAACAACTTAAGGGGGAGTCTGCTAGCAAGGGGGAGTCTGAATGCTAGAGAGCCAGATTCAGATCCTGGAACAAAGCTCGAAGATAGAAGCTGCTAAGACTGAAGAATTTATGGAATCAATATCCAAGGGGGAATTTAGCTGCTGATGCTGTCAAACTTAAGGAATCAAGAGATCTGGTCAAGAGAATTTGAGAGAGGAAAGAGTCAGATTGCGATTCTGGAAGAGTAAGAGAAGATAGAGATTGAAGGATGCTTACAGTGTCAGATACTTTGGAAAGAGCATGAAAACTGATCAAGACTGAAGACTCGTCATATTGAAGACTCGACACTGAAGACTCGTCAACATCCAAGGGGGAGTCTGTTGGTGCATATGTCTGTCGACTTCGTCTTGTATCGAGTCATGTATTAGAATTGATAAACCAAGACACGTAGTTCGAGAAAATCAGGAAACAGGTCAGAAATAGCCAGTCCACACGAACTGACCAGTTCGTGCAAACTGGACCAGGCCAGTTCGTGCGAACTGGAAATGTCAGTTTGGTGCGAAGTGGCTGGCCTATATATAGAGGGTCTTGGGTTGTCATTTGTATGTGTGTGATTCCGGTAGCGAAGCTCTGCCAAAGTGTCTCCAGCATTGTAAAACGTTCTAAAATCAATACAAGAGACAATTAAAGTGATTCTAAGTGTAAATCAAGCTGCTACAACATCAATACGTCGGATTCCGCCTTTCGTATTGATCGAGAACTCTTCTGAACGTCTCGTTTGATCGATTCAGCGATCCTACAAATAGATTGTGGTTTCATAGACTATGCATGTAGATAGTAGATTACGCCTGTGTCTAAGCAAAACTATTCTTTGTGCATGAGCATAGGCTGCGTGTAGAGTTAGTTTGCGCTAGTTGGGGTTTTTATGGACATTGGAGCGCAATGCTGACTTTGCACCTATATGTTAATTGTATTTAACTTAGGGCTCTGGGTGTCAGGATCGTTCAGTTTACAATGACTAAAAGTAGAGTACTATATGTCAGTTTCTAGACCCATTTTAGACACTTTTGGGGATGTGAATACTCAGTGAAGTAATGTATAGAATATTATTAAAAGTTAAAGTATAAAGTTAATGAAAGAAAAGTTTTATTAAATGAATTGTTTTGGGCTACTAGCCTGAATGTTACCAGGAAACGTTTATAGTTAAATAAGATTAAATTGCACAAATCAACCTTTATGTTATACCTAAACTGCACTTCATACCTTTCCCCATGAAATCGGAAAAATCCAACCTTTATGTTCACGTTTTGCTACGAGTATAATCTTTAACACAAGCGACGTTTGTTTTCTTGGTTAAATTACCTCACATGCTTTGCATGTGAGGGTTTTCTGGTCTTTTCTCAAGCCTTTTTATTTAATATATTTTTCCTAACCAAAGTCAACCTCTCTCTGTCTTCCTTAAGTCACAACCTCTCTCACACACACAAGTTAACACTCCCTCTTTCTTCTAGTATGTAGCACCAACACATCAAGTGAGTAACCACCACTGTCACACCCCAACTGATGGCGGAATCATCGGGGCATGGCACTAAGCGAAACAGATTGTCCAGAAGTTTCCACAACAACTATTAATACTATTCAGTTAAATGATACGTCCCATATCGTATCCCAAATAATACAATATATTATTACAGATAACAACTAGTCAAGTAGTTCTGTTCCGACAACTCAGATTTAATTAAAAACGAATAAATATCATTCAAATGCTCCTAAAGACCCAGTCGGACAAGATCTACAGACAACTATGCTTTAGACGCTTGTTCCTGACAGACAACTATTTGTTGGGGGCCTATAGAGCTTTATTCTAGCCTCGCTTTCCTAGCAAGCAAACATCTTAAACACCTGTCACATACGTTAAAATAAAGTCAATACATATAATGTAAAGGTGAGCATACAAGTTTGATAATAGCATAATAGAGTTCGAATAGTTTACGCATAACCAGCACGTACACAGAGCAAAACGAAGCATGTTAATTATCGACATGGATCTATCGATATCAATGACTGCGGGTTGACTGTCCGAGACAGTTCGCAATACATGATTACCACCGTAATCCATGTAAGTAATTGTCCTTAACAACCCCCGTGTGAACGGGTGCTGAGTCCAAACTATAGTACTACGTCGTTAAGGCAGGTAGACAGCATTCCACGTGTAAACATAACAACAAGCATTCATTTAGTCACGTAATACATGTGAATCGATTAGCGTTTAAATAGTTGGAGTAGTGTGATCGATTGTGTTTTGATATAAGTAACGTATGTAACACCCAAAAGTGCTAAAAGTAAAACAGGATCGAGTATACTCACCGCGATTGATTGATGGATTGAAGGGAGCGCTTGAGAGTAGGGTTAGCCTGAACAGTTTGATAGCATAACGATGAATACACGTAAAATGGAAACAAATGTAAGTGGGTCAAACAGCCTGGTCGATCGAACAGCAGGTTCGATCGAACGGGTTGTTCGTTCGGTTGGAAGATCCATTCGGACAGTCTGTTCAGTCGGCCGGTAGGCTCGATCGGCTGGACCGTTCGAGTGGATTGTTTCTTCCTTTTGAGTAGGATGTGTTTGTGTATGATGGTTTGACCTTTTGAAATTTTCGTTGTAGTATTTGAGAACACTGAAGTGTCCTTACCTTTCAGGTCGATCGATCGAACGGCCTCTTCGATCGGCCGGCTTAACCGATCGGTTAGGAACTTCAAAAGTGAGTCCTCAGCTGGAGGTAACCTGTTCGATCGAACAGCATGTTCGATCGGGTGGCACCCCATACTACTACGAGTTGTAAATCGATTAAGGGTTGAAGCATAGTATCTCATGATCCGATGAGTAATGTTTACCAAACGGTTCCTTCAATCGAACATCACCTCGTTCAATACTATATTTCATGAATTTGTCAAAGTGTGGGGCCATATGCTAGCCGATCGGCTGGCCTGGTCGATCGGCTGACATGTCCGATCGGTTGGGCTGTCTGTTCGGACAGCCTAACCGTTCGGTCAGCATCCCGACCTGGTCGGCCTGTTCGTCTAACACTTGGCTGTTTTGGTTATTTGACGTTATTTCGAGGTAGTTTGACAACGAGCTAAACCATGGAACTTTCGTTCTTACTTGTTTCCCCTACTCGGACAGGAATCACCCAAGTCCGGCCGGTGAACTGTTCCGAATGGCAGTTTGACGTTTAACCCGGAATTGGTGAACCTCGTAGATAGAATCCGAACCTTGAGCCACTCGTCCATTAGAATGATTGGTGAGTTGACTCAAGCTCCGTTTCTATCGGTTTGAAGGCATTGAGTGTAAAAGAGTTGAAAGAAAGCTGGAAATCCTTCTTTCAATCCTTCACACCATGTAAATGTTCAGATCTTTGATAGATCTTAGCTTGTTTATGTGGAAATCGGTTTGATCCGAGCTATTCATGGTGGATTGAGGCCAAGACATGATGTTCTTGAAGAACAACATGATGACATCATCCTAGAATGCTTAGATTTTGATGATTTCACGGTTAGAAATCAAGATTCGAAAGATAGAAAGGTGTAGGAGTGTGTATTGATCAAGAAAGTATAAGATTTAGGATGAAAACTTACCGGAATCGGAAGAAATCTGAGAAAAAGGTGAGGAGCACGAGCTGGTCGGTCAGAGAGTTTCCAAAAGTGGAAAGAATGACAATGACAGCCCTATTTATAGGCTCCAAAAGAGGAAAGGGCTGGCCGATCGGCCAGGCATTCCGATCGGCCAGCCTGCTCGATCGGACAGTCCGTCCGATCGGCTGACAGCCTGATCGATCCACAGCCTGGTTCGAGTGTTCGGTGCGACGATTTTCGATATTTCGATTTCGATTGAAGACGGTACGAGTACTGTAGAGTTTCCTATTCAAATTACTTTCAGTCCTAATCACTATATCTAACATACAATCATCTATATTCACACTATCCTTACATTACCACTCGTCATAATTTGATTTCGATTGCATTCGATTTGAGTTTCAATTTTGATTCGAGTTTCGATTGATTTGACCGATCACCACACAAAACATAAAGTAAGCACGTACAGGTAACAGATAAGGCACACACACACGTATAACAACAACCAAAGTTCGCGTAATTCGAGATTCGAGTTCGATGATGGTTAGATCGGTTTGATTACTGATTAGTTAACTTTATCGCATTGTTACTTCCTACTATTCACAGTCGTAAATCGGTTCGCGTCGATTAAACATTCGATTACTTCGATTAATTCTGATTAACAACACTTACTCCACATAATACAAATAAGACATAAAATAGACTAATTATAGTCAAAGAAGTCAAAGTTGACTTGAACTTTGAGTTTGACGTTGACATTCGAAAACACGGGGTGTTACAGCCTCCCCTTGTTTAGGGAATTTCGTCCCGAAATTAGGCTCGAAGCTGCACATCGTCGTGAATGATTTCACCAATTTCTCGCATCAGATCTTCATTTGAACAACTGCGGGTACTTGGCCTTCATGTCGCTTTTGAGTTCCCAAGTGAACTCTGCGCCTCGTTTGCCTTCCCATCGGACTTTCACGATAGGGATGCGTGAGCGCTTGAGTTGCTTGGTTTGGCGATCCATGATTTCGACATGCGTTTCCACGAAGTGTAGCATTTCGTTGACCTGAAGATCGTCGAGAAGTACAATCAGATCATGATCAGCTAGGCATTTTCGGAGGTTCGACACATGGAAAGTTGGGTGGACTTTACTAAGTTCCTCTGGTAGTTCGAGTCTGTAGGCAACTTTTCCGATTCTTTCCAGAATCTTAAAAGGTCCAACATATCGAGGCGCTAGTTTCCCTTTCTTTCCGAATCTGACCACACCCTTCCAAGGTGATACCTTTAGGAGTACGTAGTCGCTAACGTCAAATTCAAGGGGCTTGCGTCTTCTATCGGCGTACCTTTTCTGCCTATCCCTGGCTTTCGACAAGTTGTCTCGAATCTGGAGGATTTTGTCAGTCGTTTCTTGTAGTAACTCGGGATCGGTTAATTGCGAATGACCGATCTCGTGCCACACAATAGGCGAACGACATCTTCTTTCATATAATGCCTCGAATGGTGCCATTTGTATGCTGGCATGATAGCTGTTGTTGTACGAGAATTCGACTAACGGTAGGTATTTGTTCCAACTACCACCGAAGTCTATGACACACATGCGGAGCATGTCTTCAAGAGTACGGATCGTTCTTTCAGTCTGTCCGTCAGTTTGAGGATGGAATGCAGTACTCAGGTTAAGCGACGTACCAAGAGCCGCTTGAAATGTTTCCCACAATCGCGAAGTAAACCGAGCATCACAGTCTGAAATGATATCACGAGGCGTACCATGATTACAAATGATCTCGTCGGTGTAGATTTGGGCTAGTCGTTCTACCTTGTAGTCTTCTCGTATTGGCAAAAAGTGGGTTGATTTGGTCAGACGATCAACTATAACCCAAATGCTGTTGTGACCTGATGGCGTGGGCGGAAGTTTGGTTATGAAATCCATAGCTATACTCTCCCACTTCCATATGGGGATTGGAGGTTGTTCGAGTAAGCCAGAAGGTCGCTGATGTTCAGCCTTAACTCTTGCACAAGTCAGGCAACTTCCAACATAGAGGGTGATATCCCGTTTCATACCCGGCCACCAGTACTTGTAACGAAGATCCTGGTACATTTTATCGGCTCCGGGATGAATAGAATACCAGGATTTGTGGGCTTCGTTCATTATAATCTTTCGCAAATCGGTCCGCTTAGGGATCCAAATTCGGTCCAGAAAATAGAAAATCCCATCTGCCTTGCTTACAAGCTGAGCTCCATTGTGATAGATTCTCTCCTTCTTCAAGGTGCGTTCGTTAAAGCAAGCGTGCTGGGCTTCGTGGATGAGAGTTTCGAGATTGTGCTGGGCTTGGGTATTGCGAATACTGAGCAAATAACTCCGTCTGCTGAGTGCGTCGGCAACAACATTTGCCTTGCCTAGGTGATAACGAATCTCACAGTCGTAATCGCTAAGAAGTTCTACCCATCGGCGTTGACGCATGTTAAGTTCCTTCTAATTAAAGATGTGTTGTAAACTCCTGTGATCGGTGAAGATCGTACACTTGGTACCATACAGGTAGTGTCGCCAAATCTTCAATGCAAAAACAACTGCGCCTAGCTCGAGGTCATGGGTTGTATAGTTCTTCTCATGGATTTTGAGCTGACGAGATGCGTAAGCTATAACCTTGTCCCGCTGCATGAGAATACAGCCAAGACCAAGGTTGGAAGCATCACAATAGACAATGAAATCGTTGTTTCAGTCTGGCAATGTGAGAACAGGAGCATTGCAGAGCTTGCGCTTAAGGGTTTGAAAAGCAGATTCTTGTTCAGTTCCCCAAACAAAAGACCTGTCTTTATGAGTAAGAGCGGTAAGCGGCACAACGATCTTAGAGAATCCTTCAATAAATAGTCGATAATAGCCCGCTAATCCAAGAAAAGATCGGACTTCAGACGGGTTCTTTGGTCCAGCTTTTAACTGCTTCAATCTTCGCAGGATCGACATGAATACCCTGACTATTCAAGGTGTGACCCAGAAACTGAACCTCCTCCAACCAGAATTCGCACTTGGAGAACTTGGCGTAGAGTTGGTTCCCCTGGAGTAACTCGAGAACTAAACGTAGATGTTGCGCGTGTTTGGCTTTCGATTTGGAATAAATCAAGACATCGTCGATGAACACGATGATGAAACGGTCAAGACAAGGTTTACACACGCGATTCATCAGATCCATAAAAACCGCGGGTGCGTTGGTTTGACCAAAAGGCATAACAACGAACTCAGAGTGGCTGTAGCGAGTGCGAAAGGCGGTTTTGGGTATATCTTCCTGCTGTATGCGTAACTGATGATAACCTGAACGTAGATCGGTCTTCGAGAAGCACGTTGCACCTTGTAGCTGATCAAACAAATCGTCGATTCGAGGTAGGGGATAACGGTTCTTGATGGTCAGCTTATTCAATTCCCAATAGTCGATGCACATCCTGAACGATCCATCTTTCTTTTTGACGAAAAGGACTGGTGCGCCCCAAGGAGAGGTGCTCGGGCGAATAAAGCCTTTTTCAAGTAACTCCTGGAGTTGGTTTGAGAGTTCCCTCATTTCGGATGGCGCGAGTCGATAAGGGGCTTTAGCAACAGGGTTAGCTCCAGGAATAAGGTCGATATGAAAGTCGATATCACGACTTGGCGGTAGTCCAGGAAGGTCATCAGGGAACACCTGAGGAAATTCACGAACCACTGGGACATCTTTGACTTCAACTTTCTTTTTCTTTTCCTTCTCCGCTACTACAATGTTGGCCAAGAAGGCGCTGTATTCCTTGCGGAGATACTTGCTAGCTTGGATACACGACATGAGCTTGAGACCTTTCGAAGCTGTTTCACCGTATACACATCAGAGATCACCATTTGAGAGCGAGAATCGAATCATCTTTTACAAAACACACAACTTCAGCATGGTTTTCGCGAAGAAAGTCCATGCCTACTATGACGTCAAAACTTCCGAGTTGCATGGGAATAAGGTCAATAAGGAAGATATGATTATTGAGCTCGAGGGTACAATCACGAAGAACAGAGTTAACTGCGACGGTTCTTCCAGTAGTAACTTCGACTTCGAATGACGAGGGGAGATAAGAGCGCATACGACTAAGGAGCTTCTCGAATTCAAACGACACAAAGCAGTTATCGGCTTCAGTATCAAACAAACATGATGCATAAATACCATTCATAAGGAACGTACCATTAACCACGTTGTTGTCAGCCTGGGCTTGACGGGCGTTGATGTTAAAGGTTCTGGCACGGGCTGCTTGCTGTTGCTGCTGGGGCTGCTGCTGTTGCTGCAGCTGTTGGGGTTCTTGTTTCACAACCCGGTTTGGGCACATGTTTGCAAAGTGTTTAGGATCACCACATGCAAAGCAGAATCGAGCATTGAACACTGGTGCTTGAGCTGCAGGTTGGCCTTGAGGGGCTGGGAGGAGAGCTTGATGAGCGGCGGCTTGAACTGGGGCTTGACGGGGTCTATAGCGACAATTCGCAGTGAAATGCCCGTAAAGGTTGCACTGAGCGCAGAAACGACAGGCAATTCCCACCGGATGATGGTATGAGCACGTCGGGCAGAGCGGGTGGGGACTTATGTAAGCGTGCTTAGCTGGCGGCGCATTGATCACTGGAGCTTGTCGGTGGTGAGACTGCTGCTGAGCCTGTACGGCTTGCAGAGGAGCAACAGTTGTTGTCACAGCACAGTTCTTGTTGCTGGAGCTGTTGTTGTTGTGCTTCTTCTTTCTTCTTGACGACTTGGAGGGTTGAGCAGTGGTGGTGTCGACGGTTGATGCGGTGGTGGCTTGATGCAGAGACTTGGTATGCTTATCCCAAAAACCAGACTTTACCCGCTTGTCATTGATCTCAGCGGCAAGCAGGTAGGTCCCTTCAATCGATGAAGTCTTAGCAGCATGAACGAAATCGGCAACACAATCGGGTAAAGCTCGAATATACTTCTTGATGGCCATGTCTGGCGTCTTGACTTGATCGGGACAAATGATGCTGAGCTGTTTAAAGCGTGCAGTCAAGGCAGCGTTATCTCCATCCTTCTGCTTAATGTTCCAAAACTCATCCTCCAGCTTTTGGCGTTCATGGGGAGGGCAAAATTCGTCCATCATGATGGCTTTCAGCTCCTTCCATGTCAGCTCATAAGCTGCATCATTCCCGCGTTTGTTTCGTTCGGCCGTCCACCAGTCTAGAGCTCGGGACTGGAAGACGCCGGTTGCGTTTAGGGTACGGAGATTTTCTGGACACCCGCTTTGGAGCAGAGTGACTTCGATAGAATCGAACCATTGAAACATAGCTGTTGGGCCATCTTCTTCGGTGAATTTCTTTGGTCCGCATGCCTTGAACTGTTTAAAGCTGAAGACAGTCTTGGTAGCATCTTTGGGAGCTTCAGTTCTCGACTCCTCAGAAGATTTGCTGACGTTTTCATAGACATCGCTCACAGCTTTTGCCACACTCTTGGCAATGATAGCAGCGAGACGCCTGTCTCTCTTCTCTTGGCGAGTAAGTGGGGTTCGGTGTCCAGATGACGACATGGTCTGCAACAGACATCGTCGTAGGTCTCAGACACAACAATCGAATCTCACCTCACACGTCTACTACTTACTAAAGCTTAGAAATACGTCGAAACATGCATTGCATAACACATAAACATATAACCACAGATTCACATAATCTCATAATCACAGAAACACATGAGCACGTAGGCACGTAGAGCACAAAGACACTTAAGCACAGAAGCACATACACATTTAATCACAGATGCAGTTAATGTCACGTAATTCTCCTATCTACACACAGTAGCACATACAGTATCCTGACTGCATCTAAGTTTTGCGAGTTATTCGAATATAGCGATCGCGAATAGTATATTGAATAGCATCGTAAAATCGTATAGCATGTTGCGTATAGTATAGTATAGCGTATATCGTAGCATAGTACCGTCTAGATTCGTAACGACTTGTTAGCGTTTTGAGGTAGAAGAGCAATGCGAGTCGTGTGTGTTGATCGAAGTGATAGCAAAAATCGAGTGAACATCAAAATTAAACACACAAACAGGTAAACACAATTAAAACACATAAAATCGACGAATTATCAGAGTGACAACTGCTGACTCAAAACACAAAATCAGGAATTGGATTGTCTGCGGCTACTAGACATCGACTACCCATAGCGATTCGACTATTCACAATGGACTTGTCGTCACTTTCCGACTTTCGGGATCGCGTTTCTGCCTCGATTCTTGGGCATTAAATGTGTATTCCCTAGGTCATACTTGTGAGTTCAGGTCGTTGGAGTCCGTCGAGGCTTTGGTGAGATAAATAAAAATCCGAAACAAATTGTCCAGGTTAGGGTTTCACCCCTGGCTTAGCAACTTCTTCCTTGTTTTAGTAAAATTTGAGGAGATTATTCATCAAAATATGGATTTCACTCCTGATTTGGTATAATTCTCCTCGTTCGTTATCAAAAATCATGAGGGAATCATTGATAAATTGATAAAATCAGCATTGATCAAACAATTTAGTCGAGAGTTTGCGGGCTTTCACACCTAATCTCGACTAAATCGCTTGACTCTATTTGAAAACTCGAGTACAGTGATAGCGAAGAATATTAGAATATAGCACATAAGCTTGGTCTATTGGTTACTAACTATAGTCTAGGTCTCTAAGACAGCGACCCGGACTAGGTCGTGTCTAACCTAATTCCCTATAGTTATGGCTCTGATACCGATGACGGAATCATCGGGGCATAGCACTGAGCGAAACAGATTGTCCAGAAGTTTCCACAACAACTATTAATACTATTCAGTTAAATGATACGTCCCATACCGTATCCCAAATAATACAATATATTATTACAGATAACAACTAGTCAAGTAATTTTGTTCCGACAACTCAGATTTAATTAAAAACGAATAAATATTGTTCAAATGCTCCTAAAGACCCAGTCGGAGAAGATCTACAGACAACTATGCTTTAGACGCTTGTTCCTGACAGACAACTATTTGTTGGGGGCCTCTAGAGCTTTATTCTAGCCTCGCTTTCCTAGCAAGCAAACATCTTAAACACCTGTCACATACGTTAAAATAAAGTCAATACATATAATGTAAAGGTGAGCATATAAGTTTGATAATAGCATAATAGAGTTTGAATAGTTTACGCATAACCAGCAAGTACACAGAGGAAAATGAACCATGTTAATTATCGACATGGATCTATCGATACCAATGACTGCGGGTTGACTGTCCGAGACAGTTCGCAATACATGATTACCACCGTAATCCATGCAAGTAATTGACCTTAACAACCCCCGTGTGAACGGGTGCTGAGTCCAAACTATAGTACTACGTCGTTAAGGCAGGTAGACAACATTCCACGTGTAAACATAACAACAAGCATTCATTTAGTCACGTAATACATGTGAATCGGTTAGCGTTCAAATAGTTTGAGCAGTGTGATCGATTGTGTTTTGATATAAGTAACGTATGTAACACCCAAAAGTGCTAAAAGCAAAAAGGGATCGAGTATACTCACCGCGATTGATTGATGGATTGAAGGGAGCGCTTGAGAGTAGGGTTAGCCTGAACAGTTTGATAGCATAACGATGAATACACGTAAAATGGAAACAAGTGTAAGTGGCTCGAACAGCCTGGTCGATCGAACAGCAGTGTGACAACTCGAACTTTAGACTTACTGTGATGTAACACTACGTGCCTATGACACCTTGAGTTAATGAATGTTATGATGTTACGTACTTATGTGAACATATAATTATGTGACTACGTGTGTTATTATGTGCTATATGATTTAATGAGAATGCATATGTTATGTGAATCAAATGTTAACCCAACCGCATACAAGCCCATTCGGGCCACACACCCAACTCGAGACCACAAGGCGGCCCAAGTGAGGTTCCGGCCCACTCCTCTTATACGTATGCATACACAATTAGGGTTGCTAGTTTTCACAATTCTCCTTGCAACCAAGAACACACACACGCACAAACTCTCTCTCTCAACTCGGAACCAAGGGCTGCCGAAGTGATACACGCATCGAAGCTTGTTGAATCCGGATCCCTTCTCTCCATCTCGGTTAGTTTGAGTTTATGATTTTCTGTTTTGTTGTGATGTCGTGTATGGTTTGATCAATCGGTCCAAGTATATGTTAAACCGATTAGAGTTGCATGATATTAAACTAGGGCCGGTTAGATTGTTGGCCGATTAGATTATGTTGTTTATGCTTGGTCCTCGGATTGATTGTATGATGATAGATATAATCAGGTTTTTGTATGAATGATAACCGGTTAGGTTGCATGCTAGTCCGATGATATGATTATGACTCGGTTCAGGTTTGTGTGCTAATCCGATTAATTGTTTTGATGCTGTTATGAACATGCTAATGATGATGATTTTAAAGGTGTTATGAATATGATTGAATGATGAATAAACGTTGATTTGATCTGTTTCCGAAACTGCCTAAGTGTTAGCTTGAATCACGGGATAATTGTTGCATAAATTATGGAAACAAATTACACATCCGGTTGCGACTTGGATTGCGAGTCGAAACCTCACAATCACGACTCGAGACCATAAGCAGCATGAACCGAAACCACGGTTGCGAGTCCCGTTGCGACTTGTAACCAGACCATGACGGGTTGAGACCAGCTGTTGCGACTCGTAACCAGCTGTTGCGACTCGTAACCCTCCGTTGCGACTCGAGATCGCCGGTTGCGACTCGAGACCACCTTTGCACGTACACTGTTTTGGGCTTTCACTGTCACGAGCCCAATCGTTTGGGCCAAATAATTGGACTTATGACTGTGATGCTATTGGACTGCTTATCTGTTTGGGCTGATATGTTATTTGGGCGGATTACCTTTCGGGCTTAGACATTGGATCGCACAAGGTTAATATGTGGTATAATTGGGCCGGGTTATGTTGGGCCAGGGTTAGAACGCACAAGTATGCTCTTGACTGCTAAGTGTTACCATGTTCTATGCGTGCTCGAAACAAGTTATCTTGTATGTTCCATACGTGTATTACCTCAGTCAAAACCTGACTTGCATAATAACCATGATAGGACGTGGTTGACCATTTACTTGCTACCTGTACTCTTTGTGTATCTGCCGAGCAAACCAAGGTGAGTTCACACAGCCAAGGCATGGGATTCCCGGGTTGGGAATTGGGTTGGATATGTTGAATATGGAATGATTACTCGTACTTACGCATTCTCTAGACTATAGACCATCGTCCTCAGGATAGTCAGGACACGTTACGTAAAGCCTACGTAACCCAGTATTTGCCATTTGTCTCCCGGGTCGGGAGGACACGTTACGTAAAGCCTACGTAACCCAATACCATCTACTGGCTTCCGGGTCGGAAGGCCACGCTGCGTAAAGCCTACGTAGCCCCCACGCGTACCATGTCCTCGGGGAAGGGCACGTCACGTAAAGCCTACGTGACCCTGTACGTTTTTCCTGTTCTCGGTAAAGAAGAACACATGGTCGGAAGTTAGTCTAGTAAGTACCGCTGATGAGAAGCCCTCATTAGTAAGGATAATCGTGGGAAGCCCCCACCAGTAATATAAACACAAGGTTTGGGAAGCCCCCACCTTAGTACACACTAGTATGGGAAGCCCCCACTAGTTATACTTATGCGCTATGTTATGAACTTACTTTCTGTGAACTCGCTCAACTAGTTTGTTGATTATTTGCTGCATGCCTTGCAGGACCTTAGGTACTTTTTGGAGCTTGCACAAGGAGGAGCAGGTCGTTGTGGGATACGGATCATGAACTTATTCGGAACTTATAACTATTTTGAGATTACATACTATGCTTCCGCTATTTAAACGATGTTTGGTTTTGAAACATCAATCATGTCATGATGATTTACATTGATTACTTTTATTATTAAATGCTATGTTTGATATGATTGATGGCTTGATCCTGGTCATGTCACGCCTCCAAGCGGTGGTACTCCGCGTGTGGATTTTGGGGGTGTGACAGATTGGTATCAGAGCCATTGGTTATAGAGAACTTGGTTTTAATATGGGGAAATGTTTTTATTAAAACCGGACTATAACCAGTACAGTGCTCTCAACGATCCACAACGACGCTTCGCTCCACGTGCAAGACTCGACATCCTAGGTAATAAGGTTTATGTTTATTGCCTGTTGGCTAGAACTGTTTAGAACTTTGCTCGCATTACGCTTAGATACACATGATACCATAGCATGAGAATCCCTACGTGCTTACACTTTTCTGTCATCGCCCTATTCGCGAACCATTCTTACCTATGCTACTTGTTACAATGAAGATCATGTCTGGACGAATCAACATGACACAAGCCCAGCTAGAGGCTCTCGTTCAAGCTCAAGTTGCTGCGGCAGTTGCAGCAGCTCAAGCAGGTAGTATATCCTGCAGTATAGGCACACACTAGGATCTTTAGATCCTACATTAACTCTTGTATTTAACTTCGTCCTATTCGTACACAATAGGTCAACACGCGCAGCAGCCTGTCTGCACATTCAAGAACTTCATGGACTGTCGTCCAAATTCTTTCAGCGGCACCGAGGGGGCAGTGGGACTCCTCCATTGGTTTGAAAAGCTAGAATCAGTATTCGAAATGTGCGAGTGCCCTGAGGCTCGCAAGGTTATGTTTGCCACTGGCACCTTGGAAGGAATCGCGCTAACCTGGTGGAACGCGCAGGTGCAGATTCTTGGGTTGGCAGCTGCTAACGCCACCCCATGGAACGATTTCAAGGAACTCATCAAGCGTGAGTATTGCACGCGTGAAGATATTCACAAGTTGGAAGACGAGCTGTATAACCTGAAAATGGTTGGGTCAGAGATTGAAGCGTATACTAAACGGTCGAATGAGCTGGCCGTTCTGTGTCCAACTATGGTGGACCCTCCATACAAGCGCATCGAGTTGTATCTCAAGGGATTGGCACCAGAAATCCAGAGCCATGTTACCTCAGCTAACCTCGACGACATCCAGGAAATTCAACGTCTCGCTCATCGTATCACCGACCAGGCAGTGGATCAGAATAAACTGCCTAAGCGTGTCAACGCTACTGCTACAGTCACACCTTCAGTTACTCCTGCTACTACTAGCGAAAGCAAAAGAAAATGGGATGGAGATTCTAGTAAAGGTTCAGCGACTGTCCAGTCTCAAGCTCAACAACAGAAGACTGACCACTACTAGAGCCCCAGTCAGCAATCCTCTGGTGGTCACAGACAGAGGAGATATCAAGGAAGTCAACCTAAGTGTTACAATTGTCACAGACATCACAATGGCCCGTGCAACAAGGGTCGTTGTCAAAGGTGTCTTAAGATGGGCCACGAGGCCAAAGACTGTAGGAGTCCACGGCCTGCGAATCAGAATCAGCAGCCTCAGCAACCCGCTCCACAGAACCAGCAGCAGCAGCAGCAGCCACAGCGTGGAAACCGGGGATGTTTCCAGTGTGGGGCTGAAGGTCATTTCAAACGCGATTGCCCTCAGTTGAACCAGAACCAGAACCGCAACAACAATAACCAGGGCAACGGGAACAACAATGGGGGAAACAACAACAACGGCAATGAAGCTCGTGGTCGTGCATTTGTACTAGGTCGAGGCGACGCAGTGAACGATCCCAACGTAGTTATGGGTAAGTTTCTCCTCGACAATATTTACGTTACTGTTTTATTTGATTCGGGTGCGGATACAAGCTATATGTCTGTGAAAATGTGTCAACTGCTAAAACGTGCACCAACACTTTTACCCACCAAACACGTAGTAGAGTTAGCTAACGGTAAAAGTCTAGAAGCCACGCACGTAGTTCAGGGTTGTAGTCTTATCCTAGCTGGCCAACCCTTCTCTATTGATCTCATTCCCATAGTTTTGGGTAGTTTCGACGTCGTGATTGGGATGGATTGGTTATCCCAACACCATGCGGAAATCTTATGCAGTGAGAAGATCATTCGTATTCCACGTTCTGGTCAAGAACCTCTCGAAGTTCAAGGCGACAAGAGTGGTGCAGTGGTTGGCATCATCTCGTTCTTGAAGGCTCAGAAATGCTTACGTAAGGGTCACACAGCCATTTTGGCTCTTATTTCAGATGCATCGGCGAAAGAAAAGAGACTGGAGGATATACCAGTCGTACGTGATTTTCCTCAGGTATTTCCTGAAGACTTACCTGGCTTACCGCCTCATCGTCAGGTCGAATTTCAAATCGAGCTCGCTCCAGGAGCAGCACCCATAGCTCGCGCACCATATCGTCTAGCTCCATCAGAATTGGAGGAACTGTCAAAGCAGCTACAAGAGCTCTTGGAAAAGGGTTTCATTCATCCAAGCTCTTCGCCTTGGGGAGCTCCAGTACTTTTCGTGAAAAAGAAAGACGGTACGTTCAGGATGTGCATCGACTACCGTGAACTCAACAAGGTGACGGTGAAGAACCGTTATCCTCTTCCGCGCATCGACGACTTATTCGACCAGTTGCAAGGGTCGTGCTACTATTCGAAGATAGATTTGAGGTCGGGGTACCATCAGCTGAGAGTCCGGGATGAGGACGTCTCCAAGACTGCATTCAGGACTCGTTATGGTCACTACGAGTTTCTTGTCATGCCGTTCGGGTTAACGAACGCGCCTGCCGTATTTATGGATCTTATGAATAGGGTGTGCAAACCCTATCTCGACAAGTTCGTCATAGTATTCATCGACGACATACTGATTTACTCCAAGAGTCAGGAGGAACACGAGCAGCATCTTCGTCTTATTTTGGAACTCCTTCGGAAAGAACAGCTGTACGCCAAGCTTTCTAAATGCGACTTCTGGCTTCGTGAAGTCCACTTCTTAGGCCATGTGGTAAACAGGGATGGGATCCATGTCGATCCATCCAAGGTTGATTCGATCAGGAACTGGCCTGCACCGCGTACGCCAACGGAAATACGCCAATTTTTGGGTTTGGCGGGTTATTACAGACGGTTTATCAAGGATTTCTCAAAGATTGCTCAGCCGCTTACGCTACTGACACAGAAGGGTGTCACCTATCGCTGGGGAGAACCCCAGGAGACTGCTTTTCAGCATTTAAAGGATAGACTTTGCAGTGCACCTATCCTCTCTCTGCCAGAGGGCACAGATGACTTCGTGGTTTATTGTGATGCATCCATTCGGGGACTTGGATGTGTGTTAATGCAGCGCGACAAGGTTATCGCTTACGCCTCTCGTCAAATTAAGATTCATGAACGGAACTATACGACGCACGATTTAGAGCTGGGAGCTGTTGTTTTCGCACTTAAGATATGGCGACACTACCTGTACGGTACCAGGTGCACGATTTACACCGATCACAGGAGTCTCGAGCATATTCTTAAGCAGAAGGATTTGAACATGCGTCAACGACGATGGGTCGAGTTACTTAACGATTACGAATGCGCCATCAAGTACCATCCAGGCAAAGCCAATGTTGTGGCTGATGCCCTCAGTCGGAAAGACACTCTACCACGGCGCGTGCGAGCGCTACAGCTTACGATTCAGTCTAGCCTTCCAGCACAGATACGAAATGCTTAGGCAGAAGCATTGAAACCAGAAAACATTAAGGCTGAAGCCTTACGCGGCTCACGGCAGCAAATGGAACAGAAGGCAGACGGCGCCTACTATGTAACGGGGCGTATTTGGGTCCCACTTTATGGCGGTCTACGCGAACTTGTAATGGATGAAGCTCACAAGTCTCGCTACTCGGTACATCCAGGGTCGGATAAAATGTACCACAACATCAGCACTACTTATTGGTGGCCTGGTATGAAGGCCCACATCGCTACATACGTTGGAAAGTGCTTGACCTGTGCGAGAGTCAAGGTCGAATACCAGAAACCAGCTGGCCTACTTCAACAGCCTAAGATACCTCAATGGAAATGGGAAGAAATTTCCATGGATTTCGTTATAGGCCTACCTAGATCCCAGCGTGGGAACGATACCATATGGGTGATCGTGGATCGACTCACCAAGTCTGCACACTTCCTACCTATAAAGGAAACGGATAAGTTCTCCACTTTAGCAGACGTCTATCTTAAAGAAGTTGTTTCGAGGCACGGGGTGCCCACATCCATCATTTCGGATCGCGATGCACGATTCACGTCAGAGCTTTGGCAAGCAATGCATAAATCCTTCGGCTCTCGGTTAGACATGAGCACAGCATATCACCCTCAGACGGATGGGCAGTCTGAGCGAACGATTCAAACACTTGAAGACATGCTTCGGGCATGTGTCATTGATTTCGGCAACGGCTGGGAAAAGCACCTCCCTTTGGTGGAGTTCTCGTATAATAATAGTTATCACACCAGCATACAAGCCGCTCCATTCGAGGCATTGTACGGGCGTAAATGCCGGTCACCTCTCTGTTGGGCAGAGGTGGGGGATAGTCAGATTACGGGTCCAGAGATTGTAGTGGACGCCACAGAAAAGATTGCACAAATACGCATGGCGGCAGCACGCGACCGTCAGAAAGCCTACGCGGACAAGCGTAGAAAGCCTTTGGAATTTCAGGTCGGGGACCGGGTTTTATTGAAAGTCTCACCCTGGAAGGGTGTGGTTCGTTTCGGCAAACAGGGCAAACTAAATCCGCGGTACGTTGGACCGTTCGAAATCATAGAAAAGATTGGTAAAGTAGCATACAAGTTGAACCTACCAGCTGAACTCGGGGCAGTTCACAATGTCTTTCGTGTATCGAACTTAAAGAAGTGCCTATCAGATGAAAACCTCATCATTCCTTTTAAGGAACTCGCTATCGACGAGCGGTTGCAGTTCGTCGAGGAACCAGTAGAAATCACGGACCGGGATGTGAAGGTCCTCAAAAGCAAGAGAATCCCTCTTGTTCGAGTTCGTTGGAACTCCAAACGTGGCCCAGAGTACACCTGGGAACGCGAAGACAGGATGACAGAAAAGTACCCCCAGTTATTCGAAACCAATGCTACCACTACTGAGGCTGAAGCTACTACTTCGGAATTTCGGGACGAAATTCCAGATCAACGGGGGGAGGATGTGACACCCCAGGAAAGCCAGTGAACAGTACAGTTTACCTAGCTTCCTCAGTGAGTGCATACCAAATTTCGGGACGAAATTTCCAATTAGTTGGGGATAATGTGACAACTCGAACTTTAGACTTACTGTGATGTAACACTACGTGCCTATGACACCTTGAGTTAATGAATGTTATGATGTTACGTACTTATGTGAACATATAATTATGTGACTACGTGTGTTATTATGTGCTATATGATTTAATGAGAATGCATATGTTATGTGAATCAAATGTTAACCCAACCGCATACAAGCCCATTCGGGCCACACACCCAACTCGAGACCACAAGGCGGCCCAAGTGAGGTTCCGGCCCACTCCTCTTATACGTATGCATACACAATTAGGGTTGCTAGTTTTCACAATTCTCCTTGCAACCAAGAACACACACACGCACAAACTCTCTCTCTCAACTCGGAACCAAGGGCTGCCGAAGTGATACACGCATCGAAGCTTGTTGAATCCGGATCCCTTCTCTCCATCTCGGTTAGTTTGAGTTTATGATTTTCTGTTTTGTTGTGATGTCGTGTATGGTTTGATCAATCGGTCCAAGTATATGTTAAACCGATTAGAGTTGCATGATATTAAACTAGGGCCGGTTAGATTGTTGGCCGATTAGATTATGTTGTTTATGCTTGGTCCTCGGATTGATTGTATGATGATAGATATAATCAGGTTTTTGTATGAATGATAACCGGTTAGGTTGCATGCTAGTCCGATGATATGATTATGACTCGGTTCAGGTTTGTGTGCTAATCCGATTAATTGTTTTGATGCTGTTATGAACATGCTAATGATGATGATTTTGAAGGTGTTATGAATATGATTGAATGATGAATAAACGTTGATTTGATCTGTTTCCGAAACTGCCTAAGTGTTAGCTTGAATCACGGGATAATTGTTGCATAAATTATGGAAACAAATTACACATCCGGTTGCGACTTGGATTGCGAGTCGAAACCTCACAATCACGACTCGAGACCATAAGCAGCATGAACCGAAACCACGGTTGCGAGTCCCGTTGCGACTCGTAACCAGACCATGACGGGCCGAGACCAGCTGTTGCGACTCGTAACCCTCCGTTGCGACTCGAGATCGCCGGTTGCGACTCGAGACCACCTTTGCACGTACACTGTTTTGGGCTTTCACTGTCACGAGCCCAATCGTTTGGGCCAAATAATTGGACTTATGACTGTGATGCTATTGGACTGCTTATCTGTTTGGGCTGATATGTTATTTGGGCGGATTACCTTTCGGGCTTAGACATTGGATCGCACAAGGTTAATATGTGGTATAATTGGGCCGGGTTATGTTGGGCCAGGGTTAGAACGCACAAGTATGCTCTTGACTGCTAAGTGTTACCATGTTCTATGCGTGCTCGAAATAAGTTATCTTGTATGTTCTATACGTGTATTACCTCAGTCAAAACCTGACTTGCATAATAACCATGATAGGACGTGGTTGACCATTTACTTGCTACCTGTACTCTTTGTGTATCTGCCGAGCAAACCAAGGTGAGTTCACACAGCCAAGGCATGGGATTCCCGGGTTGGGAATTGGGTTGGATATGTTGAATATGGAATGATTACTCGTACTTACGCATTCTCTAGACTATAGACCATCGTCCTCAGGATAGTCAGGACACGTTACGTAAAGCCTACGTAACCCAGTATTTGCCATTTGTCTCCCGGGTCGGGAGGACACGTTACGTAAAGCCTACGTAACCCAATACCATCTACTGGCTTCCGGGTCGGAAGGCCACGCTGCGTAAAGCCTACGTAGCCCCCACGCGTACCATGTCCTCGGGGAAGGGCACGTCACGTAAAGCCTACGTGACCCTGTACGTTTTTCCTGTTCTCGGTAAAGAAGAACACATGGTCGGAAGTTAGTCTAGTAAGTACCGCTGATGAGAAGCCCTCATTAATAAGGATAATCGTGGGAAGCCCCCACCAGTAATATAAACACAAGGTTTGGGAAGCCCCCACCTTAGTACACACTAGTATGGGAAGCCCCCACTAGTTATACTTATGCGCTATGTTATGAACTTACTTTCTGTGAACTCGCTCAACTAGTTTGTTGATTATTTGCTGCATGCCTTGCAGGACCTTAGGTACTTTTTGGAGCTTGCACAAGGAGGAGCAGGTCGTTGTGGGATACGGATCATGAACTTATTCTGAACTTATAACTATTTTGAGATTACATACTATGCTTCCGCTATTTAAACGATGTTTGGTTTTGAAACATCAATCATGTCATGATGATTTACATTGATTACTTTTATTATTAAATGCTATGTTTGATATGATTGATGGCTTGATCCTGGTCATGTCACGCCTCCAAGCGGTGGTACTCCGCGTGTGGATTTTGGGGGTGTGACAAGCAGGTTCGATCGAACGGGTTGTTCGTTCGGTTGGAAGATCCGTTCGGACAGTCTGTTTGGTCGGTCGGTAGGCTCGATCGGCTGGACCGTTCGAGTGGATTGTTTCTTCCTTTTGAGTCGGATGTGTTTGTGTATGATGGTTTGACATTTTGAAATTTTCGTTGTACTATTTGAGAACACTGAAGTGACCTTACCTTTCAGGTCGATCGATCGAACGGCCTGTTCGATCGACCGGCTTAACCGATCGGTTAGGAACTTCAAAAGTGAGTCCTCAGCTGGAGGTCACCTGTTCGATCGAACAGCATGTTCGATCGGGTGGCACCCCATACTACTACGAGTTGTAAATCGATTAAGGGTTGAAGCATAGTATCTCATGATCCGATGAGTAATGTTTACCAGACGGTTCGTTCAATCGAACATCACCTCGTTCAATACTATATTTCATGAATTTGTCAAAGTGTGGGGCCATATGCTAGCCGATCGGCTGGCCTGGTCGATCGGCTGACATGTCCGATTGGTTGGGCTGTCTCTTCGGACAGCCTAACCGTTCGGTCAGCATCCTGACTTGGTCGGCATGTTCGTCTAACACTTGGCTGTTTTGGTTATTTGACGTTATTTCGAGGTAGTTTGACATTGAGCTAAACCATGGAACTTTCGTTCTTACTTGTTTCCCCTGCTCGGACAGGAATCACCCAAGTCCGGCCGGTGAACTGTTCCGAATCGCAGTTTGACGTTTAACCCGGAATCGGTGAACCTCGTAGATAGAATCCGAACCTTGAGCCACTCGTCCATTAGAATGATTGGTGAGTTGACTCAAGCTCTGTTTCTATCGGTTTGACGGCATTGAGTGTAAAAGAGTTGAAAGAAAGTTGGAAATCCTTCTTTCAATCCTTCACACCATGTAAATGTTCAGATCATCTATCATAGACATGCTATCAAACACCCTATAGTGTTATATTTGTTATATAACGATATATAGTGTTACAAAGTGTTATATGGTATTATATGGTGTTACATATTGTTATACGGTGTTTATATGGTGTTATATAGTATTATATATAGTGTTATTATACACTTCTGTTAGTGCAGTAATGTCTATCGCCTTCGTCAATTCAAACCGTAGCTAAAACAGAAGAAGTTTAGTGTTTATACTGTTAGATTCTAGGCTTTATGTTGTAATTAGTAGAGAAAAGGCAAGGTGGTCTTCGATTTGGAATAGATCAGGACATCGTCAATGAACACGATGACGAAACGGTCTAAGAAGGGCTTACACACGCGATTCATCAGATCCATAAAGACCGCGGGTGCGTGAGCCAAACCATTAGTAACGGTTTTTTAATATCGAAAACCAAAACCGAACCGTTTAAATATAAAACCGAACCAAACCAAACCGTTACCAACGGTTTGGTACCGGTTTGGTTTCACGGTTTAATTTTTATTCTACATTTATTTAGAATTCATAATATAATACAAAAAACTGTCCAAAATAATAAGACAAGCCACCTAAAAGTAAGTTGCTAAAAAAATTTAAGTTAGAAATGAAAGAACACAACAGTATAAACCAACATGTGGCTGCTGAATGAACACAAAAAACTAACATGGTCATGTGAGTCATGTAGATTAAATGCTTTCTGTAGTCCATAAACACTAACTAGACAAGGAAAATTTCTAAACTAACGTATCCTTTGCATAATGATTATCCAAAACACATGATTCTAGATAGATCTTAGCTTGTTTATGTGGAAATCGGTTAGATCCGAGCTATTCCTGGTGGATTGGGGCCAAAACATGATGTTCTTGAAGAACACCATGATGACATCATCCTAGAATGCTTAGATCTTGATGATTTCACGGTTAGAAATCAAGATTTGAAAGATAGAAAGGTGTAGGAATGTGTATTGATCAAGAAAGTACAAGATTTAGGATGAAAACTTATCGGAATCGGAAGAAATCTGAGAAAAAGGTGAGGAGCACGAGCTGGTCGGTCAGAGAGTTTCCAAAAGTGGAAAGAATGACAATGACAGCCCTATTTGTAGGCTCCAAAAGAGGAAAGGGCTGGCCGATCGGCCAGGCATCCCGATCGGACAACCTGCTCGATCGGACAGTCCGTCTGATCGGCTGGGTTGTTCGATCGGCTGACAGCCTGATCGTTCCACAGCCTGGTTCGAGTGTTCGGTGCGATGATTTTCGATATTTCGATTTCGATTGAAGACGGTATGAGTACGGTAGAGTTTCCTATTCAAATTACTTTCAGTCCTAATCACTATATCTAACATACAAGCATCTATATCCACACTATCCTTACATTACCATTCGTCATATTTCGATTTCGATTGCATTCGATTTGAGTTTCGAGTTTCGATTCGAGTTTCGATTGATTTGACTGATCACCACACAAAACATAAAGTAAGCACGCACAGTAACACATAAGGCACACACACACGTATAACAACAACCAAAGTTCGCGTAATTCGAGATTCGAGTTCGATGATGGTTAGATCGGTTTGATTACTGATTAGTTAACTTTATCGCATTGTTACTTCCTACTATTCACAGTCGTAAATCGGTTCGCGTCGATTAAACATTCGATTACTTCGATTAATTCTGATTAACAACACTTACTCCACATAATACAAATAAGACATAAAATAGACTAATTATAGTCAAAGAAGTCAAAGTTGACTTGAACTTTGACTTTGACTTTGACATTCGAAAACACGGGGTGTTACAACCACCACCACCACCACAATCGTTAGCTGGCGTCAGCGCAGTGGAGGATGACGTGTAAACAACCATTAACTTACCATCTTCTTGTTTCTTGATCTGTTAAAAAAATGAGAAAATGTAAGTGGGTTTTTGATGGGTTTTGGAAATGGTAAAATGGGTATTTGAGCTTGGCTAAAAAGATGACATTTTTACAGTTTGCACGACGGAAATGGGTGGGAGGGAGAGAGTCACGACGAAGAGATTGATAATTAACGGCGGAGAGATAATAAACAACTATTGAAATATAATTCAAACTATCTCAGCAATCTGTTTATCTTATTTCTTTTCCAAACACGCTTTCAATCTTTCGTTAACAGGTTCTGATTTACCAACAACAACAATTTTGTTATTAAATCTTCTTATTCTAGTATAGAAATTAAATATGAAACTAAATCAAAACGACTTGCTTGATTCACCGTTAAAAAATCATTGTTGTGAAATTTTGCTGCGGAGGTGATAACGGTTCAGCGGTGGTTGATGGTGTTTAATGGTGCTGAATAATTATTATTGAAAATGAAAGTGGTTGTTGTAGGTTTGAGAGAGAGGAAGAAGTGAGAGAGAGAAGGGGTAAGTGATAATATTTCTTTCTTTTAATATATATTAAAAGATTAACTGAAATGACCATAATACCCTCACATGCAAAGCATGTGAGGTAATTTAACCAAGAAAACAAACTTCATCTGTGTTAAAGGTTATACTCGTAGCCAAACATGAACATAAAAGTTGGATTTTGCCGATTTCATTGTGAAAGGTAGTAACATAAAGGTTGATTTGTGCAATTTAGTCGTTAAATAATGTAAAGCTTGAAAGGAAGTTTTAATTGATCACAACCTGATACAAATGCAAACCAAAGATAAAGCAAAAGTAAAGATATCTATGAGAGGGCGGTTACGTACGAGGATGCAAGACTTGTCACGTGGTCCATGGTTGTAAACCTGGCACGTGGGAAGCCTTAGACAAGCAGATACCTATAGGGCTACAAGATAGACAGTTAATTACGGGGCTACAAGAGAGTAGTGACCTAAGGTTTAACGTCCCGTATTTTTGTATTTATTTTTTGATTTATTGTAATTCATGATCTAATATTCAATCCTTGTATTTTCGAGACTTTGATCAATAGAAAACGTATATTATATCAATCTTGTTTGATCATACTTGCACATATGTAATCAATCACAAATACGCACATTTTATACAAAATCGAACCATACTTTAAAACACTTTGGGTTTAAATATGTATCATTTTGAAACTCAAAATCTTAAACAAACACTCAATCCACAACATGCTACTTTTTATGCTATTTGTTATACATGCTAGGACACATTATATGCATGCTATCTATCATTCACTTTCAAAAGCCTCCCTTAACATGTATAACGCTATAGGAGTAGCACACCGCCCATTGTAGGTCATTGTTAAGTAATCATTCTTTATGGTCTTATTCATTGTGATGATAAGATTACGCTAGCGGACACTTTGGTTTGATTTATAGTTCATGCAAGCTAGTATGATTCATATAACGTAGTATACATTTTACATGTAGATTTGAGAATCTTTCTATATTTATGCTATGTAGACAAACTTGTATGCTCGCCGACCATTTTGTGTTGATATATACTTTAATACATGTTGCAGGAAATTGATGATGATATGATAAGAAATCTATTTAGGGTGGATTAGAAACTCACTCAAAACTTTATTTATGAATTTTGTACTTGTTATGTTTCAATATGCAATGTGTTGTACTTTTATTTTTAAGACAATATAACATTAGCAAAGGAATGAAATTTGGTATTTAAATTAGGGGAATTGACCTGTAATAATCTCACCTAGACATTATTGGCCATTAATAATCCCACCTCAGAATATCCCCCCCACCAGTCCCACCTTTCACCTATTTTTCCTACAATGATCCCCCGTTAAAAAAACTTAACGGAGTTAAGCTTTTTTCCAAATTACAAACAGATTTTTTAGGGTTTTTGATCAGAACGACGATACGAGTCCATTGATGTAAAATTTACTTCGAAATGGTGCTCCAAGTGATTTGATTTTGGTTAATTGGAAATTTAAACACCCGAATTGAAGCGTCGTTTTCATCGTTTGGAGCACCGTTTCGAGGCAAGCTTTACATCAATGGACTCGTATCGTCGTTCTAATCAAAAGCCCTAAAAAATCTGTTTGTAATTTGGAAAAAGGCTTAACTCCGTTAAGTTCTTTTAACAGAGGACCATTGTAGGAAAAATAGGTGAAAGGTGAGACTAGTGGGGGGAATATTCCGAGGTGGGATTATTAATGATCAATAAGGTCTAGGTGAGATTATTACAGGCCAATTTCCCTTTAAATTATTGACATAATTATAGTGTTATGTTGTCTTCGAGAAAAAGAACAAAGGTATAATTGCAAAAATTAAATAGTTTTTCTCTCATTTCATTTATTATTATCTTTGACTAGTTAATTAGTCATAAAGACCATCATCATCCTCGCTATTTTTTTTCCTACACAATCAAAATTTATCTTACACATTTCGAAATATATCCTATACATATTAAAATTTATTATACACATATCAAAATTTATCCTATACTTTATCACACACAACTCGTAATTTGTCCTACACAACTCGTAATTTAACCTACACACCTCGTAACTTATTCTACACTCTAAATTAATATTTTTAAATATATATTTTGAAAATAAATTACAAAATTAATGTAGTTAGCTATCAGAGAGGAAGACTACAAATTAGTGAATTATGTAAGTTTACCAATATACCCTTAAAATAACATTAAATACAAATATTAAATGAAGCAAAATAAATTATTCTTGAAACTTCCTTTTTTCTTCCTACAAAGAATTTCATATCATTTGAACCCTCCACTATATATATATATATATATATATATATATATATATATATATATATATATATATATATATATATATATATATATATATATATATATATATATATATATATAGTAACACCCCAAAACTCGAATGTTTATATTGTCGTATGTTCCTATAGGACATATCATGAAATAAGTAACTAGGCTATTTAACCTAGTTGAGGGAATGGTGAAACCTATGGAAAGATGAAAATGGTGCCAATTATGTTTAATTAACAAACATGAGGGACTAAAGTGGGTTAAAATGAAAGTTGAGATATTAAAAGAAAATAACAACACACACAAGCACACATTCGTGTATGTTCTAGATCGATCAGGAGCTCCCAAAGGAGCCAAACCCTAGCTCAACCTTAAATGATCAAATTGAAGGGTAAATCGAAGCTCAAATTCATGAATAAACATGGATTAATGATCACCTTCACAAGGGGATCATAAGGTATGTCTCAAAACTAAGATTGGTGATCTTGCATGAAGTGGGTTATGTTTTAATCCGTGAATTGGGATGAAATTGAGTATGAGTATGAATATGTATTAGTATCATGATATAGAACATAGATTACACATGGTTTAGGTTAATTTGATGATTAGAGGTGAAACCCATTTGATTTGGGTAAGGATGATGACTTGAATGATCATCCATGTTTAATTATTATTGACTGTTGATGTATTATGATGGATAGGATGAATTCTTGTGAGTTGAATTGAAAGAAATGTGGTGTCAATATGTTTGGTGGTTATGTGTAAATGATGCATGTTGATTAGTAGTAGGATTCGATAAATTATATATGAGATTAAAAGATTATGCATGAGTTGGTTGTACATTAAGCTTAAATAGTGGTACGCACGCCAAGCGTTCGATGAAATGTCTTGGTGAGATTATTAGAGGAGATTGAATGTAACTAATGGATGACAATGTATAATATGTGGTTATCGCGTATTTTAGCGGTAATTGAACATGAGAAATGTAATTAAGATGGAATACATGAAAATGCTAGTATGAATGAAATGTGCTACCTATATGTGTGTGCGTAAGAAACCATATGCCCATACGTGTGTCCTAGAACGTGAATATGAAATGTATATAAGGTCAATTGTATAGTCTTTTATGATGACACGGATACATGAGGATAAGTCGAGAGTTCGTATAATGAACTGTTGACTTTTGAAGGTCAACAACGCATAAGAAGTATGATTTGATTTGTTGTCATAAGGGCAGGATTATAGGAAGTTGTATGGTACATGTTATGCTAATACGCGTTATTTGTGATGGCATGATGAATTACATGAGTTTAAAGGGATATGAATTTGATTATATGTCTTATGCTTGTTAGTTGCGACTAAAGGAAGTCAAATGTGAAATATGTGAATAATATGATCGTTAACATGTACAACCGAGTATGCTAATAAGAATGTGATTTTGATAACATGGACGTATAGGGACCATGTCGAGACGGACTCGAGCACGAGAGGTTAACGGGTCAAGAAGAGAGGCGAGGAAGTGGATACGAGCTCGGACGCATAATGTAAGTGACTTCCGACTCACTTCTTAGTATACATATAGAATTTTCTTGTGTATGGATGAGAGGAAATTATGTATGGGTATGTAATGAATGAAGGTATTAAGATAAGTATTGAACTAGTTAGACGAAGGTAGTTATCTAAGTAGAAGGTAATTGTGGGATTAAACGGTTCGAATAAATAAGTATAAGTAAGGTAATGGCAATGAAATCCGTAATGATTAAGGACCCGGGGTAAGGATTCTCAGTCTAATATGTAAGGAATTATTTTACGGACATTTAGGAACAAGTTTCAAGTGATTCGGACGCGAAATGAACAAGTTATGAGGATTTTGTTAACAAATTGGAAAGTTGAACTGGGGACTACCGTAGCTTACGGTAGCCACCGTAAGCTACGGTAGGTGCTGGGTCTTTCTTTCTGCCGTAAGGCAGTAGGAAGGCACCATAAGACTTTTGGGGCCACCGTAGCTTACGGTGGAGGTCAGATGCAAAATATAAAGTTTATGTAATCCTTCGTTTTTCTTCGAATTAGGACCCCGTGAACCCATTCCAAGCCTCGATAAGTTTTTATAATGCACCTCAACCCTACCAAATGGCTTGGTAAGTTACGGGTAAGTATGGAACTCAATTTTTAAGATTCCAAACGTTCCCGAAAGACACTTAAAAAGTGTTTATGACGTGTGAGTAAGAACGTGACGTGAGAGTGAGTATGTATATAAATTTGTTCGTACATGTCTTATTGCATGGTGCTTTGTAATTAGGATACGTTAGTAAATCATCTGGAATTATGTAAGTTGTATGTGAGAGCTTGTATATATGTACGTATGTTTGTGTGTATGTATTATGTGATCAAAAGTACACATACGGATGTGCGTAGGTACGAAGTAGTTTTGATTGTACCCGAAGGAATGGGGCTTGTACATACGTATACATAGCTTCAATATGTTTGAGTACTAAGTTACTAATCATGTGCCTTGAGAAGGAAATGAGATTTGCAGGTATGCTATTGAAGTCCATTGTGAAGTTTGAGTAATTGGAATGCAAGATTGTACTCGAAAGGATGATCGAAAAGTCTTGCACGAATAGAAAGATTGGGGCGTGGTCAATTTATTTATGTATGATAGATTATGAATGTAGATTATCAAATTTTAATGATGTGCATGTTTGTGGTGGATGTAGGATACACGGACTAACATCGGTATAAAGTATTGGAGGATTGAAGATCAAGTCAAGGGCAAGAATTGTACGGGAAGAGTAGTCACATATCTGGGGATCGTATATGTAATTGATGTGATAATCAAGAATAAACGTTGTAAATCTTTTAGTAAAGTGCGGGTTATTCTAGAAACGAACTTACAAATAAGTTATATAAGTAATGTAGAAAGAAATTTTTGACCTCATAATTCCGCTGCGTCGTTTTTGAGTTATTACGTATTAGGGTGTTACATATATATATATATAGGGGAATGCTATAGAGAAAACCCACTTGAGTTGTGTAAACTCAAGAAACCTTTGTAAAAAACCCATGTAAACTTAAGAAACCTTTATAAAAAAATTAGGAAACGTAATATACATATATTTGAACATTTTTAAAAAAGAAACAAAAAAAAACACCGAGTAATTTTTTTTAAAAAAAAATGTTACAAATTTCAGGTTACATCATATATATGTCCAAAAAAATGTAAGATACAAATTTTCAACATTTTGAAAAAAACTAGTAAGCGTTTTTTTCATTTTTTTCGTAAACATGCCCGTGTACATTTATATTACATTCCCTATTTTTTTTAGAAAAAAAATGTTACATAGGGTTTATTTGGGTTTTCTCAACTCACATGGGTTTTCGATTTATCTTTCCCCTATATATATATATATATATATATAAAGGATTAGGTTCAAGAGTGAACACTAGTGTAGCTTGCGAACTGGGTGAACTAATCCTGGCCATTGACCTACACACGTGTATGGCCAGGATCTCATCAGCAAATCGTAAAATACACTAGTGTATTTCAATATCAATTCCTGGTAGAGGTTCCTGTAAAAAAGGGTTTTTTTGTGAGAAAGGTAAGAAAGAATTTACACCATTAGATCTTTGATCTAATGGTTGAGATCATAATAACAAAATTGTAAATAATGTTTACTATTAAACATATTAATTTTCTAGATTAAGGGTATACAGGTAAATTTAACATTTTTAAATTAAGAAACTAACATTAATGCACATGCAACTTCCCCCGTCTTTTTTAAACGTCAATAACTTTTTATACGTAACTTTTTTTTTGAAAAAAATTACACCATAATAACGAGCGGTTTTTTATCTTTAATATGAGTACTATATTACTATACTTATATAGAGAAAAAATATGTTTCGATCAGATGTTTAGTCCATGATGTTTTCTCTATGTTCATACAGTGGTGTTTTAATTGTATTGTGATTGAAAACGTGGTGTTTTAAACACATACCTGAAAGCGTGGTGTTTTTTATCTACTGGAATGTAGGTTTTAAAACACCATGGTGTTTTAACATATAGAATCTGGAACATCTACTAGCATGCAGATGTAAAACACCATGCATGCAGGTTTAAAACACCATGTACAATAACCATACTATGAACATTATATTAAGAACACATTCTGGAAATGGAGGTAGTGTCTTTAATAGTGTTATATACTTATTGAATGGTATTATATACTTATTGAATGGTGTTATATAATTATTGAATGGTGTTATATATGTGCTGAATAGTTATTTTGCAGTGTTATTCGTAGTGTTTTTATAAAGATCTTTAAAATGGTGTTATATACTTATTGAATGGTGTTATATACGTGCTGAATGGTGGTTGCAGTGTTATTCGTAGTGTTTTTATAGAGATCTTTAAAAAAATCATGTTCCTATAAATAAGGTGGTGGTTATGGAAGGTTTTGAATTAATTGAATCAATGATAAAATTACTTGTTTACCCTTTTGAATTAATTTAGATTGAGGACACATGTCATCTCCACAATATTTCTCACATTTCTCACACTTTTAACCTTTTTTACAATAGCCTTACCCTATATATATATAGAATTGCGCTAAAGTAAGAACCACCTCGAGTTGTAAGAACCGTGAGAACTTTTTGATCCGGGGCGAGGTGGACCAATTTTTTTTTCATAAACGTAGATGCGTGTATTATAAACATATTTGTAAAAAAATTCAAAAAAAAAATGTCGTGTGTGTAGTTTTGAGCACCACAAGTTTCTGTTTACGGTACCCGTAAATTTTCCGGTTAGATTTACGGTACCCGTAAACACAAACTTGTGGTGCTCAAAACTGCACACACGACATTTTTTTTTTGAAATTTTTTTTACAACTGTGTTTATAATGCACGCAACTACGTTTATGAAAAAAATTTTGGTCCACCTCGCCCCGTACGGTGTAGTTGTCACGATTCTTACAACTCGAGGTGGTTCTCATTTTAGCGGTATATATATATATATATATATATATATATATATATATATATATATATATATATATATATATATGGAGCCGCTAAAATGAAAACCACCCCAGTTGTAAGAACTGTGAGAACCACTCTCCACCAATCAGATTATGCCAACCAAAAGGGTATTTAGGTAATTTACTTTATACATATCAATTTCAATTGTCAGTCTGTCTTCTGTCTCTTTATTATGTCATTTCTTACTCTATCTCTCTTCATCCTCATTTTTGAAACTCTCTCTTCATCTCTGATGAAGATGAAGAGATCATCATCTTCATCATCTTCAGTTTATGAAACTCTCTTTTCTCACCACCGGCACCACACCCACACCGGCTACCCCCAAACACCACCGTCTCCCACCTCCACCCAAACTCTAAAATTTCTTCCGCCTACTCCCATATCTAACACCACAACAACCCCCAACACCAGTTTTAGTCGCCGGACCGCCGGAGACGACGGTGGCAAAGGGCGGGTTGTGGTGGTGGGTTTCACGGCGACGGAGTTCAATCGTCAGAGTTTCAATCGTTTGACGGCGACGGCAGTGAGGGTGCCGGTGAGGATTGACGGCGACAGCGGTGTGGGTGCCGGTGAGAATTGACGGCGATGGTGGTGTTTGGTTTGCTCTATTTTTCTCTAAGACCTTGCTATGGTGATTGCAAGAATACTCTTGGGGGAGTTATAATTGTACTTTGTCCATCATGATCTTTTGGCGATGCAAAAATAGAAAATGGTTGTGAACACCCTAACAATTCAAAGTCTTCTTCATCTATATTCATTACAGGTAATTTTTCATGAAAGTATGCTATATTAGGAATTTTCTACTGTATGAGGAGGAGGAAGGTAATGAAGCTTCGAGAAAAATTCTTTGAGAAAAATGGAGGCTTGTTACTAAAAGAAAAGATCAAATCACAAGGGTCTCATGATGCAATGACTTTGTTTAGCTCTGTTTCTCTGAGGCCTTGTTGGTTGAACTTAGTTGACTTGTTTACATATTTGGGTGTTTTGGTTAGCTCTGTTTCTCTTAAACAATTTTAGTGGGTCTTGTTGGTTGAACTTATTTCAGGTGGCGGAAACGGTGGTGGTCACCGCGGCGGTGCCGATGGTGCCCGGTGGTGCTGGTGGTGCCCCGTGGCGCCGATGGTGCCCGAATTGGGGGTTGAGTTGTGTTCTTGATTGTGATGGGTATTTTTTATATGTTTTGGGGGTTTGAATTGGGTTCTTTGATTTCTGTTTTTTTATTTGTATTCTTGATTGTGTGGGTTTTGATCCGTTGGATTGGGCGGCGATGATGGAAAAAAACGTAGATTTTTTATGACGATGGCGCGGCAAGGAAGGCGGAGGGTAGGTTTTTTGAAACTGCAACCCCACTTTTGCAGCCCTTTGATTAACGGATAATCTGAGCCAAACCCCGTTTTTTTGTGAGATACACTTTGTTTTGATGTTGTTGGTTTTTTTATTTTTCCCCCTAGTCGATGATGATAACAATATATCTGAGACACCTCCAGAGTTTGCGTTTTCTGAGTGCGTTTGTCTTTGCGTAAAAAAGTTTTTGAAAAAAAAGGTTAACGTAAAAGAAAAGTTTTTGTAAAAAAAACGTTAAACGTAAAACTTAAAAAGTTTTACGTAAAACGTTAAAAGTTTACGTCACACGTAAAAAGTTTTATGTAAGCCGTAAAACATAAAAAGTTTTACGTAAAATGTAAAAAGTTTTACGTAAAACGTAAAAGGTTTTAACGTAAAATGTAAAAAGTGAAAAAATCAGCGCGTTAAAAAAGTGTAAAAAACAGCGGGTTAAAAAAACAACGCTTGAAAAAACGGTGCGTTAAAAAAACGACGCTTGAAAAAGCCCGGGGTAAAAACGACGCGCGAAAAAAAACGACGCTTGAAAAAACCCGGCGTGCAAAAAACAAGACGTAACGGGGCAAAAAACAGCGCGTAAAAACGGGACGTAAAAAACGGGGCAAAAAAGGCGCGTAAAAACGGGACGTAAAACATGGCGCGCTAAAAACGGTGCGTAAAACCGGGAATAAAAAACCGCATGTAAAAACCCGGTCATAAAACGGGGCGTAATAAAACGGCGCGTAAAACGGGCCGTATAAACGGCGCGTAAAAACGAGACATAAAAACGGGACGCTAAAACGGCGCGTAAAAACGGGACGTAAAAAATGGGGCGTAAAAACGGCTTGTAAAAACGTGAGGTAAAAATGGCGCGACAAAAAACGGTGCGTAAAACTGGGCATAAAAAACGGCACTTAAAAACCCGGTCGAAAAACCGGCATGAAAAAACGGAGCGTACAACGGGTCGTAAAAAAACGCATGTAAATTTTTTTATAAGAAAAATCTTATTTCAAAATGTTTGTTTAATAAAGAAATTTGATTTAAAAAAAAATAATTAATGCAATAGGACAAAATTGTAATAAAAAACAATAAAGTTAATAAGACAAAATAAAATAAAATTACTTTAATACCCTTTTAGATTAAAATATTAAAGGCATAATAAAACAAAAAGAATTTAATATTACTTTTAACTAATTTTAATCTCATCCATCCATTTTTAAGATCTAATGGCTAGAAAGTGGTTCTCGCGGTTCTTACAACTGGAGGTGGTTTTCATTTTAGCGGTCCCCTATATATATATATATATATATATATATATATATATATATATATAGGATAAGGATCGGTTAGGAGCCACTCTTTATTGCGAGAACCAATGTGAAAACAACCAAAAATGCCTAACAATACATAAAAAACTTAAAAAACACAATTTTTTTTATTATTTTTTATATAAAAATCACTACTTTTAGTTTCTAAATTTTTTTTCGAGTAATAATTATGGATGAACATGTGTATATCTATCATTTCTTTGACAAATTCCGTAATACATTACCAGTATTAGACAATTGCACTTTCATTTACACTACCATCAGTAATACAATATTTTTTACATTACAAATATTAGAAATGCACATGTGCATCTATATGTATAAACAAAATATATTGTGTTTTTGGTACACTACTTTGAATACACTTTCATTTTCATCTATCATACCATCCATAATACACTACCATTAACTCCTACTATAATACTGATGCAGTTTCGCATGCGATCAAATGGCTCAAGAAACTATTGATAATCAAAGACGATAAATCGAACCAAAGGTTCCAAGAACAACGTTCTTTTCTATTAAAATTCAATCAAAATCTGAATAAACAATAAACTCGAGACCCTAATTTATAACTATAGAAAAAAATAAAATAGGAAACTCAAATTTTAAATAAAAATATAAGATATGATGATATGCCCCTGCATCATACTCCCCGTCTTCAAAAAAAAACTCGTCCTCGAGTTTCGCCTTCGGACCAAAGCCGCCCGGGTCAAAGGGAACATCAACCCGACACCCACTTAATAATATCATCACGACCCGTCTAAACAGCTTAACTTCCCCGGCCATTTCGCCTAACTCTGAAAATGTACCACCAGGGTCGAATGGGACGTCGAAAAAAATTCGTGTAAACAACTCAACTGCACGGGTCGTCTCACCCAACTATAGACATGTACCGCCCATTTCTTTCATCTTTGGATCCCCACCAATTGAACTACCATTAAGGTTCGATGGACTATTGAACACAAGCCTACGAATTAATTCTAAAATTGGCCCATAACAATTTTGTAAACCCACGAGAGATTTTGCAAGCATCTTATTTAAATTGCCATCTTCTTCACAACTTATAATAATATTTGAAGCATTCAGTGGGCTTTGTTGGCTTTCCAAATAAATCCACGTATTTTCTCATACATGCATCTAGATTTTTTATTAGGATCATATGGCCCATGTGTAGACTTTTCATGCACGAAAATCATTACATACTTATCTCTAGAAACAAACATCTCACCTGCTATTGGCATATATCTTTCTTTTTGAAATTCCGCTAACATAGGAGATTGAATCAATTCACCTTTGATTTGAAATTCAGTAAATGTCGCATCAACAAAAGATCCCACCCTTACCTCCGGAACGAGCGGAAGGCTTATCATGGAGGTTACCTAACCGCCTTTCACCACTGTCGGACCATCACCTTCAACACCTTCCATATTCTCCTCCTGAATATCCCCTGACAAAACCATTAAAGATTTATGATCCTTGTTTTCCTCTTCTTCTTCCTCTCTATTGGCACAGTTAACTCCTTGTTGCGACCAATAATATTCCCCTTCATCGAGGAGCACTCCATCCTCATCAAAGTTGGGTTCGTCTTCGGGCTCACTCTCCGGATAGATTGGTTCCAAGAACCGGTGTGGATGACGGCTAAACGGCTGCTGCTCCCCGTCGCCACCTTCGTCCCAGACGATGGTGCTCGACTCGGTTTCCGTCTTGCGCATCTTCTGTTGCAACTCGAGATCTCGGACTCGTTGATGGAGTCGTCTGATCTCTTTAAGATCTCGGACTCGTTGTCGGAGCCGTTTGATCTCTTCAAGATCTTGGACTCGTTGTCGGAGTCTTTTGATCTTAATAATATCACGTGGATCACGGTTTCTGATCTCGTTGCGTCAGTCAGCGGATCTACGATCACAGTTTAATCGATCTCCACGAACACGTGAATCACCAATGTTCTTTTCGATGCCTCGGTTGCGACTCTTCGAACAAAAAAACATTTGTCTTCACGTAGAGCCATTTGAAAACCAAAGCTCTGATACCAACTGATGCAGTTTCGCGTGCGATCAAATGGCTCAAGAAACTATTGATAATCAAAGACGATAAATCGAACCAAAGGTTCCAAGAACAACGTTCTTTTCTATTAAAATTTAATCAAAAACTGAATAAACAATAAACTCTAGACCCTAATTTATAACTATTGAAAAAGATAAAATAGGAAATTCAAGTTTTAAATAAAAATATAAGATATGATGACATGCCCCTCCATCAAATACACTATCATTACCAATATGTATAGTATTTTTTACTTTATGCACATGTACATCAACACCCTTCATACCATATCAAACAACATATTACATCATAAAGTGACAAATATAACCAAACCATCAACCACTAGATATAACTAACCAAAAACATGTATATTGGCCTAGTTCATCATTCAAAATCACAAACTTTTTGTACTAAAACACGTTATATCACGTTCATACATATAGATGCACATGTGCATTTTATATATTGCTAATGTAAAAAGTAGTGTATTTACGGATGGTAGTGTAAATAAAAGTGCAATTGTTTAATACTGGTAATGTATTATGGAATTTGTCAAAGAAATGATACATATGCACATTTGCATTAATAATTGTTATGATTTTTTTTTTTTTGTAACGAAAAATAGCGATTTTTAATAAAAAAAATAATAATTTTTTTTGTGTGTTTTTAGGTATTTTTAGGATTTTTTTTTTGTGTTCACATTGGTTCTAATGGTTCTCGCAATAAGAGTGGTTCTGAAATGAACCCTACCCTATATATACATATATATATATGTATGTATGTATATATACTAGCCATTTACCCGCGCGATGCAGCGGGAGTGGCGATTTACAATAGGATACTCGTTTACCGTTAGTTTATCAATCGTCTCGTGATATATTGTATAGTACTTAAGTTGGTTTTCTTATTCGTGATATGTTGGCACTCGTTTTTCTGTTAGTTTATCGATTCTTTGGTGATATACTTTTATTAATTTTTTTAGCTGTTAGTTTATCAATCTTTCCATCAAATCAATCATAAGTACATAAGCTTATCAATCTTCTCGTGATATATTGTATAGTAGTTTTGTTAGTGGGAATTACTTGCGTGGAGATACGGACATTCGGTCGATATTGGTGTTGTTCGTTACGGTACCGGTAATATAAACCTTTAACTCTTTTTTTATTATTATGTTTTGTTTTTGTTTTGATAGACGAATATTCTGTTTCTTTTGGGACTTGAACCCAAGATCTCACAGTTAAGTGTATTAAAAGATTTGTCTTGGCACTGGACCACTAACCCAAGTGTTTTTTTTTTGTTTTTTATGATGCAACATAAATTTGAAGTACCCCAAGTCATTATGACATAAATCACGATGAGTTGACAGTGTGTAAAGATGTGTGCTCTACTCATACTACATCGATTATTTGATAGTTTTCTTTGTTTCACTTTTTCATGTAAGAAACCAATTCAAAACTCATTTGTAGTTTCCTTGAATAAACATACAAAGCAAGTTAGAAGATCAGCTTCAAAAGCTTAAGAACAAAAGTACGGGGTAAAATAAAAGATGGTTGTTAAATATGTTCATGTCCATGTACATGTACATGTGAAGCTGTTCTATGTATTTGTTTATTCAATAACCCTTGAAAGTTGAAACAAATAACTAATGCACCATTCATTCAAATTAAACTATTAGTATTAGTCGGTGCATGTTCGTTGAAATGTTGAACCATGAAATAATTGAATCAATTGATTTATGTCCATTAAATGTTAAACTTGATGAATGTAATTAACTTTCGGTTACTACATTGTTTATTGCAGTTCATTTTGAGTTAAAAATGTTTGGCTTATTGATCCCACATCGTGAGCTCGAGCAAAAATTGTATTAAATCTTACCTTATAAAGAAGGGGCTTTGCTGAGAGAGAATACAAATCAGTAACAATGGGTTGTTTTTGAGATTTTTTAACCAATTTTTGGGCTTTTGGGACGTATGCATATATTTTTGAAATATATTTTTTTTTAGATTTTATTAAAGTAAAAAAAATATAATATCGGAACAATTTAAAAAAAACTACAGAATACATAATATCTAGAAAATGATGATAATATAATACAACTTCACACATGTGTTGGGATTTATGGTTATATAACTCATAGTTAGGTATGACTAATGAGACAGAATGAATCACGTTTAGTTCGGGGCTGATTTCCATCAAAATGGATCTAAAATTAGGTCCAAACTCAAAAATCTTTTTGGCTTGTAGTCGCCCCAAATGAGCAACACATCAATACAATCATTATTTATTTCTTTATACATATCAAAATACAACATATAATTGCTAAAAGCTAAATACACTTGCTAAAAGCAAAATACACTTGCTAGGTCTTCAATGTTTTTCAGGATATGACTATTGACTATTTGGCCAAAGTCGGTATGTTTGTCCACATAGTCAACCATACCTTTTTAACTACTTACCAATCAGCACTTCTTTGTCTTCTTTTGGCACTTGGACAACAATCACACAACATGACCTTTTTTAACTCTCATAACCTCCTTCCTGACTCAAATCTAACAACACTTAGGACAACAATCTCACCAATACCTAAATTTTGAGAATTTTATAGTTGCTTGGCCACATTCAATTGAGTAAAACAATCAGATACAATAGTGTAATACCAAGAGCTAGTCCCACCAATTGTTAGCAAATGCAACTCAGAAGCTCTTTTTAATAAATAAAACAAAATGGTCAGTGTGATCAAGCCACCTTTTTATTCTTTAGTGGTTGTTGGTGATTCCATTACAGATTCAAACCTTGTTTTACAAGTCTTACAAGGTTTGGATTGTAGGTTTGAACAATTTGTCATCAATATTGAGAGCAGCAAGGCACATCCAACCTTTTACGAATTGAAATCCAAATTATCGACTTGTGAAGCTCGATTAGCCTAATAAAATTCCCAAAACATACCTGTTAGTGCAATGGCAGCTCTATCTTTGAGATCTACTCATAGTAAAGAGCACGTCCTCTGCTAGTACGATATTGTAGAAGGACCCAACGACTCCATCTTCACCCCTGTTAATTCAAGATTTTAGATGTGAAAAAGAAAAAAATAGAAAGGGATGCTAATAAATAAAGTTAATTAACTCACATGAAAGGCTCATTGCCATGATCTCCTGTACGTGTGATGTTTCTCTGATCGAGTTCTTCATAAAATTTACAACATTTATAATCTGAATATGTTTAAACTTCTATTAAATCCTCTAGTTGCCTGGATATTATAGCAGAACCAAACATACCAGGTTTCACCTCATTTATTGATAAAATAGAATTAAACTTATATAAAATCCTTTAATTGTTAACTCACCTCCAAACGACCACCATTTTTAGGCGATCAACCTTCTTTTCCTGTCTCCCAACATTCCCTTAAGCGGTTAATCTTGATATCAACTGCAGAAAACATGTTTTTACATCACCACAGTGCTTTTTATATGTTTTTCATTAAGAAAAGGGCAAATGTCACAAAAAATAACCAAGTTTGATCATTCAAACTTTCAATGAATATTCAAATTTCGCTTTTTTAAGCTAAAAGGCTAATTAAGGTGTGTTTGTTATTGCTTATGTTTTTCATTAAGAAAAGGGCAAATGTCACAAAAAATAACCAAATTTGATCATTCAAACTTTCAATGAATATTCAAATTTCGCTTTTTTTAAGCTAAAAGGCTAATTAAGGTGTATTTGTTATTGCTTATTTGCTTAGTGCTTTTTTGTAAAAATAATAAAAAAAACATATTGGAACAAGAAGCTTCAATAAAAAAGCTTATTTTACAATTGTTCAGATAAAAGACTTAGATAAGCAATCCTAAACACCCAAAATACAGATCATTTAGTTATCAAAACACAATAAGCATATAATCCAATTTAATAAGCAACCTCAATTTCCAGACACCCCCGTACACAATGGTGGCCATCCATGTTATCCATTTTATGCAATTGGAAAGATATGCCAACCAGTTAAAAAAGAATAACAATATCAACACAAAACTGAGATCTAAACCTCTTTAAAAATTGCCAAGCTTAGGCTACTTTTAAAAATAAGACCTAAACATCTTAAAAAATTGCCAAAGCTTAGACTACTTTCAAAGAAAAAAAAACTTCATATTGTTAGGGGTCATTTTCTAAGCATATATATCCTGACTAATATTCTGCTTTTTATTGTTTACTTGTGGTCAGGATACCAGATCAGAATATTGGTAACATCCTGGTGCGATATCCTGGTATTAACTGAATTAACCACGTGCAGGTTAGAAGCTGTGGGTCACTAACGGTCAAGTGGACCTCTTCTCCTTAAGACTCGGGCAAACCCGTTATGTGAGAGACGTTGAACGCGAAAGACTAGGTCTACAACGTTCGAATGGGGAATATCCGCCGAATCCCGGTTTAATAGGGTAGTTTGTTAAATTTCTTTTACTATAAATAGATGGATCGGATCAAGTTAAGGCACTCACTTTCATTCACATAATTTACACTCTAGCTGCTAGCAATCACTATACACAAACACTTGTACTCAAATTACCTTGTAACACCTAGTTGATCCGCATCACATCCTGCACTGTATCTTGATATTTGAATCAATTGAAGAACAAGGCAGCTGCGATTGTCAGCTCCCGAGGTTTTATGCCGGCGATCTAGATTGATCAAGGGCTTTCCTCGTATATCCGGTGTCACCATTTACCTTTTTTGCTCATTGTTTGATCATAGATATAGCTCTATATCCTGAGCTGTATCCTCAAACTGTTTTTACAAATAACTTAATCAACATATTTTCAACACATATTTCTAGCACACTACCTCACTTAACTAATTTGATCACTTAATTTCTTCGGTAATTTTTGACCAAAACAATTTGGCGCCCACCGTGGGGGAAGTGGTGTTATTTTTAATCAATACTCTGTTAAAATCATTACTTGGTTGTCTGTTTTCGAAACTCTTTTCAAAACTATTTTCAAAGGCCACAAGATCAAATATGAGCTCTTCCACCATGTCTGCTTCAACGTCTGCAACAATTGGTTCGGTGCTTCCACTACCTCCTCCGAGATCCCAAGCTTCATCTCAAGGAACTGAAATTCATGTGGCTCAAGACGTTATCCCTACCGCAATATCCAGGGGTCCGGTCCTGTTTTAGCTTCTAATGAGGAAATTCTAAATTTGTTTGGTAGTGTACAGGAACAGATGAGGCAGCAACAGGAGACTAATCAGATGCTGATAAGAGAGATACAACTCTTGAAGTCAAGCTCGAGCAGGCCTGCTGAAGACACTGTCACTCCCTTGCAACCCAGGGCTTTGAACTTCAGTTCTGCAGTTTATACTGAGGATAACCGAGGAAATATTGTGCCTAGCCATTCCCAGAATCATACTCCTGAAATACCCTCATCACTTAGAATATCAACTGTGAGAAGCTCAGGATATGCTTCAGGATATGGCCAAAACCCTCAGAACGGTAATGTATCTAATAATAATAATATTCTTACCACTAACAGTGTTGGATCTTTGCCGGATGCAAGAACGACATCAGCGCTGTCTAGAGAGCTTCAGAAGCTGAAAGACATGATATCCAGTGTACCTGGGGTGGTGCAGCCGATTCCTGAAGTATCCCAGGATAGCCACAGGATATCGCGGTTTGCACATCCCATTTGTGATGCTGAAATCCCAAAAAGATTTCAAACCCCTAATATGAAACTTTATGACGTAACTACGGATCCTGAGGAGCATATCGCCCAATATAGGGAAAGGATGGAAATTAATCCTATCCCTCCAGATCTCAAGGAAGCATGCTTGTGCAAGGGTTTTGGTTCTACCTTGACAGGATCAGCCCTAAAATGGTTGTTAAATGTTCCTCCTCACTCAATTACTTCGTTTGCTCATTTGGTTAATTTATTTAATAGTCAGTTTTCTTGCAGCCGGAGTTTTGAGAAACTAACCAGTGACCTTTACAGGATAACTCAAGGACCTCAGGAATCCTTAAGGGATTATGTGAATAAGTTTAGCCGGGAATCCTTAGATATCCCGCACCTTGATGTTGCAACAGCTGTGCAGGCTTTCAAGATGGGATTGCAGAAGGATTCTCAATTTTACCAGGATCTTGTAATGAATCCCTGCAGGAATCTGGATAAAGCTCGTAACAGGGCATTGAGATACATTCGGCTGGAGGATGACAAAAAGATGCAAGAGAGAATGAATTCGTCCACAACCTACGAGTCAACCAACAGGAAATCAGAATCCTCGTATAAGCCATATCGCTCAAAGCCATATGGCCGAAATGACAACAAGAAAGTGAATGTTGTTGAAGACGAGGATTCTGAGGAGTATCCTGAATTATCTGAATACTGTTTTTCTGTTAATATACCTGAACTGATGTATGCTATGCAGGGCTTAGGAGACAAAGGCAGGTGGCCTCGAAAGAATCAACAAAAAGCTGATTGGAAGGATAAGTCCAAGTTGTGTGCCTTCAATGAGGATTTCGGGCATGTTACTGAGGATTGCATTGCCCTGAGGAAAGAAATAAGTTATCTCTTAAGCAAAGGATATCTGAAGGATCTTCTGGGAAAAAAATAAGAATAAGGGTCAGGATACTGAGAAGGATCATGAACGAGCAGCATCACCTCCTGCGGATGCCAAGATAATTAACTTTATTTCAGGAGGATCCGACATTTGTGGGACTTCATATTCTGCTGCCAAGAGACATGCAAAGGAGGCCAAGGCCGAAAGAAGAGAAAAGCCGACCAGGATGACGACGCTCACAACTGACAAACTGATCACTTTTGATAGTGATGACAGGGATACTGTTCAGGATCCTCACCATGATGCTCTAGTAATTACTTTATATGTCGCTAACCATTTTGTACGCAGGATACTGGTGGATAATGGCAGCTCCGTCAACATAATCCAACTAGAGACATTGAAAAGGATGAATGTATCTCCGATGGATATCACCTCAAAGTCCACTGTACTTGTTGGTTTCAGTGGGGAAGCAAGGAACACAGTGGGAGAGATAAAGTTACCAGTATATGTTGAAGGGGTCAATTCAATACAACGTTTCTGTGTGATTGACTCCCTATCCTGCTATAACATCATACTAGGCAGGCCATGGATCCATGATATGAAGGCTGTGCCATCAACTTATCATCAGTGCATCAAGATCCCTACCCCTTGGGGGGTTGTCAAAGTTGATAGTGATTAGCAGGAGGCGAAGGAATGTTACTCATCCTCAATGAAATCCTCAACTAAGCCTAATGCAGCATAGCAATTAAAGATGCGGGCCCAGGATATCGTGGAGGCTTCAGAGCAGGATGTAACGAAAGTTAACCTGGATCAGGATAATCTGGATATCTCGGTGCTCGTAGGAACCAATATCCCTCAGGATATTGAAAATCAATTAACTGACTTTTTGAAATGCAGGATGTCGACATTCGCGTGGAAACATGAGGATATGACAGGCATTTCCAAGGATATTATAACACATAAGCTTGGTATTGACAGGTCATTCAATCCTGTCCAACAGAAAAGAAGGAAGTTTGCCCCAGAACGAAACATAATCATTCAGGAAGAGGTTGAAAGATTATTGAAGTCCAAGATGATCAGGGAAGTCAAATTTCCCAAGTGGCTGGCAAATGTCATTGTGGTTCAAAAGAAGAATGGGAAATGGAGAGTTTGTGTAGATTACACCGACTTGAACAAAGCATGTCCTAAAGATCCATTCCCTCTGCCTCATATAGACTCGATGGTGGATGCCACTGCCGGTCATGACCTTCATGGATTCGTCCTCAGGATTTCAGCAGATCCAAATGGAACCTTCAGACCAGGAAGACACTGCTTTCATGACACCAACAGGTATTTACTGTTATACTGCTATGCCTTTTGGTTTGAAAAATGCAGGTGCGACGTACCAGAGATTGGTGAACATGATGTTTAAAGACAAACTGGGGGACACCATGGAGGTGTATATTGATGATATGGTAGTCAAGTCCAAGAAGGCGGATGATCATCTTCAGGATATTGAAGGGGCATTTGACATCTTGGATCAGTATAACATGAAGCTAAATCATGCTAAGTGCCATTTTGGAGTAGGGGCAGGAAAGTTTCTAGGATAAATGGTGACTAAAAGAGGGATTGAAGCAAGCCCGGAAGAGATCAAAGCCATCTTAGACATCAAATCACCTTCAAACATGAAGGATGTTCAACGATTAACGGGGCGAGTAGCAGCGTTGAACAGATTTATTTCAAGATCCTCGGAAAAGTGCAAGGAATTTTATGATATCCTCAAGAAGAATAAGAAGTTTGAATGGGGAGCAAAGCATGAAGCAGCATTGCAGGACTTGAAGCAGCATATTTCAACCGCACCCTTGTTGATGAAGCCTGAGGATGGCGAACCATTATCCATATATCTTGCAGTATCTGGGAATGCAGTAAGTGTTGTGCTGGTAAAGGATCATGAAGGTCAGCAGTATCCTGTTTATTATGTTAGTAAAAGTTTATTAGATGCTGAAACTAGGTATTCTCACCTAGAAAAGTTAATATTAGCCCTAGTTATGGCATCGACGAAACTTAGACATTATTTCGAAACACATAAGATTTATGTTAAAACTATTTATCCTGTTAAAAATGTGCTTAGGAAGCCCGAAATGTCAGGTAGGATGGCTAAATGTTCAGTAAAATTAAGTGCCTTTGATCTAGTATATGAACCTAGAAATGCTATTAAGTCTCAGGCTTTGGCAGACTTTGTGGCTGATTTCAGTAGTGATATCCAAAATGAAGTAGACCTAGAAGTACAACAGTGATGTGCACAAAATGCAACATATAAATTTCATCAATTGTGGCTTAAAACTAACCCTTTTTAGTACTAATGTTGGAAAAAGTGTGCTTTTGTCTTCCTTTTGTATTTTCATGATTAAATGAGCTTAAAATAACAAAAGAACCAAAAAGACAGCAAAATCTAACATAAATACAAGAAAGGAAACAAAAGTGATATGCCCGACCCCCCGACAGCATCTTCCCAAGCAAAACAAAGAAAACAGAATACTGAACACGCCCTGTGCTCAGCAAGCACGGGGCCGTGCCCAAGAAGCAGCAGAAAAGACAAACCTATAGAAGCTTCAACTGCCCACCACGGGGTCGTGCCCAGCGGACACGGGGGCGTGGTCAACTTGCTGCAGGCGCATTTATTGTAATTGCGAATTACAATTAATGAAGAGAGAGAGTGTCAGATAGACACGGGGCCGTGCCCAGCGGGCACGGGGCCGTGCCCGAGCTTCTGTTCAGCCTATAAATAGGAGTGTTTGGAGCTCTTGCAACTCATCCCTTGGCACACCACCTCTCTCACACTTCACCCACCACCCACCACCATCACAGCACCATCATCCACCACCATCATCCATTGTCCATCATAGAGTGTGTGAGTCGTCTCGGGATCCAAGATTGATCGTAAGAGTTCTTGACAATCAAAGGCCATGTTTGCCTAAGTCTCTTACATCACTTGGTGAAGACACGTGTTTAGTGTAATACTTTTTATTTTTAATCTTTTGCACTTTTTAATTGGTTTTATATTAATGACTTTAATTACTAGTTTCTTATATTGAAGGTGATTCTTCCTTATCGTTTGTCCGTGGTGTCTTGGCATTATTTTACTGTCTATATAAAATAAAAGATTTTCACCATTCATATCTCCACGGTCTATATGGAGGTATGTTGGGTACCTGGTCGGGGGTTAAGGGAACGGTTTGGTAAGAGTCTTGCCATTGTTCAGTGTATAGATCCTGCAAAGGACCTGGGTCAAATTTAGTAGGACCTCCTTCAATACCCAAAGGTATTGGATGGCAGGGGTCCAAACTCTTTGATCCCCTCATAAGTTAAACTACTATTAAAACTTTAACCCGACTACTTAGGACTGTATCCCTGCTGACTCAGACTACTTAGCCGAGGGTAACGTCTCCTTCAAAAGAGGGGCCTACCACATTATGCATTAATAACTTAATTAATTATCTTTCAATAATCCGACCCTTTAGGATTGTATCCTTGCTGACTCAAACTACTGGGTTGAGGGTAATGTCACCTTCAAAAGAGGGGCCTACTACAATAACTAAGATAATCTCTTAAACAAGTGCAAAAGTGCAAAAATAATCAAAGGTTACACTACACACGAGTCGGATCCAAGTGATTCATCTTGTCTATCTGTTTTTACTTTTATTTTATTTTTCAGCATTTTAGTTTGTTTTATTTTCTTAGTTTAAAACTTTTTTCTAATTTTTTTGATTTGATTAGACGTTGAGGATAAACCGGTACTAAAAGCTCTTGTGTCCTTGGACGACATCGGTATCTTACCAACACTATACTACGTCCACGATGGGTGCACTTTCCCATATGTGTGTTTAGTGTTAGTAAATATCGTGTTTTATAAATTTAAAACTTGGCTAGAAAGTGTAAACAGGGCTTAAAATATATACCTAACACATATTACACCTAACGCACATCAAGTTTTTGGCGCCGCTGCAGGGGACACAAGGATTTTAAGAAAGTTAGGAATCAACGACCTAATCATTTTTTCTATTTTCTTTTTATTTTTTTAGGATTTTATTAATTTTTTAGCTTCTGTAGAGCTCAGCACGGGTCGTGCTTGGTCGGACACGGGCCGTGCCCAGCAGTATCACTGGCAGTTTTTATTTTCCGAGTTACAGAGGGCTGAGCACGGGGCCGTGTCGGTGCAACACGGGGCCGTGTTCAACTTTCCAGTAACAGGGATCCGGAAAACAATCGTTGTATCTCCGACCACGGGCCGTGTTCACTGAGCACGGGGCCGTGGTGAAATTTCTGACCAACGTTCTTTTCTATTTTTATTGCAGGACTTGGAACCAAATGCCACATCTGAACCTTCTACGTAGTGTATGAGCTCCAGTTCTAACCAAGAGAAAGTTTCGGGGGAACCACTTCCAATGGCGGACCAACGTACCCTCATGGATTACCTACGACCCACCGTAGGTAATCTCGGCGCCGCTATCAATGCACCGAATGTCGAAGCCAATAACTTCGAACTTCGGCCACATTTGATACAAGTGCTTCAAAACTCCGCAACCTTCCATGGGCTTGCGGACGAGGATCCCCATCTACGTATTACTAATTTCTTAGAAATATGTGATACCTTTCGGATCAATGGAGCATCAAATGACGCCATCCGCCTCCGAATGTTTCCTTTTTCACTAAAAGACTGAGCAAAAGCTTGGCTCAACGCCCTCCCAGTTGGATCGGTAAACACCTGGGATGAACTAGCCCAAAAATTTCTATATGCTTGAAATTATTACATATTCACAAGAGGACGGGGAATCCTTATATGAAACTTGGGAAAGGTTCAAGGAGCTATTGCGAAAGTGTCCTCATCACGGTCTTGCGATATGGCAACAAGTATCCACTTTCTATAATGGGTTGTTGCCACACACAAGATAAACACTTGACTCTAGCTCCGGGGGACTTTTAGGTAACCGCCGCCCACATGAAATATACAATCAAATTGAGGAAATTGCTCAAAACAATTTTCAGTGGCACACTGATGCGGGAATATCAAGTGTCGACTCAATTATGTAATGAAATAAATCCACATTTAGTGTTCATTATGTTTTGTTTTAATTTATGTCCATTGAGTTGATCATAAAAACTCTATATAATTTCTCATGTAATTTGTATTGGGGGATAGTTTTTGAGTTTTATAAAATAATTTTTTCACTTCAAATTCCGTGCCTTTTGGGTGGAATCTTGGGGGTTGGGGAAGAACACACGGGTATTCTTTGAATCAAAGTGTTTGATATGCGTTTCCGTATCACGCGCTACATCAGTTGGTATCAGAGCTAAATTCTGGCTCAAAATGGCTTGTGAGAGGGATTATCGCTTGTACCACACTCTACCATGTTTTGATGAATACGAGGATGAGCAATGGTATTCTTGGGCATGCGGCGATGATTCGGGTGGTACCAGTAGTGTGCTCACCATTAGACATGACCACAAAAAAGAGTCGACGTTCATGGGAGCCGGTGATGACGAATTAAGTTTCAAAAGTCATAGCGTTAAGGGTGATGGTCCTACTATGGTAACGGGTGGTCCAGCGGCTACATTTGGAACTCAACCTGTTAGCATGGGGGGCTTGCAAAAAAATTTCATGAGCAAAGCAATGAAGTCGAAGGCATTAAGAAACACAATAGATTTTGGTGCTTCTCAAATTTACTTTTGTACAATTTTAAAAGGTAATTTTCCAACAAATAGTTTTGAGAAAATTATTTTGGATGATGAAAACCATGGTATACAAAATTCTCATGCCGTAAAAATCTGGTACGAGGTTCTATTTGAAAATTTGGTTGATGGCCAGATTGTGGAGGTTGGAGAAGCTATGTCGTCAAAAGATGCCCCTCATATTGATCAAAATGAAGAAAAAGTTGTTAAACTTGATGGGTATTTTGTAAAAAAAATACAATGAGGTCCATGGTTTACGACTATATGGTTATTTAGTTGGAACTATATTAATTGAGAGGGTCAAGACAATAGTGAACAAGAAATGGTCCTATGCTCCGTTCGACCCAGGTGGTACAGGTTCATAGTCAAATGAGATAACCCGTGAAGTAGAACTACTTGGACGGGCCTTAATAATAATCGAAAAGAATCGGATTGATGTTCCTTTCGATCCAGGTGGCTTTAGCCTGGGACAAAACTCGAGGTCGAGTTTTTCCAAAGGTGGGGAGAATGATGCGGGAATATCAAGTGTCGACTCAATTATGTAATGAAATAAATCCACATTTAGTGTTCATTAAGTCTTGTTTTAATTTATGTCCATTGAGTTGATCATAAAAACTCTATATAAGTTCTCATGTAATTTGTATTGGGGGATAGTTTTTGAGTTTTATAAAATAATTTTTTCACTTCAAATTCCGTGCCTTTTGGGTGGAATCTTGGGGGTTGGGGAAGAACACACGGGTATTCTTTGAATCAACGTGTTTGATCTTCGTTTCCGTATCACGTGCTACATCACACACTCCCCGAGGTAATAAATCTATTGCCCCGGGCGCCCATAAGGTTGATGAAAGCACTTCTTTACAAACCCAAATCGAGGCCCTTTCTTCAAAAATTAAAAAGTTAGAAATGGCAAAAACGGTCTCGGTTATGGCCTGTGAAGGGTGTGGTGGGCCACATGAAAATTGGAGTTATAAGAAAGAAACAAACGATCATCCAGAATCGGTAAACTACATTGATAATAGACCTAGGCTGTCGGGTCCTCCAACGGGTACCTACAACCAAGGATGGCGTAACCACCCTAACCTTGGTTGGAGAGAACCCGACAATAGTAGTAACCAACAAAACCCAAACCAACGAACAAACTTTCAACAACCAAGAAATGAGTCACAAAATTTCCCTCAACAACAAGGTGGACGAGAGAGGCTTGAAGATACCGTATCTCGCCTCATCTCCGACACTGAAAAGAAAAACTCGGATCGATTTCAACAATTGGAATCGAGTTTTAGAAATCAACAGGCTAGTATACAAAACATTGAAAAACAATTAAATCAAGTAGCCCAAAATTTCTCCGAGAGACCACAAGGCGCGTTACCAAGTAATACCGAAACAAACCCAAAAGCTCAAGTTCATCTCATAACATTAAGAAACCGTACCCTGGGTCCCGTGGAAGCTCCGCCACCACCAACTGAGGAAAGCACAACCCCGCCCCAACAAGATAAGGCTTCTCCTCTATTTCAAGAGCCCACCAAGGCTCCTCAGGTTCCGTAACCCGGTAGGTTAATTCGTCAAAAGACCAATGAGCAATTCGCAAAATTCGAAAGTCTACTAAAACAATTGCATGTTAATATTCCTTTCATAGAAGTCCTAACTCAAATGCCTAAATACTCAAAATTCATGAGGGACTTCCTTACTCATAAAAGGAAAATTGAATCATTGCAATTAGTTAACCTAGGCGAAGAATGCTCCGCCCTCGTACTTAACAAACTTCCCCAAAAGAAGATTGATCTCGGAAGCTTCACAATTCCTTGCTCGATCGGGGATTCCCCCATTCGTAATGCACTAGCCGACCTTGGGGCTAGCATTAACCTCATGCCTGCATCAATGTTCAAACGACTCGGCCTAGGAAAAACGAGCCCTACCAAGATGAGTATACAACTTGCTGATAGATCCGTCAAATACCCGCAAGGTGTCGCTGAAAATATATTGGTCAAAGTCGACAATTTCGTCTACCCGGCCGACTTTGTCATACTAGATATGGAAGAAGACATCGAAGTCCCCCTCATACTAGGGAGGCCATTTCTAGCCACCGCGCAAGCAGTGGTAGACATGAATGACGGAACACTCACTTTAAAATATGGGGATAAGGAAGTGAAGTTCGGGGTTGGGAAGAGAATAGAGGACGATGACCCGGTCAATTACATGAAGGTTATTGATTCGAGTTTGGATGATGCTCTCCGACGGTGCAACATGGGATGCAAAACATCCCGCTCGGAAAACATATAACCTCACCTTGGGTCTAGCCAATGACCCTTATAAACGTGGCGCACCACGGAGGCATTCCGCCGAACTATCCTTAGCTTAGTTTAATCTTTTAGTTTAATTTTAATTTGCAGGAATAAAACACACTCGGGATGGTCAAGGATAACAAGGGAAACGAGAAACATAGCCCCATGCACGAAAACCGGGCCATCCGACAACAATTTCTTCATTACAGTAAGCACAGCACGGGCCGTGTCCGCCCAACACAGCCCCGTGCTGCACATTCTGCAGAAAATTGCCCAGTTCAGGTACTGGACACGGGCCGTGTTCGCTGAACACGCCCCCGTGTCCAGGCTTTTTAATTTTTGTCACTGGCACTTGAACACGGGGTCGTGCCCGGTCCCCACGGGGCCGTGTCCAGGATGCCAGTAACATAAAATTTTGCTTTTAACACCATTTTACACATTCAATCAACCTAAAAACTTATTTTTGGGACAAATTGAGGACAATGTATAATTTAAGTGTGTGGGGGGGGGGATGCTAAAACCTTGAATCTTGCAAGTCCTAATAACAAGCCTTACACAAAACTCTATTGGAACCGCTAATCACCCCAAATTTTTTTCAAAAATTTTCATTTTTTTTACTTGTCTAAGTTTAAGTTGGGAATTCAAGTTCTAACAAGGTTATATTTTTACAAGTTTACAACCGATAGCGTCGTGATAAAAAGAACCAACATAAGAAAATTACGAAAAGGCATGACAAACTTAGTTAAAATTTGATTATATATACTTGATCACATAAAAACCCTTTCCCACAAAAGTGAGTTTTGAGCCTTTAACGAGCATACAAATACATATCTTTACACTAAATGCTCATTTTTCGTTTCTTGTGTGAATAGCCGCTTGGTTCGTATGACTCTAGAACTTGCCACAACAATACATTCCCGGTCCTTACCAACTTAAACCCGAGTAAGTAAATGATGGAGGCATTAGGACTAACCCTTTTTCTTTCTACACCATTATTTTTCATTTTTTTACCACCTACCCAAAATCCCCCTAGTTAACCCCTTTGAGCCTAAACCTTTTCATTTCTTAACCCAAAACCATCACCCTTTTTACCCACCTAAACCTTTTTATTTTTAACCCTTTATTTTAGTAACAACGTTCGGTTTTCTAATGATTCTTCCTAAATATATATATATGTATATACACATATATATTTTGATGAAACCAAACAAACAAACAAGTTCATCAAAAATAACTTTGTTTGAAACAAGTGGTTCATCAAAATAAAATAAAAATGTGAAAAATAAAAACTCTTTCAAAAAACCGATGTTTGTTACGCTTTTCGCCATTTTTACTAACCACTAACCCAACCACCCACCTTTAGCCCAAGCCTAACCCTTCACTCAAAAAGTCCTCTTGATATTTACAAAGGTATAAAGTTAAAAAGAAAGAGGATTGATTGCTTGGCAAGCTTATGGTAGGAGTAAGTTCCATGCCGCTCTCGAGTGATTCACTAAAAAAATTACACATCCGACCGAGTGTTGAGTGATTCCCCCGTGAGGTATGTGAACTTGTATATAAATGGAATTTTAAAGAGGTATGTTATGCCCTAATAAATAATTTATCTTATGAAACGTTTTTAATAAATCATGACGAATAGGATTGTAAATAAATAAAAATAAAACCTTAATAATCCTGGAATTCCCGACACTCTATGACAAGCCTAAAAACCTTCTCTTCTACCCATTCCATTTGGGAGTGAACAAAGCCACATTATAAAGAGTTTTGCTTGAGGACAAGCAAAGATTCAAGTGTGGGGGGTATTTGATGTGCACAAAATGCAACATATAAATTTCATCAATTGTGGCTTAAAATTAACCCTTTTTAGTACTAATCTTGGAAAAAGTGTGCTTTTGTCTTCCTTTTGTATTTTAAGGATTAAATGAGCTCAAAATAACAAAAGAAGCAAAAAGACAACAAAATCTAACATAAATACAAGAAAGGAAACAAAAGTGATATGCCCGACCCCCCGACAGCATCATCCCAAGCAAAACAAAGAAAACAGAAGACTGAACACGCCCCGTGCTCAGCAAGCACGGGGCCGTGCCCAAGAAGCAGCAGAAAAGACAAACCTATAGAAGCTTCTACTGCCCACCACGGGGCCGTGCCTAGCGGACACGGGGGCGTGGTCAACTTGCTGCAGGCGCATTTATTGTAATTGCGAATTACAATTAATGAAGAGAGAGAGTGTCAGATGGACACGGGGCCGTGCCCAGCAGGCACGGGGCCGTGCCCGAGCTTCTGTGCAGCCTATAAATAGGAGTGTTTGGAGCTCTTGCAACTCATCCCTTGGTACACCACCTCTCTCACACTTCACCCACCACCCACCACCATCACAACACCATCATCCACCACCATCATCCATTGTCCATCATAGAGTGTGTGAGTCGTCTCGGGATCCAAGATTGATCGTAAGTGTTCTTGACAATCAAAGGCCATGTTTGCCTAAGTCTCTTACATCACTTGGTGAAGACAAGTGTTTAGTGTAATACTTTTTATTTTTAATCTTTCGCACTTTTTAATTGGTTTTGTATTAATGACTTTAATTACTAGTTTCTTATGTTGAAGGTGATTCTTCCTTATCGTTTGTCCATGGTGTCTTGGCATTATTTTACTGTCTATATAAAATAAAAGATTTTCACCATTCATATCTCCACGGTCTATATGGAGGTATGTTGGCTACCTGGTCGGGGGTTAAGGGAACGGTTTGGTAAGAGTCTTGCCATTGTTCAGTGTATAGATCCTGCAGAGGACCTGGGTCAAATTTAGTAGGACCTCCTTCAATACCCAAAGGTATTGGATGGCGGGGGTCCAAACTCTTTGATCCCCTCATAAGTTAAACTACTATTAAAACTTTAACCCTGCTACTTAGGACTGTATCCCTGCTGACTCAGACTACTTAGCCGAGGGTAACGTCGCCTTCAAAAGAGGGGCCTACCACATTATGCATTAATAACTTAATTAATTATCTTTCAATAATCCGACCCTTTAGGATTGTATCCTTGCTGACTCAAACTACTGGGTTGAGGGTAACGTCACCTTCAAAAGAGGGGCCTACTACAATAACTAAGATAATCTCTTAAACAAGTGCAAAAGTACAAAAATAATCAAAGGTTACACTACACACGAGTCGGATCCAAGTGATTCATCTTGTCTATCTGTTTTTACTTTTATTTTATTTTTCAGCATTTTAGTTAGTTTTATTTTCTTAGTTTAAAACCTTTTTCTAACATTTTTGATTTGATTAGACGTTGAGGATAAACCGGTACTAAAAGCTCTTGTGTCCTTGGACGACCTCGGTATCTTACTAACACTATACTACATCCACGATGGGTGCACTTGTCCATATGTCTGTTTAGTGTTAGTAAATATCGTGTTTTATAAATTTAAAACTTGGCTAGAAAGTGTAAAAAGGGCTTAAAATATATACCTAAAATATATTACACCTAACGCACATCAGCAGCTAGGAGAAAACTTAGAATCCTGGATTTTATATACTGATGGTGCATCTAATGTAAGAGGTGTAGGTTTAGGTATACTACTAAAATCGCCACAGGGGGACATATTACCCCAGGCTATTAGATGTGAGTTTCCTGCCACTAATAATGAAGCAGAATATGAAGCTTTAATTGCACGATTAGAATTGGCTAAGAATATGAGTATTAAGAATTTGCAAGTATATGTTGATTCCTTGTTAATCACTAATCATTTTAATGGATCCTATGCAGTTAAAGGTGAGAAGTTAATCGAGTACCTTGAAATTGTCAAAAAATTAGCAGGATATTTCGATGTTTTTACACTTGAACAGGTACCAAGAGAGGACAATGCTGAAGCTGATGCCTTGGCAAATCTGGGATCATCGGTCAGGATACCAGAAGGGACCCAAATACCAATATTACATATCCTGTATCCTGTGACGGATCCTCAGGGCAAGAAGGTAGTAAGTGTCCAGGATCCTTGTGGTGAGTATTGTTAGGGCTGGATTTTTGTGATACATGATCCTTACATGTGACCCTAACCAGTGATCCTTGTTTCTTTAGCAGATAGTGATCCTCAGCAGGACTTCAGGATCAGGATCATGGACCATCCCAGGATCCTCATGCTAACAGTTACCTTCATTGAATTAAATGTTGTTTTGCAGGAACATCTAGCAGGATCCGCTCTTAGCATCACAATCAAAGGACGCGTCTTTACAATTATAGCATGTGCTTAATCGGAGATGGACGTTGCAAAGGATATGGAAACTTGGCATGATTTAAAGGCGACAATTTAGGCTAGATATGCTTTTATTTCTAAAGGGGTAATAAGCTGATTATTAGTCTTTTTACCTAAAATAGGTCACCTACACTTGTATATATAGACACTCTTCCCCATTCGGAAGAACACACAACACAATTCTCACACGCTTAGACACTCAAAACTATAGTGATCCTTGTACTCAGCTCATTATCATCCGAAGTTGTAACCATATTTTGATATATTGAAGTTGGTGATCGGTAGTTGCCATCACCCGAGGTTTTTTATGCCGGAGATCATACATTGATCAAGGGCTTTTTCCTCGTATAAATCATTGTGTCTTTGCATATTACATACTAAAGTGATCCTTTACTCTTTCAATAAACCAAGCATCATACCCCGTTTACATAGAGTTTGGTTGCATTATCCTTGTGTGATTTTTGACCAAAACAGTTTGGCGCCCACCGTGGGGCAATTGGTGCTTCATTCATAAGAAAACTTTCTGTTCGAAATCATTTCAAAGAATTACATGGCTTCGTCATTGAAGAATACATCCACAGCGATGTCGGCAGTCAATTCATCTACTGGCATTCCACCTTTGCCTCCACCACCAGCTGGATCTCAGAAAAATGCTGAGAAGAGACCAACTTCTATATCCTCTAAACCATCATCTTCTGCTCTAACTTCTTCTGTTCCCAGTACTAGTGATATATTTACTTTGATTTTGCAGATGAGGGATCGTATGCAGCAGCAGGATGAAACTAATGACAGGATCCTCAGAGAAATCGGAGATCTCAAAAGGCAAAAGAAAACGGCAGAGGATCATTCCCCACTAATGCCCAAATCTTTGAATTTTGATACTCCAATGATTACTTCTCAGCCAACAGAGGTCCCAGACATACAATATATGGGTGGATCAAGAGGAGTGCATTTCAGCCCAGCAACAATAACTCAGGCATCAGGATCATATTTTCAACCGGCGGGATCCTACGCCCAGCATTCGGGATCCTTCATGAGCTTAGGATCCTCCTTTGTCCCTGGATCATCCCAGGTTCAAGGATCCTCCTTCGTTCCGGGATCATCCCAGGTTCAAGGATCCTCCTTTGTTCCAGGATCATCCCAGGTTCAAGGATCCTCCTTCGTTCCGGGATCGTCTCAGATACCAGGATCCTTCCAGATGCCAGGATCCCTAAAAAGTTTGCAAACAGGAAGTCTAGATGTCCATCAAGGGGACTTCATTCCAATGCAGACCATTGCTTCCACTGGTCCCTCCGTTATCCCAGAATCCCAGCAATATGGATTCACACCCAATGTTCCTAACTTGAACCCGATGGGAGGTAACACCTTAAATAATTATCCTACCACTAACCATGGATTCGTGCAGGATACAGGTATCAATCATGCTATGGCCAGGGAGTTACAGAAGCTGAAGGATATGATATCAAGTGTTCCAGGGGTAGTCAAGCCTATCCCGGAGATTGCAGATGGGAGCCATAAGGTATCTCGTTTTGCACCACCAATTTGTGATGCAGAGGTACCCAAAAGGTTCCATATCCCTACTATGAAGCTGTATGATGGTACAATGGATCCTGAGGAGCACATAGCACAATACAGGGAGAGGATGGAGATCAATCCAATCCCAGAAAAGTTAAAGGAAGCATGCTTATGTAAAGGATTTGGATCCACCCTTACTGGATCAGCTCTTAAATGGCTGCTAAGTCTTCCCCCTTACTCTATCACTTCATTTGCTAATTTAGTTAATTTATTCAATAACCAATTCTCTTGTAGTAGAAAATTTGAAAGATTAACTAGCGATTTATATAGGGTAACTCAAAGTCATAATGAATCATTAAGGGATTATATAACTTAATTTAGTAAAGAATCCTTGGACATTCCCAACTTGGATATGGCTACGGCTGTTGAAGCCTTCAAAATGGGACTGCTTAAGGATTCATTGTTCTATGATGATCTTGTTATGACACCATGCAGGAATCTAGATGAAGTAAGAACTCGGGCACTCAGGTTCATCCGGCTAGAGGATGACAAGAGGATCCAGGAGAGGCAAGTGGGATCCTCAAAACAGGAGAAGCAAGGATCCTCCTTCAAGAACAATAAATTCAAATCCTACCATAGAAATGACAACCAGAATGTGCATGCTGTTGACCAAGAAGAGGATGATGAAGATTATCCTCCAATCTCCGAATATTGTTTTTCCGTTGATAATCATGAACTAATCCTTGCAATGCAGAATCTAGGAGAAAAAGCTAGGTGGCCCAGGAAGAATGATAAACCATCCGGGACTAAAGACAAGTCAAAATGGTGTGCATACCATGAGGATTTCGGGCATCTAACTGAAGAATGCATAGCTTTAAGAAAAGAAATTGGATATCTGTTAAGCAAGGGGCATCTAAAAGAATTGTTGGGAAGAAAAAAGCAAAGGACTCAGGATCCTGAAAGGATCCCTGAAAAGGCTCCAGCCCCTCCGGCGAATGCACAAGTGATCAACTTTATTTCCGGAGGATCAGACATCTGTGGTACATCCTTCTCGGCGGCCAAAAGGCATGCAAAGGAAGCAAAAATGGATAATGGAGAGAGACCTATTCGAACATCAAGTGTCTCAGAAGGAAAGACGATAACGTTTGATGAGGATGATCGCATTAACATCCAGGATCCTCATCATGATAGTTTACTTATTACTCTCTTTATCTCTAACCATTTTGTCCGCAGGATCCTTATCGACGGAGGAAGCTCAGTGAACATTATCCAGCTTGATGTTCTGAAGAAAATGGGTATCCCAGAATCAGACATCACACCAAGATCCTCCGTGCTTGTAGGATTCAGTGGAGAAACGAAGAAAACTCTGGGGGACATCAAACTCCCAATATACGTGGAAGGATTACATAATTATCAAAAATTTTGTGTTATTGATTGTTTATCTTGTTGCAATGTTATCCTTGGCAGGCCCTGGATACATGATATGAAAGCAGTCCCATCCACCTATCATCAATGTGTGAAACTCCCTAGCCCATGGGGGATAATCAAGATCGACAGTGATCAGCAGGAGGCTAAGGATTGTTATACCTCATCCATGAAGCCAACCTCGAAGCCAAGGGAGCAATAGCAATTACAGTATCCTCCGAGGAATGTCTTGGAGGCAAGGGAACAAGATGTGGACGAAATCCTCTTGGATCCTAGTGATCCTGAATCAAAAATCTATATCGGATCAGGGATCCTTGGCAAAATGAAAGAAGACATAATATCCTTCCTCAAAAGAAGAAAATCTACCTTTGCATGGAAGCACGAAGATATGACAGGTATATCTAAGGATATCATCACTCATAAACTTGGCATTGACAGGTCTATCAAACCAATCCATCAAAAAAGGAGGAAGTTTGCACCAGATAGGAATGCCATTATCCAAGAAGAAGTAGAGAGACTACTTCGAGCAGGTATGATCAGAGAGGTAAAATATCAAAAATGGTTAGCCAATGTGGTCATTGTCCAAAAGAAAAACGGAAAGTGGAGGGTATGTGTCGATTTCACTGATCTGAATAAGGCATGTCCCAAGGATCCTTTCCCATTACCCCACATTGACTCCATGGTGGATGCAACGGCGGGGCATGAACTGTTGACCTTTATGGATGCATCATCTGGATTCCAACAAATTCAGATGGAACCATCCGACCAAGAGGATACGGCCTTTATGACCCCAACCGGTTTGTATTGTTATATTGCCATGCCTTTTGGACTAAGAAATGCAGGTGCAACATATCAAAGGCTGGTGAATATGATGTTCAAAGATCAAATTGGATAAACTATGGAAGTATACATAGATGATATGGTAGTCAAATCAAAGAAAGCTGAGGATCACCTAAGGGATTTGGAAGAAGCATTTGATATCCTTGATAATTATAACATGAAGCTTAATCCTTCAAAATGCCACTTTGGTGTTAAGGCATGTAAATTCCTTGGATATATGGTAACTCAGAGGGGCATTGAAGCAAGCCCGGAGCAAATTAAAGCACTGGTGAATATCAAATCCCTGCCAATGCTAAGGATGTGCAAAGGCTAACAGGCAGGATAGCAGCTTTAAACAGGTTCATATCAAAATCCTCAGAAAGATGTAAAGAATTTTATGATATCCTAAGGAAAAACAAGAAATTTGAATGGACCGAAAAGCATGAGAATGCTTTACAAGCCCTTAAAGAATATATGTCCTCAGCACCAGCATTAATGAAACCTGGAAAAGGAGATGTGTTATCCTTATACCTAGCGGTATCCTCAACCGCTGTAAGTGCTGTCCTTGTTAAGGATCACGAAGGTACACAACATCCTATTTACTATGTAAGTAAGAGTTTACTTGATGCAGAATCCAGGTACTCACACCTTGAGAAACTTATTCTTGCACTAATTATGGCATCAACTAAGTTAAGACATTATTTTGAAACTCATACTATCGTTGTTAGAACTAATTTTCCAATCAGGAATGTCCTCAGGAAACCAGAGATGTCCGGAAGAATGGCTAAGTGGGCAGTAAAGCTTAGTGCCCATGATATAAGATACGAGCCTAGAACAGCAATCAAATCCCAAGCACTAGCTGACTTTGTGGCTGATTTCAGTAGTGATCTACAAAAGGAAGCAGAATTGGAAGTCCAGCAGCTGGATGAGACCAAGGATCCTTGGATACTACACACTGATGGATCCTCAAATGTCAAAGGCACAGGGCTCGGGATACTACTAAAATCGCCACAGGGGGACATAATACCCCACTCCATAGCCTGTGAGTTCCAAGCAACTAACAATGAGGCTGAATATGAAGCCCTAATTGCTGGCTTGCAAATTGCTAAGGATATGGGGGTGAAATATCTTAAAGTATATGTGGACTCATTATTGATCACCAATCACTTTAATGGATCCTATGCTGTTAAAGGTGAAAAACTAACCAAATATTTAGGTAGCGTTCGTTTCATGGAATGGAATGGAATGGAATTAGGAAGTTTTTCTTTGTAAAATTGATCTTGGTTGGGGGAGGGAGGAATTTGAAATCCCATGAATTTCTTTAATCAATGAAATTTGTGACTATTTCAACATTCCATTCCATTCCTTCATTAGAGTGAAGGATTTCTAAGGAATGTTGAAATAGTCACAAATTTCATTGATTAAAGAAATTCATGGGATTTCAAATTCCTCCCTCCCTCAACCAAGATCAATTTTACAAAGAAAAACTTCCTAATTACATTCCATTCCATTCCATGAAACGAACGCTACCTTAGAGATAGTCAAGGAATTGGCACTCTCTTTTGTCTCTTTCAGCTTAACACAGGTACCAAGGGTGGAGAACACAGAAGCTGATGCATTGGCCAACCTAGGATCATCCTTGAAGATTCCAGAAGATATAAGTATCCCTATCATCCATATCCTGGCTCCTGCTATTGAAAATCAGGTGGCCATGGAAATAGAAGAGGATACTGCAGTGATCCCTAGTGAAGAAGCTCAATCTTATTCAGGATCATGGATCTCACCAATCATGAGATACTTGCAATACGGGGAGATTCCGATGGAAGAAAATCCTAGAGCTTTCAGGATTAAGGTATCTCAATTGACAATTTTGAAAAATGTATTATATAAGCGATCTCTTGCAGGACCATATTTAAGATGTATCGAGGATCCTAAAATTGAAGAAGTGTTGAGAGACTTCCATGAGGGAGATTGTGGAAACCACACTGGGGGCAGAGCATTATTCTCAAGGATCCTTAGAACAGGATACTACTGGCCAACTATGGAAAGAGATGCTGTAGAATATGCTAAGAAGTGTGATCCTTGTCAAAGACACAACAATATCCTCCATCAGCCAGCTGAATTTTTACACCCAATACCATCCTCTTGGCCATTCATGAGATGGGGAATGGATATAGTTGGCAAGCTTCCTAAAGCACCTGGTGGAAAAGTATTTATGCTTGCCATGACTGACTACTTCTCTAAGTGGATAGAAGCAGAAGCTTTTGCTCAAGTCAGAGAAAAGGAAGTTATATCCTTTATTAAAAGAAACATTATAACTAGATTTGGCATTCCCTCTGAAATTGTATGTGATAATGGTTCCCAATTCATTGGGAGCAGAACCACTAACTTTTGTGACAGTTGGGGAATTAAGATGATAACATCAACACCAGTTCATCCACAAGCCAATGGTCAAGCAGAATCATCCAACAAGATCATCATCAACAATCTGAAGAAGAAGCTAGGATCCAAGAAGGGGAAATGGGCAGAGGAGTTACCTTATGTGCTATAGGCTGATAGAACAACTCCCAAGAATGCCACTGGTCAAACACCCTTCTCTTTAGTATTTGGGGCTGAAGCAGTGATCCCAATAGAAATGGTAGTTCCAACTACTAGAACAAGTACTCGTGATCCTGAAGAGAATGCTGCAATCTTAGCTCAAGACTTGGATACTATTGAGGAAATCAGGGATTTGGCTAGGATAAGGATGGCAAGCTACCAACAAAGAATGGCTGGTGCTTACAATAAAAATGTCAGGATAAGGAAGTTCCAAGTCGGGGATATGGTGTTGAGAAAAGCATTCCAAAACACTATCAATCCTGCTGACGGGAAGTTAGCACCAAAGTGGGAAGGCCCTTACTTGATCGAAGCCGAAGCAGGAAAGGGGGCATACAGATTGCTAACCATGGAAGGAAATTTGTTACCAAGAGCCTGGAATGCCGTTCACTTAAAAAAATATTTCATGTGAACAGGATCCTCCAAGCATATGATCCTTACACTGGAAGCATCCTCGAAGGATCCCGGCGATATCAGTGATCCTTACTCTGGTAAAGTCCTTATCTCAGAACTTTTACGTTTTCTTATTTTTACCTAAGGATAAGGATCATGCATCCTTCATCCTCTTCTCACGAACCATTTGAGTTATGATAGTTCAGGTATCTTCAGCATATCGTTAAAGATCTTCAAAAGCACCGCAGATCCTTGGGTTCAACCCCAGTTATCCTTGGGATTATCCCCAGTTTCCGCCAGCAGCGCACGATGATCCTGATATAGTTCACGTCTGTGGGACCAGTACCCACTTCCGGGGCTGACAACCTCATCATACTGGCTATATCTAGGATCCTACGTATAATGGTAGACGTACCATACATCCGTTCCTAAGGTTTCTAACGTTTTCACGTTAGCTAAGGTTTTGACATTCTCATGTCACTAAGTTTGGATAGTCGCCAGTAAGGGCCATACTCCAGTTTACATACGATCCTCTGGGCTTGTCCCCAGTTATCCTTTGGGCTTGTCCCCAGTTATCCTTTGGGCTTGTCCCCAGTGATCCTTTGGGATTATCCCCAGTTACCCTTTGGGCATGTCCCCAGCTACTAACTTATCTTTTACATTGGCTTAGTCCCAAGTTATGTTTCATTTTTCAGGTTTTCAAAGTTAAACACATAAGGATCCTTAATCCTTATTATCCATTAAAATCTCATCTACGGTTATCTTGATTAAAGGTTAGGATCCTAACTTGGATCCTCGGGTATGATCCTTGACTATATTGATTATACTGAACAACCCTTACACTTTGACAACTAAACCTATGATCCTTGAAATTGATTGCTTCAAAAATCTTCAGTGTCAGGATATTTGATCTAGGATCATATCCTAAATTTATTAAACATGGTTTGCTCAACTCTTGTTACTCTAACAAATATATTTCTAAAACAACTGGAAAATAAAGAGGATAAATAAAGGATAACAACACGAGATAAGCCAGAAAGATTAAAGTTATATTATTAACAAAAGGATCTTAAACCCTTTCAAAAAGTTGTCAAAATTGCCAACCCACATTTCTACCAGCAAAACGTGGCCCGTCCACATGGGTTGGCAAAGGGTGCCCATTGTCTATGCGGTCTTAGCAGGTGCAGGAAATTAAAGGCGGCAGGATCACAAAGGCTTCATCCCCCAAACAGAGGATCCCTCCACCATTTGCGATCCTACCTATTGTCCAAAGGATCCAGGATCCTTAACCCTAAAAACTATTGTTTAAGTTACAGACCATAAATTGTTTCAAACATCAACAACCACAAAAACCACTTCCAAACCTAAAAAAAATTGGGCTCTGGCCTAGTCACAAATATCCATCATCGCCCAATCCAGCAGCTCAAACCTTTGCTGCTCCATCACCACTAGCTTCCCCACCTTGATCCTTGCCAGCATCACCACCTTCAAGCATAGGGATATCCTCAGCTTCATCATCGTCCTCCAATTCCGCCAGCCTTGCCTTCCAACCCTCCACATCCCATGAGCTCTTGTCGAAGGCAGGATCCTGAGCCTCCGCAGCCATCTGCAGTTGTATCTTATACATAGCAATCGCGGCAGAGACCTTGGCATCCTGGGTGATCTCCTGCTTTTCGCCATCCATGTTGATCAGCATTTGAGCAGCCTCATCCTTTGTAGCCCGGAGCTCCTTCTCAAGATCAGCTATCTTAAGATCCTTCAACACGCCCATTTGTTGAAGGTCGGCGATTTGGCTTTCCTGATCCTCGACATGGCCAAGGTAGGTCTCTACTTCAGCAAGTTTCTGCAAAAAGGAAAAAGGTAAGATCAGGACCAGGTGATCCTCAAAGAAACAGAATACACAGACAGAATACTCAAGTAGGATAGCCAACAGGGGCAATGATCCTTACTTCATTAACATAATCAAGAAACTGCTGGCGGAGCAGGGGAAATCCTTGGAGATCCTCAGAAGTCTTTCTCTTCTTTCCCTTACCCCTAATAGGAGCTTTAGGGGCTGAAGCAGAGGGACTGGCAGCAGGAGCCTTCTTCCTTGCAGATTTAACGTTTGCAAGATCATCAATACCAAACTTGGAGGCAGACTTGACAGATTTCCCAGCGCCTACACAATCAAAATAAGATAAGTACTTTAACTAATTCAAAAAATCCTACATAGAACTACTTTTTAATGAGGATACTTACTTGACATTGTGGCAGATGCGGAGGATACTTCCTGTGAATCTTGAATGGCAACTTGAAAACTTCTTGTCTTCGGATCAAGCTTCTTGAAGGCCAAAAGCCTCTCTTTTGCCGCAGGTGTCAGCTTCAGATAAGAGATGGAGATAGCTGCACAATAAACAAATAACAAAGAAAGACATTAGTGATCCTCATCATAAGAGACAAGTCTGATGGTGATCCTTCCAGGATCCTCTATCCTACCATGAGTAGCCCACTCCTTGGGCAGATCCTTCCCATTAGGGATGGTATCCCTCCTAACAAAGAAGAATCGTCGCTTCCAATTTGTATCATTCTTGGTGACCTTAAGAACAGGGTGATCCTCCCCAGCTTTCCGTTTCAACAAGTATCGACAGGAACCAAACGTGGTAAGATCATATAGCTCAGCCAGCTCCGACATCCCTAAGTCAATCCCCTCCTGCTCGATGATCCTCTCAAGGGTATACAGAACCCTCCAGATCATCGGCATGGCTTGGATATAAGACATGCCGGTCAGGGAAAAGAAGGATTGGGTGAAGGCTGGAAAAGGATACGAATATCCTATGGTAAACGGAGTTGCAGGAAAGGCCACCCAGGTGTCGGAAACAAAATCGCTTAAAGCGGTGGAAGTGAATGACTTGAAGATAGCATCCGCCGGAAAACAGTGACGGATCCTATCAACATGAGCATCGGTGAAGCAGCATCTCTCGGTAGGAGAGTCTTTAATGATCCCTTGGCTTTTCAGGGGACTGCTCTTCTTGTGATCCTTGTGAGGGAATTTCGGAGCAACATACTCATGGCAGAATAAAAATAGGGGAGCAGAAAAACAGAGAAAGAGAAGAGAAGAGAATACCTGATCGATCTTCGGTAGAGATTATAAAGGGAGTATATCTTGAATTTAAATTCAGATTGATCCTAACCCTATCTCCTATTTATAATCATGATTTGCAGGGATGTCACTTCAGTGACGTAAAGGTTGCAACGGCTAGTCCGGTTATAACGGCTAGTTATCCGAGTCGCCCGTTGCAGATAAGATCAAAGCAAAATATAACTCGTTAATTTACAATAAACTCCTTATATTTTGGGGGCAATTGTTAGGGCTGGATTTTTGTGATACATGATCCTTACATGTGATCCTAACCAGTGATCCTTGTTTCTTTAGCAGATAGTGATCCTCAGCAGGACTTCAGGATCAGGATCATGGACCATCCCAGGATCCTCATGCTAACAGATACCTTCTGTTTTGGTCAAAAATCACACAAGGATAATGTAACCAAACTTTATGTAAACGGGGTATGATGCTTGGTTAATTATAAAAGTAAAGGATCACTTCTGTGAGAAATATGCAAAGACACAATGATTTATACGAGGAAAAAGCCCTTGATCAATGTATGATCTCCGGCATAAAAAACCTCGGGTGATGGCAACTACCGATCACCAACTTTAATATAAGAAAAATATAGTTACAACTTCGGATGATAATGAGCTGAGTACAAGGATCACTATAGTTTCGAGTGTCTAAGCGTGTGAGAATTGTGTTGTGTGTTGTCGTGTTTTTTCCGAATGAGGAAGAGTGATTTATATACAAGTGTAGGTGACCTATTTTAGGTAAAAGGACTAATAATCAGCTCATTACCCCTTTAGAAATAAAAGACAATCTAGCCTAAATTGCCGCCCTTAAATCAAGCTAAGTTTCCATATCCTTTGCAACGTCTATCTCTGATTAAGCTCATGCTATAATTGTGAAGACGCGTCCCTTGATTATGATGTTAAGAGCGTATCCTGCTAGATGTTCCTGCAAAATAATGTTGTATTAAACGAAGGTAACTGTTAGCATGAGGATCCTTTAATGGTCCATGATCCTGATCCTGAAGTCCTGCTGAGGATCACTGTCTGCCAAAGAAACAAGGATCACTGGTTAGGATCACGTATAAGGATCACGTATGATAAAAATCCAGCCCTAACAATTGCCCCCAAAATATAAGGAGTTTATTGTAAATAAACGAGTTATATTTTGCTTTGATCCTTCTGCAACGAATGACTCGGATAACTAGCCGTTAATATCGAACTAGCCGTTGCAACCCTTACGTCATAGATGTGACAATCCCTGCAAATCATGATTATAAATAGGAGATAGGGTGAGGATCGATTTGTATTTAAATTCAGGATATACTCCCTTTATAATCTCCACCGAAGATTGATCAGGTATCCTCTTCTTCTCTCTTTCCTTTCTTCCTTCTCTTGCTCTGTTTTTTCTGCTTTTACTCTGTTTCTGTTCCTGCCACAAGTATGTTGCTCCGAAATTCTCCACATAAGGATTCCAAGAAGAGCAGTCCCCTAAAAAGCCAAGGGATCATCAAGGACTCTCCTACGGAGAGATGTTGCTTTACTGATGCTCATGTAGACAGGATTCGTCATTGCTTTCCGGCGAATGCTGTTTTCAAATCCTTCACACCTACTGCTTTGAGCGACTTTGTTTCAGACGTCTGGGTGGCTTTTCCTGCTACTCCGTTCACCATAGGGTATTCGTATCCTTTTCCAGCCTTTACCCAATCCTTCTTTTCTTTAACCGGCATATCTTATATCCAAGCTATGCCGATGATCTGGAGGGTCTTGTATACCTTCGAGAGGATCATCGAGCATAAGGGAATTGATCTGGGGATGGCAGAGTTGGCCGAACTTTATGATCTCACCACGTTCGGTTCTTGCCGATATCTGCTAAAACGGAAAGCTGGGGAAGATCACCCTGTCTTCAGGGTTACCAAGAATGACACAAACTGGAAGCGTCGCTTTTTCTTTGTTAGAAGAGATACCATCCCTAACGGGGAGGATCTGCCCAAGGAGTGGGCTACTCGTGGTAGGATAGAGGATCCTTGAAGGATCACCATCAGACTTGTCTCTTATGATGAGGATCACTAATGTCTTTTTTGTCTTTTGTGTTTTTTCAGCTATATCCGTTACTCATCTCAAGTTAACTCCTGCTGCAAGAGAGAGAGTTTTAGCTTTCAAGAAGCTTGATCCTGAGACCAGAAGTTTTCAAGTCACCATCCAAGATTCACAAGAAGTATCCTCCGCATCTGCCACAATGTCAAGTAAGTATCCTTACCAAAAAGTAAGTTCTATGCAAAAGTATTAAATTAGTTAGGAGACTTATCTTGTTTTGATTGTGTAGGTGCTGGGAAATCTGCTAAGTCCGCCAAGTCTGCCTCCTTGTTTGGGGTTGATGATCTTGCCAACGTCAAGTCTTCGAAGAAGAAGACTCCTGCTGCTAGTCCCTCTGCTTCAGCCCCTAAATTACCCATTAGGGGTAAAGGAAAGAAGAGGAAGACTTCTGAGGATCTCCAAGGATTTCCCCTGATTCGTCAGCAGTTTCTTGATTCTGTCAACGAGGTTAGGATCACTGCCCCTGTTGGTTATCCTGATGGTTTTTGAGGATCACCTGTGTCTGACGTCATATCTTGTTGTTTTTGCAGAAACTTACTGAAATAGAGACTTATGTTAACCACGTTGAAGATCAGGATCGCCAAATTGCCGACCTCCAACAGATGGGTGTGCTGAAGGATCTCAAGATAGCCGATCTTGAGAAGGAGCTTCGGGCTACCAGGGATGAAGCTGTCAAAGCATTGATCAAGTTTGACTACGAGAAGCATGATATCACCCAGGATGCTAAGGTCTCTGCTGCGATAACCATGTATAAGATCCAGCTGCAAATGGCTGCAGAGGCTCAGGATCCTTCCTTTGACAAAGGTACATGGGACGTGGAAGGTTGGAAGGCAAGGCTGGCAGAGTTGGAGGATGATGATGATGCTGAGGATATCCCTATGCTTGAAGGTGGAGATGCTGGTAAGGATCAGGGTGAAGCAAGTGGAGCTGGTGGTGATGGTGCAGCGAAGGTTTGAGCTGCAAGATTGGGCAATGATGGAAACTTCTAGACATAGCCGGAGCCCAATTTTTAAATTTTGGTAGTAGTTTTTGTGGTTGTGGTATTTGGAACAATTATGGTCTGTAATTTGAACAATAGCTCTTAGGGTTAAGGATCCTGGATCCTTTGGACAATAGGTAGGATTACAAAAGGTGGAGGGATCCTCTGTTTGGGGGATGAAGCCTTTGTGATCCTGCCGCCTTTAATTTCCTGCACCTGCTAAGACCGCAAAGACAATGGACACCCTTTGCTAACCCATGTGGACGGGCCACGTTTTACTGGTAGAAATGTGGGTTAGCAATTTTGACAACTTTTTGCAAGGGTTAAAGATCCTTTTGTTAATAATATAATCTTAATCTTTCTGGCTTATCTTGTGTTATTATCCTTTTTATTTTCAATTGTTTTGACACATGTTTGTTTGAGTAAGAAAAGTTGAGCAAATTATGTTTAAGAAATTTAGGATATGATCCTGGATCAAATATCCTATAATCGAAAATTTTCAAGGTAGTTTATTTTTAGGATCATAGGTTCAGTTGTCAAAGTGCAAGGGTTGTTTAGTATAATCAAAATAGTCAAGGATCATACCTGAGGATCCAAGTTAGGATCCTGACCTTTAATCGGGATAACCATAAGTAAAACTTTAATGGATAATAAGGATTAAGGATCCTTAATTGTTTAACTTCGAAAACCTGAAAAAATGAAGAATATAATTTGGGACTAAGCCAATACAAAAGATAAGTTAGTAACTGGGGACAAGCCCAAAGGATAACTGGGGACAAGCCCAAAGGATCACTGGGGACAAGCCCAAAGGATAACTGGGGACAAGCCCGAAGGATAACTGGGGACAAGCCCAAAGGATCGTATGTAAACTGGAGTATGGCCCTTACTGGCGACTATCCAAACTTAGTGACATGAAAATGTCAAAACCTTAGCTAACGTGAAGACGTTAGAAACCTTAGGAACGGATGTATGGTACGTCTACCATTATACGGAGGATCCTGGGTATAGCCAGTACGATGAGGTTGTCAGCCCCGGAAGTGGGTACTGGTCCCAAAGACGTGAACTATATCAGGATCATCGTGCGCTGCTGGCGGAAACTGGGGATAATCCCAAGGATAACTGGGGTTAGACCCAAGGATCTGCGTTGCTTTTGAAGATCTTTGATGATATGCTGTGGATACCTGAACTATCATAACTCAAATGGTTCGTGAGAAGAGGATGAAGGATACAGGATCCTTATCCTTTGGTAAAAAGTAATAAAATGTAATAGTTTTAAGATAAGGACATTACCAGAGTAAGGATCACTGACATCACCGGGATCCTTCGAGGATACTTCAATATAAGGATCACATGCTTGAAGGATCATGTTCACATAAAGTATCTCTTTAAGTGAACAGCATTCCAGGCTCTTGGTAACAAGTTTCCTTCCATGGTTAGCAATCTGTATGCCCCCTTTCCTGCTTTAGCTTCAATCAAGTAAGGGCCTTCCCACTTTGGTGCTAACTTCCCGTCAGCAGGATTAATAGTGTTTTGGAATGTTTTTCTCAACACCATATCTCCGACTTGGAACTTCCTTATCCTAACATTTTTGTTGTAAGCACCAGCCATTCTTTGTTGGTAGCTTGCCATCCTTATCCTAGCCAGATCCCTGATTTCCTCAATAGTATCCAAATCCTGAGCCAGGATTGCAGCATTTTCTTCAGGATCACGAGCACTTGTTCTAGCAGTTGGGATCACCATCTCTGTTGGGATCACTGCTTCTGCCCCAAATACTAAAGAAAAAGGTGTTTGACCAGTGGCATTCTTGGGAGTTGTTCTATCAGCCCATAGCACATAAGGTAACTCCTCTGCCCATTTTCCCTTCTTGGATCCTAGCTTCTTCTTCAGATTGTTGATGATGATCTTGTTGGATGATTCTGCTTGGCCATTGGCTTGTGGATGAACTGGTGTTGATGTTATCATCTTAATTCCCCAACTGTCACAAAAGTTAGTAGTTCTGCTTCCAATGAATTGGGAACCATTATCACATACAATTTCAGAGGGAATGCCAAATCTAGTTATAATGTTTCTTTTGATAAAGGATATAACTTCTTTCTCTCTGACTTGAGCAAAAGCTTCAGCCTCTATCCACTTAGAGAAGTAGTCAGTCATGGCAAGCATAAATACTTTTCCACCAGGTGCTTTAGGGAGCTTGCCAACTATATCCATTCCCCATCTCATGAATGGCCAAGAGGATGGTATAGGGTGTAGCAATTCGGCTGGTTGATGAAGGATATTGCTGTGTCTTTGACAAGGATCACATTTCCTAGCATATTCTACAGCATCCCTTTTCATGGTTGGCCAGTAGTATCCTGTTCTAAGGATCCTTGAGAATAATGCCCTGCCCCCAGTGTGGTTTCCACAATCTCCTTCATGGAAGTCTTTCAACACTTCTTCAATTTCAGGATCCTCAATACATCTTAAATATGGTCCTGCAAGGGATCGTTTATATAGCACATTATTTAAGATAGTAAATTGAGATACCTTGATCCTGAAAGCTCTAGGATTTTCTCCCATCGGAATCTCTCCGTATTGCAAGTATCTCATGATTGGTGAGATCCATGATCCTGAATAAGATTGAGCTTCTTCACTAGGGATTACTGCAGTATCCTCTTCTATTTCCATGGCCACCTGATTTTCAATAGCAGGAGCCAGGATATGGATGATAGGGATACTTATGTCTTCTGGAATTTTTAAGGATGATCCTAAGTTGGCCAATGCATCAGCTTCCGTGTTATCCTCCCTTGGTACCTGTGTTAAGCTGAAAGAAACAAAAGAGAGTGCCAATTCTTTGACTATCTCTAAATATTTGGTTAGTTTTTCACCTTTAACAGCATAGGATCCATTAAAGTGATTGGTGATCAATAATGAGTCTACATATACTTTAAGATATTTTACCCCCATATCCTTAGCAATTTGTAAGCCAGCAATTAAGGCTTCATATTCAGCCTCATTGTTAGTTGCTTGGAACTCACAGGCTATGGAGTGGGGTATTATGTCCCCCTGTGGCGATTTTAGTAGTATCCCGAGCCCTGTGCCCTTGACATTTGAGGATCCATCAGTGTGTAGTATCCAAGGATCCTTGGTCTCATCCAGCTGTTGGACCTCCAATTCTGCTTCTTTTTGTAGATCACTACTGAAATCAGCCACAAAGTCAGCTAGTGCTTGGGATTTAATGGCTGTTCTTGGCTCATATCTTATATCATGGGCACTAAGCTTTACTGCCCACTTAGCCATTCTTCCTGACATCTCTGGTTTCCTGAGGATATTCTTAATTGGAAAGTTAGTTCTAACAACAATAGTATGGGTTTCAAAATAATGCCTTAGCTTAGTTGATGCCATGATTAATGCAAGAATAAGTTTTTCGAGGTGTGAGTACCTGGATTCGGCATCAAGTAAACTCTTACTTACATAGTAGATAGGATATTGTGTACCTTCGTGATCCTTAACAAGGACAGCACTTACAGTGGTTGAGGATACCGCCAAATATAAGGATAACACATCTCCTTTTTCGGGCTTTGATAATGCTGGTGCTGAGGACATATATTCTTTAAGGGCTTGTAAAGCATTCTCATGTTTCTCAGTCCATTCAAACTTCTTGATATGAACCTATTCAGAGCTGCTATCCTGCCTGTTAGCCTTTGCACATCCTTAGCATTGGCAGGGGACTTGATGTTTACTAGTGCTTTAATTTGCTCCGGACTTGCTTCAATGCCTCTCTGAGTTACCATATATCCTAGGAATTTTCCTGCCTTAACACCAAAGTGGCATTTTGAAGGATTAAGCTTCATGTTATATTTATCAAGGATATCAAATGCTTCTTCCAAATCCCTTAGGTGATCCTCAGCTTTCTTTGATTTGACTACCATATCATCTATGTATACTTCCATAGTTTGTCCAATTTGATCTTTGAACATCATATTCACCAGCCTTTGATATGTTGCACCTGCATTTCTTAATCCAAAAGGCATGGCAATATAACAATACAAACCTGTTGGGGTCATAAAGGCTGTATCCTCTTGGTCAGATGGTTCCATCTGAATTTGTTGGAATCCAGATGATGCATCCATAAAGGTTAACAGTTCATGCCCCGCTGTTGCATCCACCATGGAGTCAATGTGGGGTAATGGGAAAGGATCCTTGGGACATGCCTTATTCAAATCAGTGAAATCGACACATACCCTCCACTTTCCGTTTTTCTTTTGGACAACGACCACATTGGCTAACCATTTTGGATACTTTACCTCTCTGATCATACCTGCTCGAAGTAGTCTCTCTACTTCTTCTTGGATAATGGCATTCCTTTCCGGTGCAAACTTCCTCCTTTTTTGATGGATTGGTTTGATAGACCTGTCAATGCCAAGTTTGTGAGTAATAATATCCTTAGATATACCTGTCATATCTTCATGTTTCCAAGCAAAGGTAGATTTTCTTCTTTTGAGGAAGGATATTAAGTCTTTTTTCATCTTGCCGAGGATCCCTGATCCGATATAGATTTTTGATTCAGGATCACTAGGATCCAAGAGGATTTCGTCCACATCTTGTTCCCTTGCCTCCAAGACATTCCTCGGAGGATACTGTAATTGCTATTGCTCCCTTGGCTTCGAGGTTGGCTTCATGGATGAGGTATAACAATCCTTAGCCTCCTGCTGATCACTGTCGATCTTGATTATCCCCCATGGGCTAGGGAGTTTCACACATTGATGATAGGTGGATGGGTCTGCTTTCATATCATGTATCCAGGGCCTGCCAAGGATAACATTGCAACAAGATAAACAGTCAATAACACAAAATTTTTGATAATTATGTAATCCTTCCACGTAGATTGGGAGTTTGATGTCCCCCAGAGTTTTCTTCGTTTCCCCACTGAATCCTACAAGCACGGAAGATCTTGGTGTGATGTCTGATTCTGGAATACCCATTTTCTTCAGAACATCAAGCTGGATAATGTTCACTGAGCTTCCTCCATCGATAAGGATCCTGCGGACAAAGTGGTTAGAGATAAAGAGAGTAATAACCAAACTATCATGATGAGGATCCTGAATGTTAATGCGATCATCCTCATCAAACGTTATCATCTTCCCCTCTGAGACACTTGATGTTCTAATAGGTCTTTCTCCATTATCCATTTTTGACTCCTTTGCATGCCTTTTGGCCGCCGAGAAGGATGTACCACAGATGTCTGATCCTCCGGAAATAAAGTTGATCACTTGTGCATTTGCCGGAGGTGCTGGAGCCTTTTCAGGGATCCTTTCAGGATCCTGAGTCCTTTGCTTTTTTCTTCCCAACAGTTCTTTTAGGTGCCCCTTGCTTGACAGATATCCAATCTCTTTTCTTAAAGCTATGCATTCTTCAGTTAGATGCCCGAAATCCTCATGGTATGCACACCATTTTGACTTGTCTTTAGTCCCGGATGGTTTATCATTCTTCCTGGGCCACCTAGCTTTTTCACCTAGATTCTGCATTGCAAGGATTAGTTCATGATTATCAACGGAAAAACAATATTCTGAGATTGGAGGATAATCCTCATCATCCTCTTCTTGGTCAACAACGTGCACATTCTGGTTCTCATTTCTATGGTAGGATTTGAATTTGTTGTTCTTGAAGGAGGATCCTTGCTTCTCCTGTTTTGAGGATCCTACTTGTCTCTCCTGGATCCTCTTGTCATCCTCTAGCCGGATGAACCTGAGTGCCCGAGTTCTTACTTCATCTAAATTCCTGCATGGTGTCATAACAAGATCATCATAGAATAATGAATCCTTAAGCAGTCCCATTTTGAAGGCTTCAACAGCCGTAGCCATATCCAGGTTGGGAATGTCCAAGGATTCTTTACTAAATTTAGTTATGTAATCCCTTAATGATTCGTTATGACCTTGGGTTACCCTATATAAATCACTGGTTAATCTTTCAAATTTTCTACTACAAGAGAATTGGTTATTGAATAAATTAACTAAATTAGCAAATGAAGTAATAGAGTAAGGGGGAAGACTTAGCAGCCATTTAAGAGCTGATCCAGTAAGAGTAGATCCAAATCCTTTACATAGGCATGCTTCCTTCAACTTTTCTGGGATAGGATTGATCTCCATCCTCTCCCTGTATTGTGCTACGTGTTCCTCTGGATCCGTTGTACCATCATACAGCTACATAGTAGGGATATGGAACCTTTTGGGTACCTCTGCATCACAAATTGGTGGTGCAAAGCGAGATACCTTATGGCTTCCATCTGCAATCTCTGGGATAGGCTTGACTACCCCTGGGACACTTGAGATCATATCTTTTAGCTTCTGCAACTCCCTGGCCATAGCATGATTGATACCTGTATCCTGCATGAATCCATGGTTAGTGGTAAGATAATTATTTAAAGTGTTACCTCCCATTGGGTTCAAATTAGTGAATCCATATTGCTGGGATTCTGGAATAACGGATGGACCGGTGGAAGCAATGGTCTGCATTGGAATGAAGTCCCCTTGATGGACATCTAGACTTCCTGTTTGCAAACTTTTTAGGGATCCTGGCATCTGGGAGGATCCTGGTATCTGGTAGGATCCTGGTATCTGGGATGATCCTGGAGCGAAGGAGGATCCTTGAACCTGGAATGATCCTGGAGCAAAGGAGGATCCTTGACCCTGGAATGATCCTGGAACAAAGTAGGATCCTTGAAACTGCTGTGCTCCCGGATAGGCTCCCGAATTCATGAAGGATCCCATATGCTGGGGAGAGGATCCTGCCGGCTGAAAGTGTGAGCCTGATGCCTGAGTCATTGCTGTCGAACCGAGGTGCAATCCTCTTGATTCTCCCATAATTTGCACGTCTGGAATTCCCGATGGCTGAGAAGTGATCATTGGAGTATCAAAGCTCAAGGATTTGGGCATCAGTGGGGAATGATCCTCTGCCGTTCTCTTTTGTCTTTTGAGATCTCCAATTTCCCTGAGGATCCTATCATTAGTTTCATCCTGCCGCTGCATACGATCCTTCATCTGCAAAATCAAAGTAAATACATCACTAGTACTGGGAATATAAGAATTCATAGCAGAAGAAGATGGAGGTTTAGAGTTAGTAGGAGTTTGTTTCTTCTCAGCATTCTTCTTGGATCCTGCCGGTGGGGGAGGCAGAGTGTTCTGAGATGAGGTGACTGCAGACATCGTCGTGGACATGTTTTTCAATGATGAAGCCATGTAATTCTCTGAAATGATTTCAAATAACAGGTTTTCTTATGAATGAAGCACCAATTGCCCCACGGTGGGCGCCAAACTGTTTTGGTCAAAAATCACACAAGGATAATGTAACCAAACTTTATGTAAACGGGGTATGATGCTTGGTTAATTATAAAAGTAAAGGATCACTTCTGTGAGAAATATGCAAAGACACAATGATTTATACGAGGAAAAAGCCCTTGATCAATGTATGATCTCCGGCATAAAAAACCTCGGGTGATGGCAACTACCGATCACCAACTTTAATATAAGAAAAATATAGTTACAACTTCGGATGATAATGAGCTGAGTACAAGGATCACTATAGTTTCGAGTGTCTAAGCGTGTGAGAATTGTGTTGTGTGTTGTCGTGTTTTTTCCGAATGAGGAAGAGTGATTTATATACAAGTGTAGGTGACCTATTTTAGGTAAAAGGACTAATAATCAGCTCATTACCCCTTTAGAAATAAAAGACAATCTAGCCTAAATTGCCGCCCTTAAATCAAGCTAAGTTTCCATATCCTTTGCAACGTCTATCTCTGATTAAGCTCATGCTATAATTGTGAAGACGCGTCCCTTGATTATGATGTTAAGAGCGTATCCTGCTAGATGTTCCTGCAAAATAATGTTGTATTAAACGAAGGTAACTGTTAGCATGAGGATCCTTTAATGGTCCATGATCCTGATCCTGAAGTCCTGCTGAGGATCACTGTCTGCCAAAGAAACAAGGATCACTGGTTAGGATCACGTATAAGGATCACGTATGATAAAAATCCAGCCCTAACACCTTCATTGAATTAAATGTTGTTTTGCAGGAACATCTAGCAGGATCCGCTCTTAGCATCACAATCAAAGGACGCGTCTTTACAATTATAGCATGTGCTTAATTGGAGATGGACGTTGCAAAGGATATGGAAACTTGGCATGATTTAAGGGCGACAATTTAGGCTAGATTTGCTTTTATTTCTAAAGGGGTAATGAGCTGATTATTAGTCTTTTTACCTAAAATAGGTCACCTACACTTGTATATATAGACACTCTTCCCCATTCGGAAGAACACACAACACAATTCTCACACGCTTAGACACTCAAAACTATAGTGATCCTTGTACTCAGCTCATTATCATCCGAAGTTGTAACCATATTTTGATATATTGAAGTTGGTGATCGGTAGTTGCCATCACCCGAGGTTTTTTATGCCGGAGATCATACATTGATCAAGGGCTTTTTCCTCGTATAAATCATTGTGTCTTTGCATATTACATACTAAAGTGATCCTTTACTCTTTCAATAAACCAAGCATCATACCCCGTTTACATAGAGTTTGGTTGCATTATCCTTGTGTGATTTTTGACCAAAACAAGTATCCTGAAAGGATCCTAGATCCTGGACGATTCCAATCACAAGATATCTCAAGGAAGGACACATCCCCAAAGATGAGAATCCTAAGGCCTTTAGGATGAAGGTATCACGATTTACTATTATAAATAACATTTTATACAAGAAATCTCTTGCAGGTCCATATCTGAGGTGCTTGGAGGATCCCGAGATCAAAGAAGTGCTTCAGGATATCCACGAAAGGGATTGTGGTAACCACACTAGGGGCAGGTCATTGTTTTCAAAAGTATTAAGAACAGGATATTATTGGCCTACCATGAGAAAAGATGCTGCAGAATATGCTCGAAAATGTGATGCATGCCAAAGACACAGCAACATACTACATCAGCCTGCAGAGCCCTTATATCCTATTGTATCCCCTTGGCCGTTCATGAAATGGGTAATGGATATAGTAGGAAAATTGCCAAACACTCCAGGAGGAAAAGTCTTCATGCTGGCAATGACTGATTATTTCTCTAAGTGGGTTGAAGCTGAAGCATTTGTTCAAGTCAGAGACCAGGAAGTAGTATCCTTCATAAGAGGAATATCCTGACCAGATTTGGGGTACCAGCTGAGATAGTTTGTGACAATGGCTCTCAATTCATCAACAAAAGAACTACTGACTTTTGCAAGAGTTGGGGAATTAAGATGATTACGTCAACACCAGTGCATCCTCAAGCAAATGGACAAGCAGAATCCTCGAACAAGATAATTGTCAACAACCTGAAGAAAGCCAAAAAAGGAAGATGGGCAGAAGAATTACCCTTTGTTTTGTGGGCTGATAGAACAACAATAAAGAGTGCAACTGGCCAAACCCCTTTCTCCTTAGTATTTGGAGCAGAAGCGGTGATCCCAACAGAAATGGTGATACCTACGGCAAGATCCAATCTCTAGGATCCTGGGCAGAATCCTGAAGCAATGTGCCAAGAATTAGATACTGTGGATGAAACAAGAGATGCAGAAAAGCTAAGGATGACAGCATATCAACAGAGGATATCCAGAGCATACAACAAGAATATAAGGACTAGGAGGTTTCAAGTCGGGGATTGGGTGTTAAGAAAAGCTTTTCAGAATACTACTAATCCTGCTGATGGAAATTTGGCTCCAAAATGGGAAGGACCCTATGAGATTGAAACAGAATCAGGGAAAGGAGCATACCGACTCAAGAATATGGAGGGGGATATGCTACTAAGATCCTGGAATGCTATACTTTTGAAGCTCTATTTCAAGTGAGTTAGGAATTTAATTTATAACTCAAGATGGTATGAATTTTATCTCTTTTAATACGATTAATATTATTTACTATTTTGAACCCATTACTGACTTAAACATCGGAGGGATGTTAGCCAGACTAACACCCACCTTAGCTTACGATTGTTTTGCAGTATATGAATCGGGATATAACTCCAGGATGCATACTCAGGATACTTCGAAAGATTAGAGGATTGGCCCCCTCTCTCACGTTTAAGGGATTCTGATCCCTTCACAGGTTTAAAGGTATTCACCTTTCTCATGAATTGGGTTTGAACACCCCGCCTGAAGCGCAAGTTGTACAGGGATAGTTCAAGGTGGCGGAACCAGTTCATGTAAAAGTGGCTGACAATTTCGTCACTGTTGGCTATATCCTGGATCCTTAAGGTCTATGAGGATTGATCACCCTCTCTCATAAAAGAGTATTTTCATACTCTATAAGGTTTAAAGGTTATCACCTTTCTAAGTCTTGGAGTTTATACACTCCCGCCTGTAGCGCATGAAAATTCGGGATTTTCCCCAGGGCACTAAGGATTTAACTCTAGTATATTTTTGGGTTTTACCCTTGTAGCACAAGAATTGTCCAAACAGTTGGAACTGATATTCAAAAATTTTCTAAGTATTCATACACAGGAGACATCCCTTCTAAGACGACTATGTAAGGCTCAAAGAATCAAATTTGAACCTAGTATACTAAGACTGGGGACATCTTAGTGGAAGGAGTTGCAAGAAGGAGTGAGGCTCGGAACTAGGGTTACATCATATTCCTGGTATGATCTTTCCTTTGCGAATCTTACATGACTTGTTTGAACTTTTGAAACCATTTTTAAAATTTAAGTATCCTGATCAGGATATATCTTTAGGATATATTCTCAAAATAAATTCTCTGGATATTAATCAGGATATTTGGTTGGAACCTTTGGGATACGATACTTGGGTTTAAGTATCAGAGTTAGATTTGTTTATAAATTCTAAGTAAATTATCTTTTTCCTTTGAAAACTTTATTTAAGTTAGTTGAGATTTTGAAAAATAAACTATTTTGAAAAACTTTGTCTGAATTATTGATAAGTCTTACTTTACGAAAGTCTGCGTAGGATATCACATAGTATATTGATCAGGATATCTTCACAGAAATGATAACACCAGTTTTACAAAACTGAAATCTAAACTAAGTAATGCATTACAAAAAAATTAAAAGGCAACAGCAAGTAAAACGAAAGATGAAATTGTCTGAAATAGGCGATACTGGTTGATAACCGAAGGCTTCATCCTAAAACCTAGGACCCATCCACTTTCGGCTATCAAGTCATTTTAATGCGGGAATAGAAATTGTTCATAGAGCAAAAAGTAAAATTGTTCAAACATAATCATCAAATTTAAAAGAAACGAATTCTAGAGGGCAACCCCTTCTTCGGTCATGGCGTTTTCGGCAGCATCTGCTCCGGGATCAGCTTGAACATCTCTTTCAGCACCGGTAGATTTTCAACCGCCTTTGAAGGCCCTTCAGCTGCAGATTTAACAGGATTGCTGCTAAGACTCCTTAGCTTTGTCTCCCAGGCATGGACATCCCAGGAAGGGCATTCGAAGCTTAGTGCCTTAGCTTCATGGGCCATCTTTAGCCTAGCTTGGAGGAGTGAGGTTACGACGGAACTCTTAAGGCCCTCCCGATAGGTGATCATGTCCCGTTCGTGTTGGGTATGGGCGGCGTCGAGATTAGCTTGGGCCTCAAGGGTAGCTTTGTTAAGGGCGGCCTGGTGTTCCTGGGTCATAGCCTTGAACTTATCCTCGTAGTGCCGGGATTTGGTAGCAGCAATCACGCCCTGGTCGGAAATGGTGACCTCGGCTTTCTTCAATTTGGAATCAAGTATCTTGTTGAGCTAACATGATTTTTGGTATAGATGAACTAAACGTTCAAGGCCTTACATCCGGAAGCACAAGTATTATGATAATCAAGATATTGCTTTGACATATATGTGTAGGATAAGGAATAGAACTTTGTACCTGGTTAAGAAAAGAGGTCATGAACCCGCTCGCTTCGATAAACCCATGGTTTTCATAGGGAAATGTATCAGAAATAGCGGGAGAGTCGGTTTCTTTCCTTTTGCGGGAACTTGAACTCCGGGGTTTAGTTGTTGGTGATGGCTTGGGAATGACGATGGCTTTGGAGCTGCTGGGCTTGGACGTGGCTGTAGCTTTGGGGCTAGGCTCCTTCTTGACTTGGATATGATCAGAATAGCTATCTAGCTCATCAAGATCAAAAACTTCAGGGATCTTGGTTGGTGCTGCATAAGAAGGGAATTCCTATATCCTTATTTACTCTTCATTATATTTTGCTAACCAATCGTGTATGAAGTAACTCTTACCAGACATCTCGAATGATGAGTATTGGCTGGAACTTGGGAGGTGTGTGGAAAAACTCCTATCACCTTCTGGTAGCTGGTAAATTGCTTTGATCCTTTTTTCAGATTCTGCAGTAGGGGGAGCTACTTCCTTAAAGTTCACTGTGAAAAAGACCAAATGAGAAAATATTAGTACAAGACAAAAGAGTGAAAATTTCTATGGATATGCCTGAAGCCCTAAACCCTACCGGTGGTTAACCATTCCCCCGGAAGGCTAGCACCGTCATAGATGGAATCTCGCTTGACGAAAAAGAATTTACGTTGCCATCCATCTTCGTTTTTGGTGACTTTAAGGATGAGGGGTTTACTGGAAGTTGAAAAGAGCAAGAATTGGCTAGAGCCGTGTGACCGGAGGCAGTAAGCGATTGGGATATCCTCGATGCAGAGATCAGGTTGATGAAGATGTTTGATTTGGTTGAGCACGATAAGTACCCTCCAAACCATGGGCATTGTTTGGGCGAAAGAAATACCGGTGGTTCGAAAAAACTGCATCATGAACTTAGGAAATGGGTATCGGAGACCTAACGAGAAAGGGTATGCTGGAAAACAAACCCATTCGACAGAAGAAACATCTGACCGAATTGATCGGTCAAATGGCCTGAAAATTGTGCAGTCGGGGAAAGCGCCGGAGGCCCTCAGTGCGGAAATATCTGCGTTGTCAAAAGCACAGATCTCCTTCTCGGGATTTTTAAGAAGATTTTGCTGGGTAAAGGTCTCGGACGATTCGCCGGTTTGAGAAAGAGCTCTAATGGCCATTGTGAATAAGGTAAAGAGATTGAAGAAGGAGTAAGGAATTACCTGGAGACTCTGTGGATGATATCTGGTTTTTAAACAAAATGAGAGAAGATATAGGGGCATAGTAGATATCCATCGAGTGAAAACCGCGTGGGAAGTTACATATTGCCATCTTGACCGTCGTTTCATTTCAATTGCCTCGGTTTACGAGATAAGATTTTAAAATATATCCGTTGGACTGGCATACCAACAGATATATTTTGGGGACAATTGTTAGGGGTCTTTTTCTGAGCATATATATCCTGACTAATATTCTGCTTTTTATTGTTTACTTGTGGTCAGGATACCGGATCAGGATATTGGTAACATCCTGGTGCGATATCCAGGTATTAGCTGAATTAACCACGTGCAGGTTAGAAGCTGTGGGTCACTAACGGTCAAGTGGACCTCTTCTCCTTAAGGCTCGGGCAAACCAGTTATGTGAGAGACGTTGAACGCGAAAGACCAGGTCTACAACGTTCGAATAGGGAATATCTGCCGAATCCCGGTTTAATAGGGTAGTTTGTTAAATTTCTTTTACTATAAATAGATGGATCGGATTAAGTTAAGGCACTCACTTTCATTCGCACAATTTACACTCTAGCTTCTAGCAATCACTATACACAAACACTTGTACTCAAATTACCTTGTAACACCTAGTTGATCCGCATCACATCCTGCACTGTATCCTGATATTTGAATCAATTGAAGAACAAGGCAACTGCGATTGTCAGCTCCCGAGGTTTTATGCCGGCGATCTAGATTGATCAAGGGATTTCCTCGTATATCCGATGTCACCCTTTACCTTTTTTGCTCATTGTTTGATCATAGATATAGCTCTATATCCTGAGCTGTATCCTCCAACTATTTTTCCAAATAACTTAATCAACATTTTTTAAACACATATTTCTAGCACACTACCTCACTTAACTAATTTGATCACTTAATTGCTTCGGTAATTTTTGACCAAAACACATATAACTTCAAAACTTCAAATAACTTCATTCGAAAGGTGATTTGACTGTAGTTGTTACCTCGTTTCCTGTTTTGTTACCAACTTTTCTGGAGGTTCGAGAGGTGATTTGATTGGTTCAACTCTTTGGCCAAATTCTCCCAGCCACAGCAATGGAGATAGCGGTTTTCCTTGTAAACTTCATTCAGCTTCTACAAAGAAATAAAAAATGGAAAGGAAATGACCATTTGTACAATAAAGCTAATTCGTAAAAACTATAGGAAATTAAAAGCAAGCACATTTATTCCGATTCAATCTCGGTAGCCTGGTTTTAAAAAGCATGAGACTCCAAGGCCTTCATGTCCAAAAATCTGAGACACAACACATATGCAAGGTGTTACTCTATGTACTACAAGAAGCTTTCTCATCTCCTTTACGTATTAGACTTTATATCATACACATGATTCGTAAACTCTTATCCCTTTTGATGCTTTTATATATCAGCCCCCTACATAACCTAGTTCTGACCTTTTATTGCCAGTTTGACCTAGATCAAAGCCCTGAGGTGTTTTCCAAGTCACCTCAAAAGCCAGTCACTCTTTTGAAAACCAAGATAGGTATTAACGTCGAATAATAATGACTTGTAGTTCACATTACCAAGCATTAGTTTATTCCAAAATAATCAGGGCAAACTAAAATTTTATTGATATCGCTAGTGTTAAATAAGAACTATGAATAAGCATGCCTGAGTAGCAACTTCCCCAATTCTTTTATATTTTGACGATGATCTGTGAACAAGCAATGGCAATTTGGATAGGTCAGGAGGAATTGGCCCACAAAGCGAATTATTCTTCATGTGGCTGTCGAGAAGAAATACAGAAACAACAAATCCAAATAAGTCATTTTGATTATTACAAAGTTAAACTGTAATTAAAAAAGGAATAATAAAACCAAATCCATACAAGTGTATTGTCTTGTTCAAATTTGCAAATGAATTTGGTATTGGTCCAGATATGTAGTTTTGATCGAATTGTATTCGATTCAGATACAAGTACATTGTCTTGTTCATATTTGTAGTTCTGAAAGAAACAAATTTAGTGAATGCCTACCAAATTCACACATCCAAAATGGTTTTAGCTAGATCTTTTTATCTTTCTTGTTTGACCCATTAGATATAAAACATAAACCAACTCCATATATTTAAAAGTAAATGGGTCTAAGCGTCGACTTTACTTACGCCTCTAATTTTTTAGACTACTTATTGGATAACTAAATCTTTCTTTAATAACATGTAATGTTGTCCATGTAGATTAATAGACATAATTATCGTTAGTATTTCAATTAACTGAGTGAAGAATTCTACTGGTCAATGTTCTAACTTGCAAATCATTAAAGATGCATAGAAAACTAAAAATTTCACAGCTAAGTAAATAAATTAGGGCATCTTTGAACAAGAATTATTCCAATATATTATAACAAAGATCAAAAAGGTAAAAACCAGGTAGCTAACTTACCTTCCAAAGGTTCAGTAGCATCTATAATAAAGTTAAAAGCCATGGCTAGGTGGCAAAAGGGTCGCGTATGCATCGATCAAAACGGACAATTTTCCAATACGGGTCAATCGCCGACACTTTTTTTGTCCACCCGTATTCCTTTAACTTACATAAAAAATTAGATAAGATTATAAGAAGTATATTTACAAATAATCCACAAAATACAAGTTAAAACCTAAAAAACACGAAACTGAAATTGTTTTGCCCTAGTATGTGCATACCTGATGAGACCGGGCGGTGGAGCAGTGTAGGTGGCTGGCGAAACAGCGTCTGAATTTTTCGGCAAGCTCAACAAATCTACGGTGGATATTGCTTGATTTCAAAATTCATTGCAAGCTAGCAAGCAACAAAGATTATTTATAATATCAAAAGAAGGAAAAAAAAAGAAACAAAACTAATAAACGATTCTTCACAAGAAAATCCAGATCCAGATCTTTACTCACCAAAATCTTAATGGCTTGACAAAGTATATACCTTTTAGTCGTAACCACGCTAATCAACAGTGTAAATCCAAGTAGATATGATGCACAATCAGAGTCAAACTAACAAAAGCATATTCTACAAAGAAAAATTAGGTCAAGATAGATATAACAAAAAGAAAAAGACCCTGAACCAATTGTTAGCATCTAAAAAAATGTCAAATTTGACTTTATTACCTGACTAGAAATTGAGTGGCAGCGACTTTTTAAATCGCACCATAAGTTCAACAGATTTCTCAATGGGTTCTTCTTGTAGAAGATTCGTACACTCAAAAGAAGAACATCGACAAACGGAAATCGTTGTGGTTCATCCTCTGACGGCTTTACAAACATACAGGATACTGGATCTGCTTGTTCTTCACTCCCAAAAACGAAAAGAGTGTCACTCAAATCGGATCTGGTCATCCTGTAACATCACAAATCATAACTTTACAGATTTGAAAAATACGAAGAAACCTTAAATCTACAAAAATACAAGATACATACAGGGGTGATATGAGTTCTACAAACATACAGGATACTAGATCTGCTTGTTTTTCACTCCAAAAACGAAAAGAGTGTCACTCAAACCAGATCTTGTGATATGAGTTCTAAAAAACAAAAAGAGTTCAACAAAAATGAAAAGAGAGAAAAGGGTAAGAAACTGAACAAGTACCGTAGATCTGAATCGCCTTGGATCTGAATAGCCTTGGATCTGAATCGGCTTGTTGGAGGAGAAAGTTGGATCGCCTTGGCTGGGAGAGAGGAGATGGGGGCGGAATGAAGACAAACCCTAACTGAAAATGAAGAACACGTGTTTTTTTATCAAGTGATGTATTGTGCATTCAGTGATTGTACAATAGGCTTTGAGGGCTTGTAAATGTTGAAAAAGTGGCAAATGACCATATCTGCCCTTCGGATATGCATTATATATATAGTATATAAACACACACACACACATCGTAATTATAAATTTAATCATGGATATTAAATATATACCCTAGGGTTTGTTTCATTTCAGAACTATTAGAATACCTAATAAATAATCATTTAACACACACATACATATATTTAGGATACATTATCATTTTATATGTATTTTTGTGATTACATAGATGTTAGAAGTAGTTTACATATGTGTAATAGCCAAATTATAGACATGTGTAATAACTAATTACATATACGTAAACAAACTGTTTTACAGATGTGTAATAATAAAATTACATATAAAAGCTGATAAAAGTACTCTTTATATATATATATATATATATATATATATATATATATAATAAATGATAAAAGAATCCTAAATATAAAAATATATCAATAAAAAGATTATTTAGAGTTCTGAAATTATCACAACCTTTATATCCTTACCATATATATACATATATTTATTTATTTAGATTTAGATATTTAATATAACTTAGTTATGGATATCAAATATATCATTAATTTAATGATTTTATTTGTAATTAATTATGGATAGTTATAATCGATGATGACGTTACTTATCATTTTCAGATTAAATACCAATTATAGATAGTTACTATATCATCATAGTGTTTTTATATTTTAAGCAACTCCACTATTTTAGACATCTATAATAATAAATCACTTTAATTTGATGACAAATTATTTAATTCAAATCATACTATATAATAAAAGAAACCAATAAAAGGACACATGTCATTCATTGAAGGCATCAATTTTTTTTATAAATAACTAGGTTATAACCCCGTGTATTACACAGGTTAAATAAATGAATTTTATATACCAAATAATAAAATATTATTTTTTTAAAAGCTTCCTTTATTGCACGGGTTGAAAAAATGTAATTTTATATATTAAATAATAAAATAAGTTATATCTATAAGAACCATATGTATTGTACGGGTTGAATATATGTAATATTATATACCAAATAATAAAAAAATTATATCTTTATAACCATTGTATTACACGGGTTGAATAAATGTAATATTGTTTACCAAATAATAAAAAAAGTTATATTTTTAAAAACCCCGGTGTATTACATGGATTGAATAAATTTAATTTTATATACCAAATAATAAAAAAAATATATTTAAAAAAACTAAAGGATTTTTTTTATATTTAAAGTAGGATAAGATTGAATATTAATCTGAACTAACGGATTTTTTTATACTTAAAGTAGGATAAGATTGAATGATTAATCTTTATTTATTTAGTTAATATAAGATTGTAAAATCATATGATTGAATAGGTGGGAGGTTGTATGATGATAAATCGGTTAACCGTACTGAATGATAAAGATAATAGTGATTGTTTAACAAATTAATTAATCGAATTTAACAGAAACATTTGTGATGTTAGGTGGATTTTTTTTAATTATTTGAAAGTTAATATCAACTTTGGAATTCGTATGAATTCTTATTAGATTTGATTAAATATTATTAATAATAAAAATTTGTATTAGATTAGATTTTAGATTTGATTAAATATTATTAATAATAAAAATTTGTATTAATTTAGATTAAATATTATTATTAGTATTATTAATAATTTTAATCAATTAAATGAGAGAATGACAAGTGTCCCAAAACAGGTTTCTTTTATTATATAGTATAGATTAATGTCAATTAAAAGATAATTATAAAATTAAATTTAAACAATTCGTATAGTAGATAATATAATATTTTAAAATATTATGTAAATAATTTATTTATTTTATTAAACTAATGTAGTTAAGGGTAGAACCTATTTCAAAAATGCTTATAAGGGGTCAACAAAAATATCAATCAATGTTTATTGGTTCTATACTTTTATTTTCGTGTTCAACTCTCAACTCAAATACGATAATCACTATTCTTACGTGACATTTATAAGAACCATCACCACAATCACCCTATCCATCGTATATCGAGTATATCCGTTAGTGTTTTTTAAAGATATAAATTTTTATTAGATTCATTCAACCCTTGTAATAAACGAGGTTTTTATGGATATAACACTTTTATTTTTTACTATACAAAATCACATTTATGCAACTCGTATAATACACTGTGTTTTTTAAAATATAATTTTTTTTATTATGTAGTATATAAAATTAGATATATTCAATCCATATAATACATAAGGTTTATAAAGATATAACTTTTTATTGTTTGGTATATAAAATTACATGTGCTCAACCCGTATAACACACGAGATTCTTAAAAATGTAACTTTTTTCGTTATTTAATGTATAAAATTAAATTTACTTTACCCATACAATACACGGGGTTCTTAAAAATACAACTTTTTTATTATTTATTATATAAAATTATATTTTTCAACCCATGTAATAAACAAGATTTTTAAATATATATATTGTTATATTATTTGGTATATAAATTACATTTATTCAACCCGTCTAATAAATGAGATTTTTAAAGATATATTTTTTATTATTCGGTATATAAAATTACATTTATTCAACCCGTGTAATACACGGGGTTCTAACCTAGTTTTTCATAATTAAAACTTACAAATGTTTTTTTTTTGAGATTTACGAAAACAATTTTATAGCCGTTTAGGATCCAAATAAAAATATCAATCATATATCTAGAGGTTAAAAGATCCAATATTCTCATTTCAATTTATATCATAGTTTTTATTATAACAATAAAATTTCTGTTAATCTTTGTTGTCTGTGGGACTTGAATTCAAGATCTCCCCCTCCCAAGATGTTTAAAGGCTTTAACACATTTTCTAATGAACGAGTTGAAATGAGTTATATTTTTTCTTTAGCAGATCAAATAGTTAAAAAATAAAATCAGTCTAGAATGAGAGACTGGTCGGTTGAAAGTCGCCGTAACGTTCAATTTAATGCAAATTAATATATAGATGATTGTTTTATCATGACCAAAATAAAATAAATTTATAATCTTAATTTAACAATAAGCTAAATCTATTTAATAAGTAAATAATTGTGCTCTGTGTCACACTTTTGTATGCCCTAAGATTCTGGTAACCATTTAAAAAATCGTATATTTTTTATGTGCCTAAACTATACCTAATAAATAGGTAACGAATTAAAATTATATCCACTTATTGTTTCTCAACTATTTATTATTTTCTTTATTAATATTTACTTTATGAAAAATTTCATTATTGAATGTTTATTTTGTCAACTATTTTATTTATTTATTTGCTTATTTATAATTATTTAATATTTTACTAATTCAACTGCATCTAATATATGGGTTTCTAACTTTGTGTGTATATATACATATAATATTTAGTAAAGAGTTGTTTAGGGAAAGGATATTGAGAAAATCTTGTTGAGTTAAAAAAACCTAGGAAAACTCATCTTTATTATCTATCAATTTAATTTATGGTGGAGATTAATAAAGTACAAAAAATGTATTTTCATAATTTGTAACAATCTAACAAAAAGCGCTTTTAACAGTCTAACTAAAAAATGTATTTGTTTGTAATTATTGCTCAAAAAAAATCCTATAAAAATGCAACATATTGTTACATGCACTGCAAAATTAAAAACTTTCGTAAATTGTGAAAATACTAAAAATTGTAATAGTTAAAGTTCAAAAAAAGTAAAAAGAAAAACTGTTATCCAAACCCATAAAATGTGAAACAGATGAAGTTAATAAAAATGTAACGCTGAACAAATGAAACACATATTCTCTTTTCTCTCTCATCTAACACGAAAAATACACCAATATCAGAATAAACGTGATTGTTAAAAAGTATAACACGTGGCATTTATTATGTCCACCCATTTGAGTTTCCTTGATTTCTTAACCCACCAAATATTTCTCTCTTTAATTCACCTTATATAATATAATATTACATAATTTATTATCATGTTTAAAGTTTTTAATAATAAAAGTAAGTACATAATATAATATTATATAATATAAGTTTTTAATCATAAAAATAAATCCAAGCTTCAATATTTTCAAATTAGACCCAACTCAATTTGTGTTAAAAGTTTTATTTTTTAAATATAAATTTTCCAGGAAATATCTTTGTTCAAAAAAAAAAAAACAAATGCAATGTTAAACGCAATTTTTGTATTGAATTCATTTATTGTACTTGCATATTAATTGTGCATTTTATTTACTTATTGTAACACCTCGAAATTTTGTGTCCAATAATGTATTGACACGTGTCTTGAGTTACACGTGGCATTTAATATTAAATAAAGGACTAAAGTTGACAAACCTTGAAAGTATGTAAATTCGAGGGTTATAAATGTCAAACAAGGGTAAGTATACTGTATAGTAAACCTAAACGATGCTCGTACCTTCAAACGAATAAATCATGGATCGTACAGAAGCGAAACGCGGAAGAAAGTGAGAGATTACAAGCTGCAGGGATTAACTGTGTCAACATGTTTAATTATACCTCTGAGTGACCCTTTGACGTACCCGAGGCTTTGTAACAGTAAAATACGCTCACTAGAATGTACCATATAAATTCCGCGAAGTTCCGTTTTAAAACGAGAAAGTTATGATCAAATTCGTACGAGAAGGGTTAAAAGCGTCAACAATGAAAGTTAAAGCTTTCCGAATAATTAACAAACTAACCGGGGACTTAACAAATGCGGGTAAATAACACGAGACCCTTAGTTGTAAATAATCGAGGGCCAAATCGCAAAGTTACCCCTTCAAACCCGAAAGGTCAGGTTATTAATTACCGAAGATTTCGTTATTAATTACCAAGATTTTGGCAATGATTATAAAAGATTCAAAAATCTTGAAAAATAAACCTAACGCGGGCCGCGTAAAGGTCACACATAAGTTAACGCGGGCCGCGAGCCTTCTGCAATTACGCGTTCTGTTATGAGAACTCAGGCGACCCGCGTACAAGTCTGCCTGATCTTCCATGCGGGCCGCGTGAACCATACAGATGCAGAAAGTATGGGCAGATTCAATGATTTGGCTTGTAGACGAACTTGTGAGCAATCAATGAGGCATGGGTGCCCTCTACCTGACCCCTAGCACCTTAGGACACCTGCTGAACATCCATACTCACTTGTAGTCTGAGTGGTAATGATCTAGAGGTCATTTTTCACTATAAATAGGCCTACATTGTGCATAAGTTCATCACACCTCAAAACACATCTTCTGCTCATTCCTGAAGCTCCCAAGTGTTCTTCTATAATTCTAAGTCGTGCTCTAAGTCTCTGTAAGTATGCCAAACCTTCTATGGCCTTGTTTTTGCTTAGTTTAGCTTAAAAGTCAATCCGTCGTAACTAACGATTGACTTTGCGATAAATCACGAATGGTCCAGTGAATTGTCGAATCAAAAGTAGTTATGTGTTGGTATTTATGTGGGTAATAAACCTCTAAAAGGGTTCCCCCTGATCACCACTCTAACTAGTTCAAATGTCGAGTCAAACGTATACTTAAAAAGTCAACAGAAAGCCATTTTTGCGATTCTTGCATAATCTGTAATATAGATGATAAACCTGTTTGAACACTTATAAAACATGATATTAAGTATATAAAGTTGTCTAAGCTCGTTTGATTCGGCCATTTGCTATATTGACCCGGTTCGGAGCCGAATGTCGCAAAAGTTTGACTTTTGCTTTGACTTCAGTTCTGACCCGTTTTAGTGCAATGTAGATATTCCTTAGGACTCTCTTAGGACCAGGTCACGTGATGGTATCACCCTCTGTGACCGGTTCGTTGTTTGTCCGAGTCTTTTACGCATTTCCGTTAATTGCTTAAAAGTTGACCGTAACGCCCTTTTCAAAATAAAACGAGTATTTCGGACACGTGAAGGGACCATAACCTTGCTTATTAAATTCTAAGCATGTCCCTAAAGTTTCACGCCAATCCGAGGTCTAGAATAGGAGTTATGCTAAATAGCGCAATTAAAAGAAACTTTTGTAATAAACGACGCGATTAGCATAACGCCTACCTAAACCAAGATTTCGTCACCAAACCTTTTACTCACTGTTGTAAATTAATATTTCGGGATTTTTAAAGATTTTTAATCATTTTTAACCTGCTCATAACCTACGGTTATGGCTACGGTTCGGTAAATACCGAATATGCCCTTTTCGGCCAAAACTTGAGTTCTATAAAGTCTTTTGACCCGATTCCAGTTGCTACTGATTTTAAATAATAAATAAAGTATTTTAGACTTTATAAACTGATCGGGAAACTCAGATTTCCTGTAGAACTCTAAAACCCTTTTAAAAGTCCTTAAAATGACCGGAAAACCCCTACGGGGCGTATAATAAACTTAAACTCATTACGGGCATCGTGGAAGGTATCCTACTGATACCACAACCTCTTTAAGGCATATTGACTTGGGAAACAAGTGTAGGACTCTTACGGTTACCCGTTGCGCCTTTCGCGCGCACGGTTCGGCTTATGTAACTAGTTTACATAAATTAGCTGATACGGGTCAAACCATATTATTTTGACCCCAAAGTCCAGAGTGTGAATATTAAACCCATATAAAACAAGTCTTCGAACTTGTTGGGTCAGAATCACATTCCATTCTCGGTTTTCGCCTTTCACGCGATTAAACCGTATCTATCCCTTGAAACTGACCGGTCTAGGCTACGGCTAATATAAAGACCCGTTAGGATTCTAATAGGTTATTTTAAAACCTTCGTTCCAGAAGAGGAGCCCTAGTAAAAGATATCTGTGATTTAATCAATTAAGGACAATACTTGCAAAGGTAAATACTCTTCCGTATTACGGGCTTGGGTTACGGTATATATAAAATACCGCTTGATCGAGCATCAAATCTTCCATCATTTGGTGGTTAATTGAATAATTTGATCGGCTCGTTTAAACAGTCTTGTTACTTAAAAGCCTTTGGGGGGTTAATGACCATGTCCCGGATATCCTAGGCATCATTTTACGAAATGGCCACGACCTCGACATCCGGGTGTAGGCGTACACCCGGCATTATGTCTATATTATTAAAAGACGTAACCGTTGGTTTACCCACCTCGGTTTTACGCAATGTGGTGTGTCTATTGATCTTTAACCCGGACTAGATCCGGGCTACTGAACGCAAAGAAGGAACATGTAATTCGTTCACAAGATTATAATATTAAATAATTCTCCCAAGTTATAAAAGATTTTGTGCCTTGTGCATTCAAATCAATTTTAATAAACATTTTTAAAAGTGTCGGTTGAATGTATTTACCAGTGTAAACTGACGTATTTTTCCAAAAAGATTAAGTGCAGGTACTACACGTAATCGGCTGGCTATAGCTCCTTAGCATCTTAAGAAGTCTCGCAAGCTTTGATGCCTTGTCTGTTGAACAATATTTTTATCATTTTGATCCCCTGTGGATACCATTCGACTATTGTGATACATTCGATATTACAATCAATGGTTGAATTATATTTATCTTTATGCTTCCGCTGTGCATTCATATAATTGTGTGGTTTGACTATATTGTTGCCAACTACGTCACGGTAATCCCCCACCGGGCCCACCGGTGATACACGTGGAAATCGGGGTGTGACACTTATATTCTAATTAATATATATATATATATATATATATATAGGGTAGGGATTTATCATTAATCCAGAAGTGCGATAAGTGTATTATAACACTATATAACACCATATAAACATCGTATAACATTATGTAACACCATGTAACACCATATAACAATATATAACACTATACATCTATCATAGACATACTATCAGACAAAATATAGTGTCATATTTGTTATATAGTGTTATATGGAGTTATATGGTGTTACCCAGAGTTTATATGGTGTTATATAGTGTTATATATAGTGTTATGATACACTTCTCACACTTCTGGATTAATGTACAGGATCATATATATATAGGGCCAGGATCATTTCAGAACCATAAATATTTACAGAACTCGCAGAACTCCTAGTAAAGAATCTTTTTATTTATATATTTTTATGTTTAGCATAATTTTATCATTTATTTTGTGTATTTTTACGATTACATACATGTTAAGAGTAATTTTATCATTTTTATATGTAATTTTATAATTACACATATGTAAACTAGTTTTTTTACATATATGTAATTAGTTATGACACATATATATAACATACGTAAACTACTTTTAACATGCATGTAATTAAAGAAATACATATAATAGATGATAAAAAGATCCTAAATACAAAAACTTATATATAAAATGATTGTTTATTATGAGTTCTGAAAGTTCTGTAGTTATTTAAAGTTCTAAAATGAACTCAACCCTATATATCTATATATATATATATATATATATATATAGGGGATGGTTAAAATGAAAACCACTTTTATTGTGAAAACTCGAAAACTAACTAAAAAAAGCCTAAAAAACACACAAAAAAAAATTTTTTTTTTCAATTTTTTTTAAAAAAATCGCTAGTTTTTATATATAAAAAAAACTTTTAAAAAAAAAAAAAAAATTTGTGTAGTGCACATGTGTAATAATACACATGTGTAGTACACATACATATGTGCAGTATTACACATGTGCACTACACAAAATTTTTTTTTTTTTTTTTTTTGAAAATTTTTTTTATATTAAAAAACCTGCGAAATTTTGATTGCAAAAAAAAAATTAAAAAAAAAAATTTTGTATGTTTTTTTGGCTTTTTTTAATTAGTTTTCGAGTTTTCACAATAACTAGTGGTTTTCATTTGAACCTTCCCCTATATATATATATATAGGGCTTGGCTATACAAGAAACCCCATCTTTTTTAAAAAACTATGCAAACCCAATACCATCCATTGATTATGTTTCATCATAGTTGATCAATGGCTCTCATAATTTTGGTAACAATTAGATTTAAAAGAAAATGTAATAATACACATTAGTCAACTAGAAGGGCATTTTGGGTAGTATGTTTCTTCTCTTTCCACTGTCTAGTCCTATCATCTTTAATGCACCTCTCTTTCTCTCTCTTCATATCCAATTCAAAATCACAATCTCAGCTCTCTCAATTCACTTTCTCTTTCTCTTACCTCTTCCTCTTTCCCATTTCTTCAACCCAATCTTGAAGACAACAACCACCACCAGCAACCACCTCCTCCGGCGAAATAAACAACAACCACCACCAGCAACCACCTCCTCCGTCGAAACTCACCGGGCTTCTTCGCCGGCTCTCTCTCTCCTCAATCTTTAGAAGCAAATGAAGGGTCTGAATGTTGTTTTAGAGAGAGAACGATGACAACAATCTTCATCATGTTCATCTATAACACCAAGAACACACATACAAGTGTGTGAGAGAGAGAGGAAGTTTAAACACACATACAGACGACTCGGGTCAGATTCATGTTCAGGTTCGGTTCTAATTTAGTTCGGGATTCACTCCAGATTTATTTCGGTCTGTACATGATTGTAGAAGGTGGTGGAGGGTGGGTGGTTGGTGGCGACGGAGTTCGGAACATCGTCGGAGTGGGTGGTTGGTGGCGTCGGAGTTCGGAACATCATCGGGATTCATTCTGGGTTGTTGGTAGTTGATAGCGGAGACAGTGGGTGGTTGTAGAAGGTGGTGGAGGGTGGGTGGTTGGTGGCGCCGGAGTTCGGAACATCGTCGGAGTCAAGATCTAGTAATGGTTAATGTTCTCTCTCTCTCTCTCTCTCTCCTCTCCTCTGTCTTCAATCAAGATCTAGTAATGGTTAATGTTCATGTATTTTAAATAAATCGAAAACTTTAGGATGAGATTTTGAACGGGATTTTTTGTTGGTTTGGTTGCTTGTTTGGGGATTTTGATCTTAACAATAATTGTTTTTTTTTTGTTGGTTTAGTTGCTGGTTTGGGCTTCTGATTTGAACAGTAAGTGTTTTTTTATTGGTTATTTGATTTACAGAAACAGACCCATAACATGTGTTAAGAAGCACCTGTTAGATTGATATAACGTGTGTTGATTTACAGAAACAGATCCATAAAGATATTCAATTGACAAGTTGGATGGATGTAGGCGACGTTAATGCGGGGACATTGAATAAGTCAACTCTTTTGGGAAAGAATTTTTCCTTCGTTTATAACATGTGTAACAGATCCATAAAGAAGTTTTCATGCTGTAACAAGTTTTTGTTCGTTTCTAACATGTTTTGCACATTTTGGAATGTATAACATGTGTTAAGCCTCTGTTATAATCTTTTTGTAACCTGACATGTATTCATGTATAAGGTAGTGGTTTACAAAACACCATGATGTGTATATACTGATCTAAGATGTGTTACAATGTGTCTGTTCAGAACATGTAATTGATTAACATGTGACAAGGGTGAAAACAGTCGACGGGGGCGATGAGTTTAATGGTGAGCTTACTTAATATCGTAATCTTGTTGTAACCCCACTTGTATACATATGATAACATGTAAGCATCCATTATAATCCGACTTGTATTCATGTATATCAAAAGTGGTTTTGCAAAACACCATGATGCGCATATACTGATCGTAACACGTGTACAAGTTAATATGGAACATACAAGTTAATATTGTAACCGTATACCTGGGATAACATGTGTTAAGCCTCTGTTATAATATTGGTTTAACCCAACATGGTGTCATGTATAAGCTAGTGGTTTCCAAAAGACTATTAACTTATATAATCTTGGAACATACAAGTTAATATTGTAACACCGTAACCCGACTTGTATTCATGTATATGAAAGTCACATCCTTTGGGAAAGAAGTCTTCGTTGATTTATAACATGTGTTGGTGGTTCATGCTGTAACAGAACACCATGATGTAACCTGACATATTTTCATGTATAACATGTGTTAAGCCCCTGTTATAATGATATATAACGTGGGAAAGAACTCTTCGTTCGTTTATAACATGTGTTTGTTTTGCACATTTTGGAATGTATAACATGTGTTAAGCCTCTGTTATAATCTTTTTGTAACCTGACATATATTCATGTATAAGCTAGGGGTTTACAAAACACCATGATGTGTATATACTGATCTAACATGTGTTACAATTTGTCTATTCGGAACATGTAATTGCTTAACATGTGACAAGGGTGAAAACAGTCGACGGGGGCGATGAGTTTAATGCTGAGCTTACTTAATATCGTAATCTTGTTGTAACCCCACTTGTATACATATGATAACATGTAAGCATCCATTATAACCCGACTTGTATTCATGTATATGAAAGTGGTTTGCACGTTAATATGTGTACAAGTTAATATTGTAACACCGTATATGGAACATACAAGTTAATATGGAACATACAAGTTAATATTGTATAACGTGTGTTAAGCCTCTATTATAACGTGTGTTAAGACTTCCAGAATGGATGCATAAACTCCAATAGTAACTTAATAACATAGTATACCTGATGTAACGTGTGTTAAGCCTCTTTTATAACGTGTGTTAAGACTTCCAGAATGTGTTAAGTCCATACCGTTTTAACATCATGTACTAGACAAAACAAAATAAGAGTCTCACATTACATATTACTAGTAAACAGAAATACATAGCACTAAGAAAATGGTGGAGCTTCCTTTGAAAGTTTGCCTTAGCTTTTCAGCGGCTACCTTTGCTGCCTTAGCTTTTCAGCGGCTACCCTTGCTTTATTGTTTGGGTCGGTCTTGAAACGGTTTGTAAACATGTGGGTGTGCGTATGCCAGGGAAGTTATAAAAAAGTGTTTTCATGTCACACGTTACACGTGTTACGTTGTACATGAGTTTCATGTCACATGTAACACATGCATGTCAGATAACATCACAAAAACAGTTACTATTCAAATCAAAAAGCCCCAAACAAAGCAACCAAACCAACAAAAAACAGTTACTATTCAGATCAAAAGCCCAAACAAGCAACCAAACCAAGCACAACTTTTTAACACAAAAATAAAAACCTGCAAATTAATCTTACACAACTGAAACAACAACTAACAAAGTACACAGAACTAAAAACCTGCAAATAATTCGTCATACCCTAATACATGTCTCTAATACATCGTCATACCCTAATACATGTCTCTATAACATGTTACTATGGTTTAGCTGTGAAACAGGAGTTTAGACTATAACACATGTTACGTTGGTTGTGCTGTAAGACAAACTTGGCTTAGCTGTGAAACAGGAGTTCAGACTATAACACGTGTTACGTTGGTTGTGCTGTAAGACAAACTTGGCTTTTCGTTTCTAAAAACAGATGTGTCGATTATTAGATGTCTAAAATTCAGCAACTAACAAAGTACACATAACTAAAAACAACAAGATTACACGTTAAAATACGAAACATTAACGGTCTATAATTTGTAATCTATACGAACATTAACGGTTGTTCGTGTTTCACAATAACGGTTGGAATTATACAAACTGTAACTTGTAATCTATAAGAAACATTTACAGTCTAATTACGAACATTAACATCCACACAGTCCCCAAGCTCAAAATTTCAATCATCTAACAAATATTACCCTCACACATAAAAAAAAACCCCAAAATTAATCCAAACAAATTTTAAATCAAAAAACAAACAATTAAACCTTTGTAGTTGATATGAGTTCAACATTCAGATGGAGATCATTCCCCCAAATATAATCTTTGGATGGAGAACATTCGGGTGCAGATTGATACGATCTAAAGAGCTCGTCGACATCAGTGGCCTTTGAGCAGTAGTTGATGATGGCAACATTCAGATCTGGTGCCGTTTTGAGTTAAATATATTCAGTTCCACAACTGAATATAGGAACTGAATATATGGGTTGGGGTTGGGGATGGCGGTGGTGGATGGGCAGTGGTGGCAGTGGTGGGGGTTGTGCAGCGGGGGCCGGCCGACGGTGGTAAAGGTACAACGGTGGTGGGGGTTGTGCAACAGGGTTGGAGGTGTTTACGGTGGTGCCGGAGGTACAATACAGATGGTGGTGCGGTGGTGATCATGGTGGTGGTGATGGTGGTGTGGTGGAAGAGAAAGGTGTACGATAAGAGAGAGATTTGATGAAGAGAGAGAAACTAATCAGATTAAGGAAAAGAGAGAGGTTTGGGAAGATAAATGAGAAATAAATGTTGTCAAATCAAAGTACACAAAAGTCAAGATATCTTTTTGAATTGGGTAGTGTAAAAAGACAATCCTACCCTTCAAAGCTCTAAATTCATATGTTGATGTGGAGCAATCTAGGCCACATGTTGAGTTTGCAAAGTTTTTTAAAAATAAAGGGTTTCTTGTGGAGCATTATCCTATATATATATATATATATAGGGAGAAGATCATGCGAGAACCACCTCTTATTGTGAGAACCGCGAGAACCAATGTGAACACGCAAAAAATGCCTAAAAATAGCTAAAAATCACACAAAAAATTTTTTTTTGAATTTTTTAATATTCTTTAAAAAAAATTGCTACTTTTCGAAACCAAAAAAAATTTTTTTTTTTAAAAAGAAAAAAAAAAATTTTTGGCTTTTAAAAGTAGCGATTTTAACATGAAAAATATTAAAAAATCAAAAAAAAATTTTTAGATTTTTTTTATTTTTTTAGATTTTTTAGGTTTTTTGGGGGTTTAGTTTTTAGCATTTTATCTTGGGGAGGGGGGGGGGGTGGTTTAGGTTTTTTTTTTTTTTTTTTTTTGGGGGGGGGGGGTTAGTTTTTTTTTTTTTGTGAGGGGGGGGGGTGGGGGGTTTAGGTTTTTTTGGGGGGAGGTGGGAGTTAGGGTTTTTTTAGGTTTTTTTAGCTATTTTAGGTTGTGTTCACATTGGTTCTCAAGGTTCTCACAATAAAGGTGGTTCTCGCATGAGCCCCTCCCTATATATATATTGAATATTTAATTCTTAAGGATATTAAAATTCAGTGTTAAGGTGTATATTTAATTTGGTGATGGATTATTTTACGTAAGCTAGATATTTGTATTAATAAATGTATAAAAGAAAAAAAGAAATATTCCACGATTCATTTTTGCAAATTAGACATATCTCTATTTGCATTAAAAGTTTTATTTTTCAAATATATTTTTCCATGAAATATCTTTGTTCAAAAGATATTTTGAATGCAACGTTAAACACAAATTTTATATCGAATCCATTTTTTTTTTTGTACTTTCATATTAACTGTGCATTTTTATTTGCTTATATTTTAATATTTTTAGCTATATATATATATATTGTGAATATTTAATTCTTAAGGATATTAAATTTCAATGTTAAGGTGTATATTTAATTTGGTGATTGTAGAATAAAGAATAAGGATTATTTTACATAACCAACATATTTTTACCGATAAATGTATAAAAGAAAAAAAGAAACAAAAAATTGTCCCTAGATGGATTAGAACTCGTGTAAAGCTCGTTAAAAACTTTGAAGGTGAAGGATGAACCATCAGAGCAGTTATTTGTTTATTTGTTTGTAAGTGTTATTTGTTTACCAAGTGTGTGCGCATATATACGCTTGGTGAAAAAAAAAGCTAGTGGTATCACGTGGCAAGTCACTGATTGATTTAACCAACTTTGTGTTTTGTAGTATATATAATAATAGATTCGCCTTTTGTTATAGTAGATGAAGATTGTATGTGTGTGTTTTACCTTTGTTATGGGGCAATTATATATATTTATGACTTTTTTAATTAATGATCTTAGTCTCATACCTGATTATACTATTCATGTTTCACATTCGGTCTCATATGTTAGTCATTACCTCTTTGTTCTCATATGCTATTAGGTAAACCCATTTATCATGGTTAAAAGTTAAGCATTCTCAATTTTCCGTTACTCAAACCCAATATTAAAGTCATCCCAAATGTTAACTTAAAATTATAGGTGATCAGTTGTGCTCTTATAATAATTTTATATTTTTAATATTGAAATGTTTATTACAATTTCAAAATATTGTTATTAAAATTTTAAGATTATATAATTTAATAAAATATTCAATTTTGATGTGGGTAAGGATTATGAGACTAGTTTCAGGTTATCGTGAGTATCATCTAACATCATACTCATCCTAAATCCATTAAAGATATTTTTATAACTGGTCTCTTATATGCGCCCATTTACCTGAATACCCATATCATTACCCATCCCGAAGTTTCTAATTCGGATTTACTTGTTGGTTTCCGCTTTTTTGCCATCAATACTAATCAAAGCACGAAAGCTCGTTGTTTATATCTAATATTTAAATTAAAACCTAATTGCTTTTTGCAGTTTTAAGAATGATTATGAAAACAAATGTAAATTGTGATTGTAAATGTATAAAAGAAAAAAGAAAAAAAAAAAAGAAATATTCGAAGATTCATTTTTGCAAATTAGACATATCTCTATTTGCATTAAAAGTTTTATTTTTTTAAATATATTTTTCCATGAAATATCTTTGTTCAAAAGATATTTCAAATGCAACGTTAAACAGAAATTTTATATTGAATTCATTTTTTTTTTACTTTCATATTAACTGTGCATTTTTATTTGCTTATATTTTAATATTTTTAGCTATATATATATATATATATATATATATATATATATATATATATATATATATATATATATATATATATATATAGGAGAGTTATCTTAAGAACGCTAAACATTGTGAGAACGAATGAAAAAACCAATCAAAACCAATTTTTATAATATAAACCTTTTTGTAATTAAAGTACAACATCAAAAAAAAAGAAATTACAAAAATCAAATAATTTATTTATCATCTCAAAATCACTCTTATTAGATTTTTTACACGCGTGTAAATATAACAAATTTACACATGTGTAAGTGTAAATGACAAACTTACACAACATGTGTAAATTTTCTTTACATATGAATTTACGTATATTTAAATGTGTAAATGAAATTTCTAACATTGTATTCAAATAATAATGATAAGTGTAAAAAAATTTGAATTTGAATTGTTTTTGATCAAGTTTTCGCGGTTTTTACATCCGTTCTCACGGTTCTCATAATATTTAGCGTTCTCATTTAAACCTTCATTTCTCTCTCTCTATATATACACATATATATTGTGAATATTTAATTCTTAAGGATATTAAATTTCGATGTTAAGCTGTATATTTAATTTGGTGATTGTAGAAAAAAGAATAAAGATTATTTTACATAACCTACATATTTGTATCGATAAATGTATAAAAGAGAAAAAGAAATAAAAAATTGTCCCTGGATAGATTAGAACTCGTGTAAAGCTCGTCAAAAACTTTGAAGTTGAAGGATGAACCATCAGAGCAGTTATTTGTTTATTTGTTTGCAAGTGTTATTTGTTTACCAAGTGTGTGCGCATATATACGCGTGGTGAAAAAGAAAAAAAAAGCTAGTGGTATCACGTGGCAAGTCACTGATTGATTTAACCAACTTCGTGTTTTGTAGCATATAAAATAATAGATTCGCCTCTTGTTAAAGATTGTATGTGTGTTTTACCTTTGTTATGGGGGCAATTATATATGTTTATGTTTTTTTTTTTAATTAATGATCTTAGTCTCATACCTGATTATAGTAATCATGTTTCACATTCGGTCTCATATGCTAGTCATTACCTCTTTGTTCTCATATGCTATTAGGTAAACCCATTTATCATGGTTAAAAGTTAAGCATTCCCAATTTTCCATTAGTCAAACCCAATATTAAACTCATCCCAAATGTTAACTTAAAATTATAGGTGATCATTGTGCTCTTATAACAATTTTATATTTTTAATATTGAAATGTTTATTACAATTTCAAAATATTGTTATTAAAATTTTAAGATTATATAATTTAATAAAATATTCAATTTTGATGTGGGTAAGGATTATGAGACTAGTTTCAGGTTATCGTGAGTATCACCTAACATCATACTCATCCTAAATCCATAAAAGATATTTTTATAACTGGTCTCTTATATGCGCCCATATACCTGAATACCCATATCATTACCCATCCCGAAGTTTCTAATTCGGATTTACTTGTTGGTTTCCGCATATACCTGAATACCCATATAATAATAATAATAATAATAATAATAATAATAATAATAATAATAATAATAATAATAATAACAATAATAACAATAATAACAATAATAACAATAATAATAATAATAATAATAATATATGGCTGCTAGTTATCGATATGTTGCTGCCCAATTAATCCATCCCACAAACACACACACACGTGCTGCATGTCCTTGATCCGTAAGCCCAGGTTCCCATGCGTAAGCCCCATATCCATGCTGCTGTTTCTTTTGTGACATTTCGCCCAAACCGTAAGTCACGGTTGTGATTCCGTAAACCTCATGTTAACATTGCTGTTACTTTTTATGTGAGCATCATGCAAACTGTCAGTCACGGTTGCGCATCCGTAAGCCCCATCGTGATTTAACAAACCAAACTATATCTCACATGCAACTTTCACTTAATGTCAATTTAGCCTCTCGACTTCAATATTTCGTAATTCTTGCATATCCGAGCTATTGTTCGACCCGAAACGTTCCTAAATGCTTCCGTTGGCTGCCTTTTCCAATCTCACTTGTTCCACTTTCTCTTTAAACATCATAACTTCACCAACTTCACGTGTTTTACCTGTAGCATCATAAAAACCCATAGTTATTCATACTAGCGACACGTAATCACTTAAAACACCATAAAATACGTAATTTAACACAATTAACGCTCATGCTTTGCACTCTCCATCAGGGAGCATCCCCAAAGCAAAAACAAGAAACAGAAGACTGACCAAGGGCCGTGCCTACTGGACACGGAGGCGTGGTCAGGTGTCTGCAGAAAGGACAAAGTTGTGGAAGCTTCTACGCCCACCACGGGGGCGTGCCCAGCTCAGCACATGGCGTGGTCAACGCTAAGATACGCAGAATCTTGCAAAATCTTGGGAGTACATATACGCTTCTGCCCACGGGGCCGTGCCCGCTGAACACGGGCCGTGTGGAGCCCTATGCAGACAAAAGCATTTAATGAAGGAAGAGAAAAGGATGGCCACGGGGGCATGGCCGCTGGACACGGGGCCGTGGCCGGGCTTCTGTTCAGGCTATAAATAGGGGTGCTTGGCTCTCTTCAAAGGCATCCCTTGGCAAACCACTACTCTCACACTTTGCCACCACTCCACCACCAACACCCACCACCGTCATCCATCATCCATCATCCACCTTTAGAGTGTGTAGTAGTCTCGGGATCCAAGATTGATAGTAAGAGTTCTTGTCAATCAAAGGCCATGTTTGGCTAACTCTCTTACATCACTTGGTGAAGACATGTCTTTTATTTATTACTTTTGATTTTTAATCTTTCGGCACTTTTTATTTGGTTTTGTATTAATGACTTAAATAACTAGTTTCTTATGTTGAACGTGAATATTCTTATCATTTGTCCGTGGTGTCTTGGCATTACTTTACTGTCTATATGAAGTAAAAGATTTACACTATTTATATCTCTACGGTCTATATAGAGGTATTTTGGCTACCTGGTTGGGGGTTAAGGAATGGTTAAGTAAGGTTCTTGCCTTGTTCAGTGTATAGATCCTGCAAGTATCTGAGTCAAGCTTACTAGGACCTCCTTCAATACTCACTGGTATTGGATGGCGGGGGTGCGAATGGCTTGACCTCCTCATATGTAAACTACTATTAGTACATTAAACCGGCTACTTGGCATTGTATCCCTGCTGACTCAAACCACTTAGCCGAGGGTAACGTCACCTTTAAAAGAGGGCCTACCACTTTTCGCATTAATAACTTAATTAATTATCTTTCAATATTCCGACCCTTTGAGATTGTATCCTTGCTGACTCAAACCACAGGGTTGAGGGTAACGTCACCTTCAAAAGTGGGGCCTACTACTATAACTAAGATAATCTCTTAAAATGTTTGAAAGTGCAAAAATCATCAAAGGATACTTAAAAGGCGAGTCGGATACAAGTGATTCATCTTGTCTATCTGTTTTTATTTTATTTTTATTTCTGCATTTTTAGTTTTTATTTTTATGTTTAAAACCTTTTCTCAAAAATTTAGATTGATTAGACATTGAGGATAAACCGGTACTAAAAGCTCTTGTGTCCTTGGACAACCTCGGTATCTTACCAACGTTATACTACTCTCACGATGGGTGCACTTGCCCAAGTGTGTGTTTAGTGTTAGTAGAATATTGTGTTCTGATGCTTAAGAACAAAAGTACGAGGTAAAATAAAAGATGTTTGTTAAATATATCCATGTACATGTGAAGCTTTAAGATTTTACATGCAAGTTCTAGGTATTTGTTTATTCAATAACCCTTCAAAGTTGAAACGAATAACTAATGGACCTTTCATTCAAATTAAACTATTGGGATTAGTCGGTGCATGTTCGTTGAAGTGTTGAACCATGAAATAAGTGATTTATGTCCATTAAATGTTAAACTTGATGAATGTAATTAACTTTTGGTTACTACATTGTTTATTGCAGTTCATTTTGACTTAAAAATGTTTGGCTTATTGATCCCACATCGACAGCTTGAGCAAAAATTGTATTAAATCTTACCTTATAAAGAAGGGGCTTTTGCAGAGAGAGAATACAAATCAGTAACAATAGGTTGTTTTTGAGATTTTTTATCCAAGTTTTGGGCTTTTGGGTTGTATGCATATACTTTTGAAATATATGTTTTTAGAGTCGTATGCATATATTTTTGAAATATATGTTTTTAGATTTTATTAAAGTAAAAAAAATATAACATCAGAACAATTTAAAAAAATCTATAGAAAATACATAATATTTAGAAAATGATGATATGTGTTGGGATTTATGGGTATATAACTCATAGTTAGGTATGACTAATGAGACAGAATGAATCATGTTTAGTTCGGGGCTAATTTCCACCAAAATGGATCTAAAATTAGGTCCAAACTCCAAAATCAGTTTGGCTTGTAGTCGCCCTAAATGAGCAACACATCAATACAATCATTATTTATTTCTTTATGCATATCAAAATACAACATATAATTGCTAAAAGCAAAATACACTTGCTAGGTCTTCAATGTTATCCAGGATATGACTATTGACTATTTGGTCAAAGTCGGTGTGTTTGTCCACAAAGTCAACCATACCTTTTTAACTATTTTCCAATCAGCACTTCTTTCTCTTCTTTTGGCACTTGGACAACAATCACACAACATGACGTTTTTAACTCTCATAACCTCCGTCCTGGCTCAAATCTAACAACACTTGGACAACAATCTCACTGATACCTAAATTTTGAGAATTTTATAATTGCTTGGCCACATTCAATTGAGTAAAACAATCAGATATAATAGTGAAATACCAAGAGCTAGTCCCACCAATTGTTAGCAAATGAAACTCAGAACCTCTTTTTAATAAATAAAACAAAATGGTCAGTGTGATCAAGCCACTTTTTTATTCTTTAGTGGTTGTTGGTGATTCCATTACAGATTCAAACCTTGTTTTACAAGTCTTACAAGGTTTGGATTGTAGGTTTGAACAATTTGTCATCAATATTGAGAGCAGCAAGGCACATCCAACCTTTTACGAATTGAAATCCAAATTATCGACTTGTGAAGCTCGATTAGCCTAATAAAATTCTCAAAACATACCTGTTAGTGCAATGGCAGCTCTATCTTTGAGATCTACTCATAGTAAAGAGCACGTCCTCCGCAATGTATATGTGTTTGTTTGATTAAGAAACCCATGGATATAAGTTATCAAACTTGGCCCAAACATGACACGTAACGTTAATGGATAAACCTTAGACCCGGCCCAAATACGGTTCCACACTATGGTTAGAACCGACCCAAGTCATTGCTGTGATTTGCAAATATAACCGGCCCATTCATTGTGTTGATTATTATATGTAGCCGGCCCAATCTATTGTTGTTGTGATTACTATTGCAACCGGCCCAAATCCCTTGCCCATATATTTACATGTTACGTGAATGATTAGGAGGGCATAGTAGAACAAACCCAACCCCTTCTTCCCCTAATCGCACGACTTTAGCAGCCCCCCCCCCACTCTCGTTGAAGTCTCCCCTCTTGAGGATCACCCCGTGTGTCTAGTTTTATTCGGTTAGTAATCAACATCACAGTTTTTCGCATGTGTGTTTAACTTGTATGTGATTAGGTAATTATAGTGATGTGTATATATATTGTGATTATGTGCTAAAAATCACCCACTGCCATGATGAATTGTATATTACAATCTGTGATGTGATTAGCCCATGTTATCATGTATGAGTATTTGAATAAAGGTTGTAAACATCGACTAACAGGAAGAACTAATGTTATGAATGGATTTATGTTAGTTGTCATTCATGCAAAGATATATACATATATATATATGTTGCTTATATTAATTCTTACTTTATTATTCATAGAAGTATTATGATGTTGTAGCATTGTCTTCTTTTAGGATATGTGTTACTGTTAATGTTTATTTAGAATTTCAGCAAGATTATAGGCATAGTGGGAACCGATTGATTGTGCTAAACATATGAGAATTATTGTTAGAAACCAAAACAGTAGGTTAACTGGAACAAACAATATTATTACTGGGCTTGGGCGAGTGGGTTGGGTTAATCAGTTAGATGAATGGTATGTTGTGGGACTAGGTTTGGAATGTAAATCTCGAACAAAAAGGGGTAGATGTTACACATATGGTTGTGATTTGTTAAGAGTTAATAGGGATTGGGATTGGACCGATGATAATTTATGTGCATAATTAGTGGGCTGATAGAAACAAACTAATGAATTCATATTATGTATGTGTAACCGGTAATTGTTAAGTGGGCTAGTAGAATTGTTGGACTGACTTGATTGGGGTTGGGCTACACACACAATTGACTTTTAAGTGGGCCGCTCCGTTAGATCTGGGCCACAAATCCAACTGGTTGCATTCAGGGAAGGGGGCCGGGTTATATACAACTGTAGGGTCGGGATATCTATATATTTACGTGATCAGCTTTGGGCCGGGTATATTGTTACACACTCATTTGATAAGCGATGAACTTGTAACATATAAGGTGGGTTGAGTATTATAGAATGGAACCATTAAGTGTTACGTGAATACTCGATGACTCAATGTGAACGGATTGATTACCATAATATCAATTTCATGCATGTGCTATATGTATAGTAGATATGTTGTATGTGATCGATGAACATGTGAACTATTTGAATATGAAAGCTGTGGTTTATATGCAAATAGAACTGACTGTTATCGATAACTCCTATAGGCATACTTGATCAACTGGTAGACTCGTAGATAATCCTACCGAGCACTCTAAGGTGAGTTCACTACTTTTGAGCATGCGTCCCGGTGGTTGGGACAGTCAGTGGGTATCCCGGGGAGGGATAAGTCTTTTGGGTAAAACTGGTATATTGGATAATATTCTCATTCTATCACTCTTATGTCCCATCTTTTGTTATCGGGGAGGTAACGGGGTATTAGTTGGTAGCGCTACTTAGGTTTGGCACCCTCACACCGTACCGGGGAGGACGGTTGTGAACTAATGACCCAGTCGGGCCCAGTGCTTTGATAGGAGCACTGGGAAACGGGCAAAACATACATCAGGAGCCGTCTTGTTCAGTATCGAGATATTATCAATATTACCTTTGCATTTGTTAATGAACTGGAATAAACCTTTGGTAACAAACGTTTTCATAAACTGTGAACTCGCCAGCTTTGTCTGATACACTTGTTGCACGCTCGCAGGTCGTTAGGTATCTTGGATTTGGAAACTTGCTGTCTAGAGGAGCAGGAGTGGTCATGGGTTGACTGAAGGGACTCATGTGATTATCTGTTACTATTACACACTGGTTTTTGAACAATTTAACTATGGTTTATTATTTGCTTCTGCTGAACGTGTTGGTTTACATTTAAACTTGTGATTGGTGTTTTTATTAATACTTGACGATTTTATTTTGAAACTCGTATTGGTTCAATGTAATTAGTGACTCGCTGTTGGTACGTCACACGCCTAACAGGGACACTCCCTAGGTGGTATTTTGGGGGTGTGACAGTTTGGTATCAGAGCCACTGGTTATAGTGAACTTGGTTTTAAAACGATTTTTATAAAACCAGTCTATAACCGAACAGATCCGAAATCAACCATGACACTTAGCTCCAGACTGCAAGGTTCGTCTCTTGTTTACTATTGCACAGTATCACTAGTATTTGCTATTAGACAGGATCTCATGTGAATATACACTTGGCACTACAATATGAACTTAATTGTTAACATCCCATGTTATGTGTGACACTCCTTGAACTTCCATGATCTGTGTTGTGATGCCAATTATCTTGTTACTTGAATTCGGGGAAACCTTTTAACACGAGTTAGGAGTAACTGAGATAAACTTGCAAACTGAGTTATTATTATGGGTGCACACATAATAATAATGTGGGGTGCATGTGAGTCCCAGTGAAACTTGACAAGTGTGAAAAGGATTCCGCTTTGTTAGTTGATGTTATGATAGAACTCGGTAGTCTATGGGAGGTCAAAGTAAAGCTTGACTCCTACTTGAACTTGCTTTTTGAATCCTTCCTTTACTTGTATAGAATCATGAGTGGACGTGGTGGACGTGGTGGAGGCCGCGGAGGTGGATGTGGCCATATTGCTATGACTCAAGCTGAGTTAACTGATTTAATCAACACTCGCGTGGCTGAAGCCTTAGCGGCTTATCAGGCTGGTACGATATGTGCCAAACACTCTTATTCTTTGTGTTGTATGCTTGAGTCTTACTCGTTTGTTATGTGTCTTTTCGTTAATAGGTTTACCGGTGCAGCAGAATCCGCACCATCCACCTGTTTGCACGTTTAAAACCTTTATGGATTGTAAGCTGCAGACCTTCAGTGGGACTGAAGGGGCTGTAGGACTCCTACGTTGATTCGAAAAGGCGGAGTCCGTATTCGCGATGTGTAACTGTCCTGTTGGGGACAGAGTGAAGTATGCTACGGGCACGCTCGAGGATGGTGGCCTGACATGGTGGAATGCCCAGGTTCAGCTGTTGGGCATCGAGGCAGCGAACACCACTACTTGGGACGATTTTAAGGAGTTAATTAGGGAGGAGTATTGTCCTCGCGATGAGATACAGAAACTGGAAAATGAGTATTATGATCTGAAGATGGTGGGATCCGAGATTGAAGCATACGTGAAGCGGTCTCATGAGTTGGCTACCATGTGCCCGAATTTGTTCCGACCCCCGCATCGAAGAATTGAATTGTTCATCAAGGGATTACCTTCACGAGTGAAGGGTTTGGTTACTGCAGCAAATCTCAACAACTTAACTCAGATTGTCCGTTTGGCTCATAAGATCACCGATCAGGAGGTGGAGAGTGGTTCACTACCACCACGTGTTTCTGCTACTGCTACTACTGCCGCTACTACAACTACTACTCCCGCCACTGACAGCAAGCGCAAGTGGAACGATGTGGACAAGGCGTCCAATTCAGTGCAGTCACAGAAGAGGCCGGACACTGGCAGCAATCGCAGTTTTAGCCAGTCGTCGTCTGTTAATCAAAGTCAAGGCAACAGTTCGAATCAGGGTTCTTATGCGGGGAAACTACCAAAGTGCAATAAGTGAAACTATCACCATCGGGGGCAGTGTGCTCGGGTATGTCACAGGTGCAACAGAGCGGGGCATATGGCCAAGGATTTTAGGGTTTCACTCCCGAACCCACAGCAGTCATCACAACAGCAGGGTAGGCAGCAGCCTCAGCAGAATCAGGGTATTCGTAAGGGTTGTTTTCAATGTGGAGCTGAGGGTCACATCAAGCGAGACTGTCCTCAACTGAATCAGAATGTTGGTGGTAATAATAATGGGAATAATAACAACGCTGGGAACAACAATGGGAACAATGGGGGAAACGGTGCGCGTGGGCGCGTGTTTACTATTGGAGCTGGGGAGGCTCGGAATGATGGCAACGTAGTGACCGGTACGTTTTCAGTAAATGGTATATTTGCTTCTATTTTATTTGACTCTGGTGCCGATTGGAGTTATGTATCTTTGGGGTTCAGTCGTCAGTTAAGATTGAGTCCTACACCACTTGTAACTAAACACATAGTAGAGATAGCTGATGGTAAAATAATTGAAGCTTCACACGTTCTTGTTGGGTGCAAACTCGATCTCATGGGTCAAGTGTTCGACGTTGATCTACTCCCTGTTACTCTTGGAAGTTTTGATGTGGTTATTGGCATTGACTGGTTGTCCAAACATCAAGCGGAAATTCTCTGCAAGGAGTAAATATAACAACCCTCGGTAAAACCAACACCCTCATAATAGTTCCGACACCCTAGTATATCTTAACATGTCCCAATATGTCTTATATTACATCTCGTATGTGAAAACCAAGCTCGAAATAGATCATAACATATGAATAAATCAAAAATAAGAAAAAATGGAGTTGAGGCGGGCCGCGTAGACCCACCCCAACCATTCACGTGGGCGGTATCAGGGTTAAACCTGACATCGTTGATTTCTTTAGTTCAAGCGGGCCGCGTAAGAGTTATGTTAGTTAACGCGGGCCGCGTGCGTTCATGAAACGCGGAGGCATCCGGAGCTGACACGTGTCGACATCGTGGCGGACCTATACGCTGACCCAGCTAAGCTATACGTTGACTAGATGTTGACGCGGGCCGCGTAAGCCTTAACTTACTTTTACGCGGGTCGCGTGGAGACCAGATTTCAGCCCTATATAAGAAGGCAACGGGCCTTCAGTTCCGATTGTTCATTTTCTTTCTTTCTTAAGCAAATTACTGAATAGTGGGCATTATACCCGGGTCTAATACCCCCCTAAAATAGCGAGGTTCTGCTACGATGTAAGTATTATAACCCCTGGAGACGTATTAGATACTCTGCCCGATTGATCTAGGGTTCCGTAACGGCTGTCGTGGTTCTGCACGACGTAGTCGTTGGAATACCGTCTCGGGGAAGGTATTACTAATGTTAAAATGGGTTATTATACTAACACACGTGCATTTGTGTAATTTATAGATTATTCCCAGGAAAATCATTACTGAAAACCCTAAGACAGCAATGTGAGTTGATCCACCTTTTGTAAACCTTTTTGTTTACTGTTTTTACAAAACCTTACTGAATTAAATATATACAAAGCAGTTATTGAGTATTTGTAAAGAATACAATTATAGTGGGTATGTTGGGGTTTTGTATACAAAATTGGTTACTGGTGTGGTAACATCCCATAAGTTGAGTATGACCGTACCACTGATGTTAATTGTGATGTCTTGGAAACAAATGTAATTGCGGATGTGCCCTATATACTGCAAATTGGTTTTATTTAAACTTGATTAAACTGGGATTCACTCACCACTATTTCCCACTGATAAAATGTTTTTAAAAACGCGTTTCAGGTAACAAAATGTGAAAGCCAAATAGATGTTTTTCTTAAATAAAATAGGGTGTATCCCTATGAAATTATATGTACTAAAAACTTGGATTTTACCCATGTGTTTAATGTTATAAAATGTGGTGGTTTACTCTGATAACATATTTCCTAACTACGGTCCTGATGAAAATTTCCGCTGCCAAATTGAATAAATAAATGTGATACCACCGAAACTGGCTTGCGACCGCCCGTTCCCGGGAAGCAGGGATCGGGGGCTGTGACAGAAGGTGGTATCAGAGCTATGCCACTGATTCAGCCACATAAGTGTTCTGCTGACATCAAAATTCAAAGTGTTAGGAAATAAATTACGGAAATACGTGCATAATTGTATTTTCTTGTTATGTGTTATCTGACTATCTGTTAGTTTACAGTATGAGCGACCAAGGACCATCTGACGCGTATTGTCAATTGTCTGGTTCGCCTAGGAGCGAAGGCACCTCCTCTTCCCAGCCTGCCCTCTCAGGGTACTCTGCTGATACGGAAGAATGAATCTTTGTGTTTAAGGCTCAATCTGAAGAGCCATTTCCTCAGAAAAAGAGGGGATGGTTCAGTAGGGGAGCACACGAGCGTAGGAAACGTATGAAAAGGTTGCAGGAACAGCGAGTGTTAGCCGCAGCTAAAAGAGAAACTGCTGCCTATGCCCAGGACATGCTCAATAGGGGTATAGCCAATATCCATATTTTTGCAACCACTGCAGCTGACCCAAACCTTGAACAAATGCTAGCACCTCAACAGAAATGCCTGATTACCATGGAGCTAGAAAACCCTGAAAACCAAACAGAAATGCCTGATTACAATCCGGAGGAGATACCTAGGGTACCTGCACCAAATCCTCTAGACCCAAACAATTACGACCCCTGGTGGGACGATGTTAGGAATTATGTGCAACGTTACCCGATACAGGAAAATGTGCCAATACCCAACTTAGGAGCCTACCCAGGGTTAGATCCTCAAGATCCCTATTACGTTAATGATGCATACATTAGGGAGATCTTAGAGAACCCTTACCCATACCAGGCCCCGTACCAGGAACCCGCACCCCAGATTCCAAACCCAGTCCTAGAACCTACACCCCAATGAGTGCAGAAAATGTACAAGAACTTAGGACTTTCGGTGAGGAAATTTTAGAAAGCAGTGAGAGAATGAGACAGGTGGGAGAGCGTCTCGTATGGAAATACGACGAGCGCAATATGGATTTTTGGATGAATCCATATCCGTGAATGTGATGGTGGGAACGGTAGTAATAGTAATAATAATAATAATATAATAATATATGTGTGTATGTGTTAGAAAAAAAAAAGACTACGGATGCATACTACTAGTATTGTAGCTTTACATTTCAGTCGATATTGTAATTTTAATTTCCGTACTGGTGTGTAATAGATGCATAATATATGAATAGAGTAAAAGTCACAATGCTCGACGCTTTTGACAAAAAAGTGCGTGTCATGTGATTGGCTATATTCAAATATTGATTGTGATATTAATATTTGGTAAATGTTTAAAATTCAGATGGACAACGAAGTGAATCAGGAAAACCAGAATGATAATATTCAGAACGACAACCACTCAAATAACAATAATCGGAATAACGAGAATCCGAACAACAATAACAATGGAAACCAAATGGATAATAGTGCCGTTCAGCATATAGTGGCACAAGGAATTATAGATGCAATGCAATTTATTATTCAAACGGTTCAAGAAGCGAATAATAAAAGCAAGCATAGCAGTAAGCGACCAACTGAACCAGAACACAGCGTGAACAATGGACCTGTAGTTCAAGCACCCATTCCTAAAAGAAGAAGAACCATGCCATATGGTTGTTCTTACAAAGAATTCTGGTCCTGTAAACCAATAGAATTCTCGGGCAATGAAGGACCCATTGCAGCCCTACGCTGGATAGGGAAAACTGAGGCTGTTCTACAGATAAGCAAATGTGCTCAAGAAGATAGGATAATGTTTGCTTCTAATTTATTTAAGAATGCAGCTCTAGAGTGGTGGAACAATATCCTCCAGTCAAGAGGAAGTGATAGAGTTTATAACATGGAATGGGAGGAATTTAAAAACATGGTAGAAAGGAAATTCTGCCTTCCCAATGAAAAGGAACAGATAGCAAATAAGTTTCTGAATCTTAGAATGACCGGGGTAGACAGTAAGGGTTACACTACCACATTCTTTGAATATGCTAGAATAGTACCAACCCTTGCATCACCTGAACCGGTGTTAATCTCTCGTTATATCTGGGGATTAATTGGAGAAATTATACATGTAGTCAAGGCAGCTAGACCCCAAACCATAGAAGAAGCTGTAGAACTAGCCAATACCTTGACTGATGAACTAGTGCGAACTAGAGAAGAAGACCAGAGGAGAAACCTATCCCAAAGGCTTACCCAGGAATTCCGTTCGGGAAATTTCAACCGTAGGAACATAGGTTCTACCTCTGCACCATACTGCAAAGCCTGCAGAAAGAAACATTCTGGAAGATGCTCTACTTCTTGTAATTTTTGCAAGGCCCCAGGACACAAGGAAGAGAATTGCAAGAAGAAATCTAGTAATGGAATGTGTTTCAATTGTGGGGAAAAAGGTCACATCAGGACAAATTGTCCGAAATTGGCTCCAGCTGCAAACAACAAGAACCCTAAAAATGCTAGAGCATTTGTTCTAACTGCAGATGAAGCCAAGATGATTCCAGACGTCATTGCTGGTACATTTTTAGTTAATGATATTTTTGCTAAAGTATTATTTGACTCTGGTGCAAACCAAAGTTTTATTAATACTTCGTTTTGCAAACTCCTAAATCAATCATTAACTAAACTACCACAATGTTGGATCGTCGTTGACCCTGAATGAGTCGATCAGAAGAGTCGTTTTCCAATTCAAAGGCGGAATCAGTGAATTAGACGCTCAAACTAAATATAATGCTTCACTATATTGATTCTGATAATGTTTACAACCTGGAAGCAATTCGGCAGCACTTCGTTACAAGTTCCGAGCCGTTACAAATGAAATAACCAGTCACCTATTTATAGAATTCTGGAACCCCTTATACGTACATGTCACAAAAGCGGTCCAAGAAGTTGTGTGGATCGCTTTTATGGACAATGTCCATATAAGCGGTCCAACATGCTATTTAACCACTTCTCGTTTCTCGAACCTCGTGCACTGGTTATTCAAACCTATTCTATCCTATAACATGATACAAGACGAAGTCAATAGACGTAATGCACCAACAGACTCCCCCTCGGATATTGACGAAGTCTTCAGTGAACAGTCTCTGTTTTGCCACCTCTTCAGTCTTTATCATCTTTGCCAACTTGTTCAGATTGCAACCATATAAGAATCCTTCAATCTTTCACTCTGATCATATTTACACCTTTATCATCAGTAAGCTCCCCCTCTCGTCAAGCTTCCATGCTTTTAGGGATCATCACCTTGCTTTTCAGCTAACGATACCTAGCTCTTTGCACACTTTTGTTTGCAATAAACTCGTCTTTAGACTCCCCCTAAGACTCAGCTTTTGGGATCGTAATCTGAATCTTTCCTGTAATTCTCAAACATTCATAAGTAACAATATTTTCAAATTCATTAAACATGTTCTCTAATACACTCCCCCTGTCAACAAACTTAACAGATATGGCAATATAAAGAATCCAATTCCCTCACAAATTATCATTCAAGTTCAAATTAATGACCTTGAAGATATCACCCATGTTTTAAAGTTTTTCCAAGAAATTTCAAGTTTCAAATTAATGAACTTGTTTTGTTTTCAGAAACACAATCAGCATACTAAGATTTTGAAACTCAGCAACTCAGACATCGGTTTATCGAAAATAATGCAGAAATCAAAATCTTTTTGTGTTTTCTGAAAATATAAAGCTGTAAAGAAATATATACAAACATATTTACAAACAATATTTTTGTTTTGAGTATGCATCAGAGGATCATATCAGTTTATGACAAGTCACAAGTACCGTTAAGCTTTAAATCATACTTAGAATTAAACAATTCACTTAGATTGTCAATATACTGATCCACTTAAATTTTCATACAAATTTCAACTGATTCAGGATACTATTTAGATGTTTTAAGACTTAAACTCATTCATGTGTCCCACCTCTTGAATATACTCCCGTATCCAGAATCCCAATATTCAGTCTTACAGGTAAGAATACTACAATGATGTCTGTACATAAATTAGGGTATGCGAGAACTGAGGGATCTCAGGTCAGAACTTCCGTTCAGCAGAGAGATATCAGCTTCGACTTTGCAGTGTGTTCCCTTTAGAGAATCTTTTTAGCTACAACAACTGATTATCAAATTTATTGTCTAATCAGCTGAGGGCTTTATGCTATATTTCAAGCATTTTGGTGAAAGTATTAGCCAGGGACTAGGTCAGAACTAACGTTCAGCAGAAGTCCCGGAATAATACCCCAGACATCATAGAGTATAAACACCTAGTATATCAGAATACGAGACCTTTCAAACGAAATTTCAGGGGTTACCTATATATCCAAGTAGTGTTCCCCACAAAATAAGCAAGTTTTGAATTTAGGTTTATATCCCGAAAAAGCTTACTAAATGTATAAAAACCTATCGACATATCATCAGTGAGACTGCTTAATGCTGTTTAATCATTACATATCTTTAGCATACTGCAACTGTCTACTGATGTACTATCATTTCCTCTTTTTACGCAAAACTCAAATTTTTGATTTTATCATGTTTTTGGCTTTTTCAAATTTTCTAATGTTTTTGTATTTTCTAACAATATATCTCCCCCTAAAATGCAAAACCATTAAAGAAATTTGACAAACCGATACTGATAGCTTTGTCTCGCCATCCATTTTCTGCATCTCATGCTCTGTTTTGCAGAAAATATAACGTACCCCCATGATTTACAACCCATTGAGTTTGACCGTTAGAAAACCATTCTTCAACCTGTGAGAAATCATGTTTGTTCCGCCGTGAGGGTTTCGGCATAGTCCATCACCACTTATTCTAAGTAAACTAATATCAAACATCCCAAACGTCAATCCAAACCAACACAACCAACAAACATAACTAATCATCAAACACAACACAAAATCATACAAAACAACAAACAAACTCCCTGTCTATCCAAAACCAGGGATCTTCAACCTCTTCCCGTGCAACACTCTCACAATCTTCATCAGCATTTAGCACCTGCACATTCAAACTTTATCAAATACACAAACAATTTATCAACAACAAATTTCAAACAATAAAGATAGATGCCGATTCATGCTTCGCGATCCAGGAAGCTCCGGCAATTCCAACCACTTAATCAAACATGGTGTCCACCCAGGCCTCAGGAGCCTTAGGTGTAACCTTGATTCTAGCAACCTGAATTTTGAAATTTTCCGCCTTAAGCGGTGGAAAATTTGCATCATAAGCAACCACATCTGAAACCTCAGACGTTTTCACCTCAGAAGTTGAACCTTTCGTTTCAGTTTTTGGTTTCCAAATTTGTTTATGTTTCTCAATTTTCATGCCAACATTCTCATCTTTCAACAAATCAACACTTTTCTTAACCGACCACACTTGACCTTCCGGAGTACCTCTTTTGTAAAAATTTGTTTCTTTCGGAACCTTGTGAGTTTGAACAACATTTTTAGGTTTCCAAATCTTTTGAGGTTTTGTCACACCAATCGATGTTTTCCGACTCCAGGATGTGTGAGAATTCCAGGTCTGTCTAGAGTTAAACCTGTTCGGGTTTGATTTCCAATTTTGATTTGAGGCAAACTTGTTTGTAGTGTACCTCCAAGTTTGTCTCGAATCAAATCTGGTTGACCTTGGTTTCTCATTACCAGATTTCTGTTTTTGAACATCAACAGACTTAGGATTGTGACATTTTCGTGCAACGTGTCCAATTTTATCACATTTAAAACAAACTTTCTTTGACACATCTTTTGGTTGTTGTCGTTTCTTTTTCATGGCCTCAAACTCTGTATTAGATTGTGTGCCGATTTTGATTTCTTCTTCAGTAAAACTTTTTCCCTGAACAAAATTCTTGTTTGTCTGAACATTCGACCTTTCAGTTCTATTTCGACTCTGTGTCTTCTTATACCCCAAACCAGACCTTGTGTTTTTCTTCTTAGAACCAGGTTTGTTATAAGACCTTTTAGAACCTTGACCAACATACTTCGAAATCTCAGACTTCTCAATTTCAACCATCTTGAAAACTTTGTCGATTTTCTCTGAAATCACATTCTGAATCGGGAAAACCACATCCAAGAATAGTTTGTCCGATCCAATCATGGTATAAACCAATCCTTTTGAATCATCATTCAAATTCTTCTCAGATTTCGTGTCTTTCAGATATCCATCATAAAGATTTCCTTCATCTTCATCCTGTGATTCAGACTTTCCTTTCAAAACACTATCAACCACCTTACTCACCACCTCTGAATCATCAGCATCATCAGATTTGGTGTAAGTAACATCGATACTTTCAGGTAGTTGGTCAGCTATGTTCAAACTTTTTGCCACCTTTTCTTCATCATAAAAAGTATAATTGTCTCTCAATGGTGGTGGTACCTGATGATATTCTGAACCAATACCCTTTTTACAAACATTAGTATCTTTGTTATCAGGAGTGATATTGAAAATACGTTCAAGAATGTACGAAGAGTCATGATAACTTTGAAGTTTTGTAACAATCTTTTCTTTTTCAGCCAAGACTTGTTTAAGATTTGCAATTTCATCAATACGTTTGTTTAATTCAATTTGCTTATTTTTAAATTGTCTTTCATACATTTCTTTGGTTGTTAAAGTTTCAGACAATCTTTGATCAAAACTTTTGACTTGGCTCTTCAAAGTATCATAAGCTTCTTGTACTCTCTGACTTGACCATTTTAAAGAATCATACTGTTTTTGTAAATCTAGAAACTTAGATTCTCTCTCAATGCAATAAACACATTTTGTAGCACATTTTTCTTTCAAAACCATATTTTCTTTTTCAAAATCATGACACTTTTGTGTTAATTTCTCAACTTTTAATTTTAGATTTTGCTCTGTGTCAATCCTTTCTTTACATTTCAGTTTTAACGCATTTTCAAGTTTGTTCATTTCATTATCTTTTGTTTTGATTATTTCTTCTTTTTCAATACAGGCTTTGCACTTTTCAATGCAATTCCTGCACTTGTTTTCCTTTTCTAGAACTAAATCAACATCTGGTAGTTCAGAAGATTCTGTTACCTCAGTAATTGACACCTCGGCATGATCAGCTGCCTTTGTCTCCTGTATCTTCTCAACTTTTTCTTCCATCTCTGTCGGCTTTTGTTCTTCCTCAGCTTTGTGATTCTCTTCACCAGCAAGCTTTGCAACACTCTTTACTTCTTCAATCATCTTCTTCAGCTCTTCTTCTTTTCTCTTCTTCATGTCTACCACCTTTGGTAGACTCATTTCAAAGACTTCTCTCAACTTATTCATCAACTCTGGCAGATAGCTGCTATCAGAAAGCCTTTTTGTGTTGAAAACACGCTCACTTGGAAACACATTAGTTACAGCATCAAAATCAACTTTTTCCGGATCAACCACTGGATTCCCCTGTGGATCCAAGTAACACTCCAACTCTTCATTCCATCTCTTGGCTCTCTGTGCCTCATGAAATGGTTCATACAACTTTCTAATCTCCCATCTTGCATAGTCTCTTCTCCACCAGGCATCATACTCTTCTCTATCGTTCGACATCTTTGAATACCTGAAAATCAATGACTGGAAGCAAACAAGCAAATTTAATCAGTTCAAACAATATCAAGTAAATTGAAATACACTAACACTCGACGTCGTGTAACAATCTTAACACTTGAACGAAATCAGATTGATCGTATGAGCGAAACTGATTGGACAAATAAGCGGACCAAAACAGTTGACCAAATAAGCGAACCAAATAAGTTGGACGAATAAGCGATCCCAAACTATGTCGTATGAGCGGACCAGACTCTGTCAGATAAGCGGTTCACAACTGTCTATAAAAGCGGTCCAAAGATGTATACTCGAGCGATTCAGAAATGTACACTCGAGCGGGTCAAATAAGCGGGCCAAGTTTGTCCGTTCGAGCGGTCCAAGAATGTCTGAATAAGCGATCCAATGTATAGTCGTTCGAGCGGGCCAGGTAAATCAATTGTACAAAAGAGCGGTCCTAACACGGTTTTGGAGCGGCCCAGACTAACTACCGTACGAATGAGCGGTCCAAAATTGTTCAAAAGAGCGGTCCAAACAACTTCTTTCGAGCGGTCCTAAATGTTCGAAAAAACGATCCCACATTCGAAGACTGTTATGTCCATTTTTAGTTCGAGTTATAGTCTGAAAGTTTCAAGGGTTTGTTATTGTCCAATAATACACGTCCTGTGAAAAATTCGTCCGATTTTAACCGTGGAAACTCGTCTAAATCGAAAAAGAAGGTGTAGAAGACAGATAACGGATCAAATTTGAGCTGAACTCTTCTTCCTGTGCTCTGATACCACTTGTTGGATCGTCGTTGACCCTGAATGAGTCGATCAGAAGAGTCGTTTTCCAATTCAAAGGCGGAATCAGTGAATTAGACGCTCAAACTAAATATAATGCTTCACTATATTGATTCTGATAATGTTTACAACCTGGAAGCAATTCGGCAGCACTTCGTTACAAGTTCCGAGCCGTTACAAATGAAATAACCAGTCACCTATTTATAGAATTCTGGAACCCCTTATACGTACATGTCACAAAAGCGGTCCAAGAAGTTGTGTGGATCGCTTTTATGGACAATGTCCATATAAGCGGTCCAACATGCTATTTAACCACTTCTCGTTTCTCGAACCTCGTGCACTGGTTATTCTAACCTATTCTATCCTATAACATGATACAAGACGAAGTCAATAGACGTAATGCACCAACACACAAGAATGTCTAGTAGAGACCGCAAATGGAGAAACCATTAAAATTTCTGAAATCTTGCAGGGAGCAAGAATAGAAATTTTTAATCAAAAGTTTATTGCAAATCTTTATCCAATAAATCTGGTAGGATTTGATGTTGTGTTAGGAATGGATTGGTTAATAGCCAATAAAGCCAGTATTTTATGTGATCAAAAGTCAATTCAAGTAAATTCACCAACGGGTGAAAAGATCACAATTAAAGGAGATAAACCATCTAGATCCACTAAATTTATCTCGGTGATGAAAACTGCAAGTTATATAAGAAAAGGATCTATAGTGTATTTGATTTCTATAATCACTAACACTAAAGGAAAAGAATTAAAAGACATTCCTGTAGTGTCCCAGTTTTCAGATGTCTTTCCAGAAGAATTACCAGGACTACCGCCAGACAGGGAAGTTGAATTCAGAATCCACCTGCAACCAGGGACAGCACCAATTGCCAAAGCACCTTACCGTTTAGCACCCGATGAAATGCAGGAACTGAAGAAACAATTAGACGAATTGTTGGAGAAAGGATTCATACAACCAAGCTCATCGCCATGAGGAGCACCGATATTGTTTGTTAAAAAGAAGGATGGATCAATGCGTATGTGCATCTATCGTGAATTAAATAAAGTCACGATTAAGAATCGGTATCCATTACCGAGGATCGATGATTTGTTTGATCAACTTCAAGGAGCTCGATTTTTCTTTAAAATCGATCTAAGATCAGGATATCATCAATTAAAGGTACAGGAAGAGGATATTCCTAAAACCGCATTCAGAACAAGGTATGGTCATTATGAATTTACTGTCATGCCATTTGGTTTAACCAATGCCCCAGCCGCATTTATAGACATGATGAACTGAATATGTAAGCCATATTTGGATAAATTCATAATTGCCTTCATAGATGATATTCTAATTTACTCTAAGAGTAAGGAAGAGCATGCAAAGCACTTGCACTTACTTTTAAGTCTACTAAGAAAGGAAAGCTTTACGCTAAGTTTTCAAAGTGCAAGTTTTGGTTAGAACAGGTACAATTTCTTGGACATTTAGTAAACCATAAAAGAATCCATGTGGATCCGACAAAGATCGAGGCAATTACCAAATGGAAAACCCCTGAGTCACCAACCGAGGTTAGAAGTTTCTTAGGATTGGTCGGTTATTATAGAAGATTTATTTGAGATTTTTCTAGAATAGCCATCCCTTTAACTAAGTTAACCTGTAAATCTGTTCAGTTTGAATGGGGACCAAAACAAGAAGAAGCCTTTAGAATCCTTAAGCAAAGATTAACCCATGCACCCATACTAGCGTTACGAGAAGGAACTGAAGACTTTGTAGTCTTTTGTGATGCTTCTAAGTTGGGTTATGGATGTGTATTGATGCAATGTCAAAAGGTTATAGCTTATGCATCTAGACAGCTTAAGAGTCATGAAGAAAATTATTCAACCCATGATTTAGAATTAGGAGCTATAATTTTTGCCCTTAACATTTGGAGACATTATCTTTATGGTAGTAAGTTTACCGTATTCACAGATCACAAAAGCTTAAGATATGTTTTCGGGCAAAAAGAGCTAAATATGAGACAAAGACGTTGGATGGAAATGCTTAGTGATTATGATTGTGATATCCAGTATCATGCAGGAAAAGCCAATGTAGTGGCAGATGCTTTAAGTCAAAAATATCATGAAAAGCCAAAAAGGGTACGTTCACTTAAATTAAATCTACAAGTAGATTTAAATGAACAAATTAGAAAAGCACAAGAATCAGTAATCAAGGAAGATACTGAAAAATTAAAAGGAATGATTAAGGAATTAGAACAAGGAACAGATGGAATTTGGAGATTTCATCAAAAGAGAATGTGGGTACCTAAATTAGGAAACTTACGTCACCATATATTAGAAGAAGCCCATAAGTTTAAATATATGATGCATCCAGGAAATGATAAAATGTACCAGGATTTAAGGAAAAATTTCTGGTGGATAGGAATGAAAAAGGATATAGCAGCTTATGTTTCTAAATGTTTAATTGTTCTCAAGTCAAAGCTGAACACCAGAAACCCTCCGGATTATTGCAACAGTTAGAAATGCCAGAGTGGAAGTAGGAATTGATAACAATGGATTTTGTTACCAAGTTACCCAAAACAAGAAAAGGTAATGATACAATCTGGGTGATTGTCGATAGGCTAACTAAGTCAGCTCATTTCCTACCAATGAAGGAAACTTTTAGTATGGAACAATTAGCCAAATTGTATGTAAATGAAATTGTTTCATTACATGGAATACCTTTATCAATTGTTTCTAATGGGGATAGCCGTTTTACCTCTCATTTTTGGACAAGTTTCCAAAAAGCAATGGGAACCAAGCTAAATCCAAGCACAGCTTACCATCCTCAAACAGACGGGCAAAGTGAAAGGACAACTTAGATAATGGAGGATATGCTTAGAGCTTGTGTAGTTGTTTTCAGAGGTAATTGGGATGATCACTTACCTTTAATAGAATTTTCTTACAATAACAGTTATCACACAAGTATTAATGCTGCACCATTCGAAGCACTTTATGGACGAAAGTGCAGAACCCCAGTCTGTTGGGCAGAAATTGGGGAAAAGCAACTATCTGGACCTGAGATAGTACAAGAAACCACTGATAAGATTATTCAAGTCAAGGAACGACTAAAAGCAGCACGTGATCGACAGAAGAGCTATGCTGATAACCGACGCAAACCATTGGAATTTCAAGCAGGAGATAAAGTATTACTGAAAGTTTATCCTTGGAAAGGAGTGGTAAGATTCATCAAAAGAGGAAAGCTAAGTCCCAGGTATATTGGACCTTTTGAGATTATTAGAAGAATAGGACCTGTAGCCTATCAGCTACAACTGCCAGAGGAAATGGCAGGGATACATGATGTATTTCATGTATCTAATCTCAAAAAGTGCCTAGCTGATGAATCACTCGTAGTACCTCTTAAGGATATAGAGGTAAATGAACAACTTAAGTTTGTAGAGAAGCCTCTACAGATTGAAGATAGGAAAGTTAAGAATCTCAAGCAAAAAAGATTAGTTTTGGTCAAAGTAAAGTGGGACTCCAAAAGAGGACCTTAGTATACATGGGAGCTAGAATCAGAAATGCAAAGGAAATATCCACACTTGTTCCAGTAGATCTCGAGGACGAGCTCTAAAACAAGGTGGGGAGGATATAACAACCCTCGGTAAAACCAACATCCTCATAATAGTTCCGACACCCTAGTATATCTTAACATGTCCCAGTATGTCTTATATTACATCCCGTATGTGAAAACCGAGCTCGAAATAGATCATAACATATAAATAAATCAAAAATAAGAAAAAATGGAGTTGAGGCGGGCCGCGTAGACCCACCCCAACCATTCACGCGGGCGGTATCAGGGCTAAACCTGACATCGTTGATTTCTTTAGTTCAAGCGGGCCGTGTAAGAGTTATTTTAGTTAACGCGGGCCGCGTGAGTTCATGAAACGCAGAGGCATCCGGAGCTGACACGTGTCGACATCGTGGCGGACCTATACGCTGACCCAGCTAAGCTATACGTTGACTAGATGTTGACGCGGGCCGCGTAAGCCTTAGCTTACTTTTACGCGGGCCGCGTGGAGACCAGATTTCAGCCCTATATAAGAAGGCAACGGGCCTTCAGTTCCGATTGTTCATTTTCTTTTTTCTTAAGCAAATTACTGAATAGTGGGCATTATACCCGGGTCTAATACCCCCTAAAATAGCGAGGTTCTGCTACGATGTAAGTATTATAACCCCTGGAGACGTATTAGATACTCTGCCCGATTGATCTAGGGTTCCGTAACGGCTGTCGTGGTTCTGCCCGACGTAGTCGTTGGAATACCGTGTCGGGGAAGGTATTACTAATGTTAAAATGGGTTATTATACTAACACACGTGCATTTGTGTAATTTATAGATTATTCCCAGGAAAATCATTACTGAAAACCCTAAGACAGCAATGTGAGTTGATCCACCTTTTGTAAACCTTTTTGTTTACTATTTTTTCAAAACCTTACTAAATTAAATATATACAAAGCAGTTATTGAGTCTTTGTAAAGAATACAATTATAGTGGGTATGTTGGGGTTTTGTATACAAAATTGGTTACTGGTGTAAGTTGAGTATGACCATACCACTGATGTTAATTGTGATGTCTTGGAAACAAATGTAATTGCGGATGTGCCCTCAATACTGCAAATTGGTTTTATTTAAACTTGATTAAAATGGGATTCACTCACCAGTATTTCCCACTGACAAAATGTTTTTAAAAACGCGTTTCAGGTAACAAAATGTGAAAGCCAAATAGAAGCCAGCTGGACAGCACTGAAGGCTTGGAAAAGTGGCAATAAAGTTACCTAAAAAGAAATAGATGTTTTTCTTAAATAAAATAGGGTGTATCCCTATGAAATTATATGTACTAAAAACTTGGGTTTTACCCATGTGTTTAATGTTATAAAATGTGGTGGTTTACTCTGATAACATATTTCCTAACTACGGTGCTGATGAAAACTTCCGCTGCCAAATTGAATAAATAAACGTGATACCACCGAAACTGGCTCGCGGCCGCCCGTTTTCGGGTAGCAGGGATCGGGGGCTTTGACAGTAAATCATGCGTGTTCCTCTCCCTAGCGGAGAATCCTTATCGGTTCAGGGTCATGGTAGTGGTGCCGTGGTTAGCATTATTTCAGCGATGAAGGCTCAGAAGTGTCTGCGTAAGGGCTACCCTACTATCTTAGCTCTTGTTACTGACTCGCAAACTGAGGTGAGGAAGATCGAGGATTTTCCAATAGTCCGTGAGTTTCCTGATGTGTTTCCTGAAGAACTCCCTGGTTTACCTCCACATCGTCAGGTGGAATTTCAGATCGACCTCGCGCCAGGAGCAGCCCCGATTGCTCGTGCTCCTTATCGTCTTGCGCCAGGGGAGTTACAGGAGTTGTCAAACCAACTCCAAGAGCTGTTGGATAGGGGTTTTATCCGACCTAGCTCTTCGCCTTGGGGAGCACCAGTTCTGTTTGTGAAGAAGAAGGATGGGTCCTTTCGGATGTGCATATATTATCGCGAGCTCAACAAGGTGACATTCAAGAACCGTTATCCTTTACCACGTATCGACGACCTGTTTGACCAACTACAAGGGTCAAGTTTCTATTCCAAGATCGACTTAAGGTCGGGTTATCATCAGGTACGAGTTAGAGAGGAGGATGTTCCCAGAACGGCGTTTCGGACGCGGTATGGCCACTATGAGTTTTTGGTTATGCCGTTTGGATTGACTAATGCACCAGCGGTCTTCATGGATCTGATGAACCGCGTGTGCAAGCCGTATCTCGACGACTTTGTCATTGTTTTCATCGACGACATCTTTATTTACTCCAAGAGCAAGGAGGACCACGAGCAACATCTACGTCTCATCTTGGAGCTCCTGAGGAAGGAGCAGCTCTACGCGAAGATTTCTAAGTGTGATTTCTGGATTCGGGAAGTACACTTTCTTGGGCATATTGTCAACGAAATGGGAATACATGTGGATCCGTCTAAGATTGATGCTATTAGGAATTGGGCGGCACCGAAGAATCCTTCGGAGGTGCGATAATTCCTTGGTCTTGCGGGGTACTATCGTCAGTTTATTCAGGATTTCTCGAAGATTGCTCAACCTCTTACCTCCTTGACACAGAATAACGTTGTTTATTCTTGGGGAACGAAACAGGAGGATGCTTTTCAGCTCTTGAAGCAGAAATTATGCAGCGCACCGATCTTGTCTTTACCAGAGGATACTGAAGATTTTGTAGTTTACTGTGATGCTTCGATTCAAGGTCTCCGTTGCGTGTTGATGCAACGCGAGAAAGTGATAGCTTATGCTTCTCGCCAGTTGAAGGTACACGAGAAGAACTATACGACTCATGACTTGGAGTTAGGGGCTGTGGTGTTTGCGTTGAAGATTTGGAGACATTATCTGTACTGTACCAAATGAACTATCTACACCGATCACAGGAGCCTCCAGCATATCTTCGACCAAAAGGAATTGAATATGCGGCAACGTCGTTGGATAGAGCTTTTGAACGATTATGAGTGTGCCATCAAGTGTCACCCGAGGAAAGCTAATGTTGTGGCTGATGCACTTAGCCGAAAGGAGACGAGGCATAAACGTATTCGCGCTCTACAGCTTACTATTCATTCTGGTTTACCTGCTCAGAATCGTTCCGCTCAGATCGAGGCATTGAAGGAAGAGAACATCGAGGCTGAGTATCTGCGTGGCATTGAAAAGCGACTTGTGGAGAGATCTGAAGGCATTTATTATTTCATGGAGCGGATATGGGTTCCTTTGTATGGTAATCGTTGAGAGCTTGTAATGGATGAAGCGCACAAGTCTCGGTATTCTGTTCACCCGGGCTCAGACAAGATGTATCAAGATCTCAGGGTTATGTATTGGTGGCCAAAGATGAAAGCTCACATTGCGATGTATGTGAGTAAGTGTTTGACTTGTGCTAAAGTCAAAGCAGAGCATCAGAAACCCTCGGGTCTACTTCAGCAGCCAGAGATACCCACGTGGAAGTGGGAGCAGATCGCCATGGATTTCGTTACAGGGTTACAGAGGACTCAAACTGGAAACGATACTATTTGGGTGACTGGAAGCGATACTATTTGGGTGATTGTTGACCGTCTCACGAAGTTAGCGCATTTTCTGGCAATCAAGGAAACAGATAAGTTTTCGCAGTTTGCAGCAGTTTATCTTAAGGAGGTGGTTTCTAGGCACGTGGTGCCAACTTCTATCATCTCAGATCGAGATCCCCCTTTCACTTCTGAATTATGGCAGTCAATGCATAAATCGTTTGGTTCACAACTCGATATGAGTATCGCATATCACCCGCAGACGGATGGTCAGAGCGAGCGCACCATTCAGACACTTGAAGACATGTTGCGGGCATGTGTGATTGATTTTGGAAAGGATGGGAGAAACACTTGCCGTTGATAGAGTTCTCCTACAACAACAGCTACCACACTAGTATTCAGGCAGCTCCGTTCGAAGCATTGTACGGGCGGAAATGCCGTTCTCCTCTCTGTTGGGCTGAGGTGGGTGACAGACAGATCACAGGTCCTGAGCTTGTTCTTGAAACTTCAGAAAAGATTGTTCAGATCAGGAATCATATGGCGGCAGCGCGTGATCGTCAGAAAAGCTATGCCGACAAGCGTAGAAAGACTTTGGAGTTTGAAGTGAATGATCGGGTTATGTTGAAAGTTTCACCGTGGAAGGGTGTTGTACGCTTCGGGAAGCGTGGCAAGCTTAACCCACATTACGTTGGGCCATTTAGAATCCTAGAGCGGATCGGTAAAGTCGCTTACAAGCTTAAGTTACCCGCCGAGTTGGGTAACGTTCACGATGTCTTTCACGTTTCGCAGTTGAAAAGTGTCTGTCTGATGAGACATTGGTTGTGCCATTTCAAGAGCTGAAGATTGACGACAAGTTGCAGTTTGTCGAGGAACCTATTGAGATCATGGACCGGGAGGTCAAGGTACGTAAACATAGTCGTATCCCGATTGTTAGAGTTTGTTGGAACTCAAGGCATGGACCGGAGTTCACGTGGGAGCGTGAGGATCAGATGAAGCTCAAGTATCCTCAACTTTTTCCTGAAGACAAGTCTAAATTCGGTAAAGCTGGCAAATTTCGGGACAAAATTCCTCTTCAAGTTGGGGATGGTGTGGCACCTAAGGAAAATCCGCAACAATCTTGAATTACCACTTCACTCTTTCGTGCTCACTTGTCAAATTTTGGGACGAAATTACTTTCAAGTTGGGGATGATGTGACAACCCGAACTTCCAAGGTTAGTAGCGTGATCCTAACTCTTCATTATTCCCTTTGGCGTGACGTGCTTGTATCCGTGCTTGTATGTTTTTGTTTAAAGATTGTGGTAGCCTTGTTAGAATTATATATGTTAGTATAATTGGACCGCAATGTATATGTGTTTGTTTGATTAAGAAACCCATGGATATAAGTTATCGAACTTGGCCCAAACATGACACGTAACGTCAATGGATAAACCTTAGACCCGGCCCAAATACGGTTCCACACTATGGTTAGAACCGGCCCAAGTCATTGCTGTGATTTGCAAATATAACCGGCCCATTCATTGTGTTGATTATTATATGTAGCCGGCCCAATCTATTGTTGTTGTGATTAGTATTGCAACCGGCCCAAATCCATTGCCCATATATTTACATGTTACGTGAATGATTAGGAGGGTATAGTAGAACAAACCCTACCCCCTCTTCCCCTGATCGCACGACTTCAGCAGCCCCCCCCCCCCCTCACTTTCGTCGAAGTCTCCCCTCTTGAGGATCACCCCGTGTGTCTAGTTTTATTCGGTTAGTAATCAACATCACAGTTTTTCGCATGTGTGTTTAATTTGTATGTGATTAGGTAATTATAGTGATGTGTATATATATTGTGATTATGTGCTGAAAATCACCCACTGCCATGATGAATTGTATATTACAATCTCTGATGTGATTAGCCCATGTTATCATGTATGAGTATTTGAATAAAGGTTGTAAACATCGACTAACAGGAAGAACTAATGTTATGAATGGATTTAGGTTAGTTGTCATTCATGCAAATATATATATATATGTTGCTTTTATTAATTCTTACCTTATTATTCATAGAAGTATTATGATGTTGTAGCATTGTCTTCTTTTAGGATATGTGTTACTGTTAATGTTTATTTAAAATTACAGCAAGATTATAGGCATAGTGCGAACCGATTGATTGTGCTAAACATATGAGAATTATTGTTAGAAACCAAAACAGTAGGTTAACTGGAACAAACAATATTATTACTTGGCTTGGGCGAGTGGGTTGGGTTAATCAGTTAGATGAATGGTATGTTGTGGGACTAGGTTTGGAATGTAAATCTCGAACAAAAAGGGGTAGATGTTACACATATGGTTGTGATTCGTTAAGAGTTAATAGGGATTGGGATTGGACCGATGATAATTTATGTGCATAATTAGTGGGCTGATAGAAACAAACTAATGAATTCATAATATGTATGTGTAACCGGTAATTGTTAAGTGGGCTAGTAGAATTGTTGGACTGACTTGATTGGGGTTGGGCTACACACACAATTGACTTTTAAGTGGGCCGCTACGTTAGATCTGGGCCACAAGTCCAACTGGTTGCATTCAGGGAAGGGGGCCGGGTTATATACAACTGTAGGGCCGGGATATCTATATATTTACGTGATCAGCTTTGGGCCGGGTATGTTGTGACACACTCATTTGATAAGCGTTGAACTTGTAACATATAAGGTGGGTTGAGTATTATAGAATGGAACCATTAAGTGTTACGTGAATACTCGATGACTCAATGTGAACGGATTGATTACCATGATATCAATTTCATGCATGTGCTATATGTACAGTAGATATGCTGTATGTGATCGATGAACATGTGAACTATTTGAATATCAAAGCTGTGGTTTATATGCAAATAGAACTGACTGTTATCGGTAACTCCTTTAGGACATACTTGATCAACTGGTAGACTCGTAGATAATCCTACCAAGCACTCTAAGGTGAGTTCACTACTTTTGAGCATGCGTCCCGGTGGTTGGGACAGTCAGTGGGTATCCCGGGGAGGGATAAGTCTTTTGGGTAAATCTGGTATATTGGATAATATTCTCATTCTATCACTCTTAAGTCCCATCTTTTGTTACCGGGGAGGTAACAGGGTATTAGTTGGTAGCGCTACTTAGGTTTGGCACCCTCACATCGTACCGGGGAGGACGGTTGTGAACTAATGACCCAGTCGGGCCCAGTGGTTTGATAGGAGCACTGGGGAACGGGCAAAACATACATCAGGAGCCGTCTTGTTCAGTATCGAGATATTATCAATATTACCTTTGCATTTGTTAATGAACTGGAATAAACCCTTGGTAACAAACGTTTTCATAAACTGTGAACTCACCAGCTTTGTCTGATATACTTGTTGCATGCTCGCAGGTTGTTAGGTATCTTGGATTTGGAAACTTGCTGTCTGGAGGAGCAGGAGTGGTCATGGGTTGACTGAAGGGACTCATGTGATTATCTGTTACTATTACACACTTGTTTTTGAACAATTTAACTATGGTTTATTATTTGCTTCCGCTGAACGTGTTGGTTTACATTTAAACTTGTGATTGGTGTTTTTATTAATACTTGAGGATTTTATTTTGAAACTCGTATTGGTTCAATGTAATTAGTGGCTCGTTGTTGGTACGTCACACGCCTAACAGGGACATTCCCTAGGTGGTATTTTGGGGGTGTGACAACCCTTATCTGGAGGTTCGAAAGGTGATTTGAATGTAGTGGTTACCTCGTTTCCTATTTTGTTACCAACTTTTCTGCAAGTTCGAAAGGTGATTTGACTGTAGTGGTTACCTCGTTTCCTATTTTGTTACCAACTTTTCTGGAGGTTCGAGAGGTGATTTGATTGGTTCAACTGTTTGGCCAAATTCGAGAGGTGATTTGATTGGTTCAACTGTTTGGCCAAATTCTCTCAGCCACAGCGATGGAGATATCGGTGTTCCTTGTAAACCTCATTCAGCTTCTACAAAGAAATACAAAATGGAAAGCAAATGACCATTTGTACAATAAAGCTAATTCGTAAAAACTATAGAAAATTAAAAGCATGCACATTTATTCCGATTCAATCTCGGTAGCATGGTTTTAAAAAGCATTAGACTCCAAGGCCTTCATGTCCAAAAATCTGAGACACAACACATATGCAAGTTGTTAATCTATGTACAACAAGAAGCTCTCTCATCTCCTTTACGTATTAGACTTTATATCATACACACGATTCATAAACTCTTAACCCTTTTGATGTTTTTATATATCAGCCCCCTACATAACCTAGTTCTGACCTTTTATAGCCAGTTAGACCAAGATCAAAGCCCTGAGGTGTTTTCCAGATCACCTCAAAAGCCTCACACCTCAGTCACTCTTTTTAAAACCATGCTAGGTATTAACGTTGAATAATAATGACTTGTGGTTCACATTACCAAGCGTTAGTTTTTTTCCAAAATAATCAAGGGAAACTAAAATTTTATTAATATCGCTAGTGTTAAATAAGAACTATTAACAAGCATACCTGAGTAGCAGCTTCCCCGATTCTTTTATATTTTGACGATGATCTGTGAACAAGCAATGGCAATTTGGATAGGTCAGGAGGAATTGGCCCACAAAGCGAATTATTGTTCATGTGGCTGTCGAGAAGAAATACAGAAACAACAAATCCAAATAAGTCATTTTGATTATTACAAAGTTAAACTGTAATTAAAAAAGGAATAATAAAACCAAATTCATGCAAGTGCATTGTCTTGTTCAAATTTGCAAATGACTTTGGTATTGGTCCGGATATGTAGTTTTGATCAAATTGTATTCGATCCAGATACAAGTACATTGTCTTGTTCATATTTGTAGTTCTGAAAGAAACAAATTTAGTGACTGCCTACCAAATTCACACAAAATGGTTTTCGCTAGATCTTTTTATCTTTCTTGTTTGACCCGTTAGATATAAAACATAAATCAAGTCCATATGTTTAAAAGTAAATGGGTCTAAGCGTCGTTGTACTTATGCCTCTAATTTTTTAGACTACTTATTGGATAATTAAATCTTTCTTTAATAACATGTAGTGTTATCACTGCACATTAATAGACATAATTATCATTAGTATTTTAATTAACTGAGTGAAGAATTCTACTGGTCAATGTTCTAACTTGCAAATCATTAAAGATGCATAGAAAACTAAAAATTTCACAGCCAAGTAAATAAATTAGGGCATCTTTGAACAAGAATTATTCCAATATATTATAACAAAGATAAAAAAAGGTAAAAACCAGGTAGCTAACTTACCTTCCATAGCTTCAGTAGCATCTATAACAAAGTTAAAAGCCATGGCTAAGTGGCAAAAGAGTCGCATACGCATCGATCGAAACAAACAATTTTCCAATACGGGTCAATCGCCGACACATTTTTTGTCCACCTGTACTCCTTTAATTTACATAAAAAAACTAAATAAGATTATAAGAAGTGTATTTTCAAATAATCCACAAAATTCAAGTTAAAACCGAAGAAACACAACTGGAATAGTTTTGCCCTAGTTTGTACATACCTGATGAGACCGGGCGGTGGAGCATTGTAGGTGGCTGGCGAAACAACGTATGAATTTTTCGACAAGCTCAACAAATCTGCGGTGGATATTGCTTGATTTCAAAATTCATTGCAAGCTTGCAAGCAACAAAGACTATTTATAATATCAAAAGAAGGAAAAAAAAAGAAATAAAACTAATAAACGATTCTTCACAAGAAAATCCAGATCCAGATCTTTACTCACCAAAATCTTAATGGCTTGACAAAGTATATACCTTTTAGTCGCAACCACGCTAATCAACAATGTAAATCCAAGTAGATCTGATGCACAATCAGAGTCAAACTAACAAAAGCATATTCAATAAAGAAAAATTAGGTCAAGATAGATACAATAAAAAGAAAAAGACCCAGAACCAGTTACTAAGCATCTAAAAAATGTCAAATTTGACTTTATTACCTGAATAGAAACTGAGTGGCAGCGACTTTTTAAATCGCAACATAAGTTCATCAGATTTCTCCATGGGTTCTTCTTATGAAAGATGCGTACACTCAAAAGAAGAACATCGACATACAGAAATAGTTGTGGTTCATGCTCTGACGGCTTTACAAACATACAGGATACCGGATCTGCTTGTTCTTCACTCCCAAAAACGAAAAGAGTGTCACTCAAATTGGATCTGGTCATCCTGTAACATCACAAATCATAACATTACAGATATGAAAAATATGAAGAAACCCTAGATCTACAAAAATACAAGATACACACAGGGGTGATATGAGTTCTACAAACATACAATGTGGATTCGTTCTAGGATCGAATTCCATAACTGTTGAATGCGTAGAACACGTATCTTGTGCGGAATCTAAGTACGTGTGTAGATTGAAAACAAGAAGTAATTAAATATTGATTTCTATTGATGCCTTAACAATTTACAACCACGAAATCAAACTACAAGAGTTTCCCCTCTTGATCAGCAAAGTTCTAAATGAAACAAGACAACACATGCATTTATACTAGTAGTTCATCCGTATCTAGGTATCTACGAACGGACCTCCATTCGTACGGATGCACACATATGAATGGACTGTGTATATTACGAATGGACATATCTACAAATGGACAAGACCTTACGGATGGACCTTCATTTGTATGGATCAACGCTGTCCATTCGTACGAATGGAATTTAACACATATGAACTTTATGATTTGCTCAGTTCAGCACCAGTCTTGTCTCATCTGATTAAGCTATGATACGTGATTGACGGAAGCGATAGACATATATATGCACTCACAGACTCCCGCTTGGATATTGCTGCAGTCAATCTTGTAGCTTTATTCATTCTCTCTCTCTCTCTCTCTCTCTGAGTCTTCTAGAAGCTTTGACATCTTTAGCACCACAGACTCCCTCTTGCTTTAGGATCTACGTTCTGAATCAGCAGCTCCACCTTTCGACAGACTCTTTCTCTCAAGGCTCCCCCTTTCTTTAAGCTTCCGCTTTTCGGGATCGACAGCTGGCTCTTCGATTACAAGCTCCCCCTTTCTTTGAGCTTTTGTTCAGACTCCCTCTTAGCCTCAACTATCAGGATTGTAATCTGACTCAACATCTGAAAAACACAAATATTTAACAGTGAAAGTTTTTTGGTCATCGAAGATTAATAACCTGGCTCTAAACACAGATGTATGACATTTAAAGCTTATTATATCTCAGTATCAAAACCTGGCACTATGAAAACCATTTGACAGTTATAAAAACTCCAGGATTTCATACTGGTTCTCTCCCCTATCAAATAACTAAATATCTGATAGTTAATCATCCAAAACCCTCTCAGATAATCATTCGAGTCCAAATTAATGACCTTGAAGATTTCACAAACTGTTTTTTAATTTTTCAATTAAAACCTCAAGTTTCAAATTAATGAACTTGTTTATTTTTAGAGACATGATCAGCATACTCAGATTTTGAAACTCAGCTTTCAGACATCGGTTGTCGAAAGTAAAGCAGAAATAAAATCTTTTTGTATTTTTCAAAGTCTATGCTAAAACACACTGAAAATCTTTTTGTGATTTTTCTGTAATATAAAGCAGTAAAGAAATATTTACAGACAATATTTTTGTTTGAGTTCGTGTTAGAGGATCATATCAGTTTATGACAAATCATTAGCACCGTTGACCTTTTTAGACTTTAAGTTTTAAACAATTCACTTAGATTGTCAGTATACTGATCCATTTAAATGTTCACACAAACTTCAATTGTTCCGAGATACGAGATTTAGTGTTTTAGGAACTTAACTTATTCGCGTGTCCCACCTCAGAATATACTCTTGTATCAAGATTCCCTAGATTCAGTCTTACAAGTGAATGATATTTGTACTCTGGGTTAGTGCGAGGCATTGAGAGCTCAGGTATGAACTACCGTTCAGTCAAAGAGATGAAGGCTCGAATTTGAGATGTGTTCCACTAAGGAATCTTCTTTACAACTGCACTTGATTTATATCTTTCAATATTTTTTCAATTTTTATGCAGAGGGAAAGCTTTAAGCGCGCAAAGTATTATACAAGGTCTTGGCCATTGCTGACGCAAAATCAGAAGACCAAGTATAATACCCCAGATATCAGTAATTATAAATACCTAATATCTCAGAATCAGGCAACCTCTCAAACGAAATTTCGGAGTACTAAGTCCATATATCCGAGAGATGTTCCCCACGAGATAAGTAAGCTATTGATATTTAGGTTTATATCTCGAAATCAATTACTAAATGTGTAAAAACCTACTAGTATATCACCAGTGAGACCGTTTATCACATTTTGACATTCCATTTCTTTAGCATGCTGTAATTGTCTTACTGATGTACTATTATTTCCTCTTTTTACACAAAAACTCTTTTTCATTTTTTTCATGTTTTTGGCTTTTTTAAAATTTCAAATGTTTTTGTATTTTCAAAATTTTTACTCTCCCTAAAATCCAAAACGTTTTAAAATTTCAGAGTTAGTTATCAAATTTCCTTTAAAATGTAACAAACCGATGTAGATAGCTGCATCTCGCCATCTATTTTCTGCAATAACATGCTCTGTTTTACATAAAGTACCCCCATGATTTACAACACATTGATTTTTGACATGTTAAAACCATTTTCAATTACTTGCCTATTCAATCAACATATTTTTTCAAATTTTTGATTTTTAACAAATTTAAAAACAAACATTTTTTTTTCATTTTTTCATTTTTTGAAAAAGGCAAATTGGAAAATAATAATCCCACCATTATGAAATTGGCCAATAATAATCCCAAGTCAGGAATTAGCCAATAATAATCCCACCTCGTCCATTTTTGGAAAATAATACTCCAAACGCTGACGTGGCACTTTTGTCGTTTAGTGACTGTGGATTATTATTTTCCAAAAATGGACGAGGTGGGATTATTATTGGCTAATTCTTGACTGGGGATTATTATTGGCCAATTTCACAATGGTGGGATTATTATTTTCCAATTTGCCTTTGAAAAATAAAAACATATATTTTATATTTTTAAAATTTTTATTTTTAGGGTTTTAGATTTATGATTTATTTATATACAAAAACAAACTCCCTATTTTTCATTTTCAGGGGACTGCCTCCTCCTGTGCCAGGCTGCTCCTCTCCTCTTGTTGACAATCAGTTGTCTCCTAGAGCACCTGAACATTCAAACACTCAGTTGACCTTGGGTATTGTGACACAATAAGAATTAATCAACATCGAAAAATCTTTGTCGTTTTAACAAACATTTTTTCATTCTTATTTTCAACATTGGTTGAATCGATTTTCCTTTTGTCACTCACATAAGTCTTTTGTTTCTTGACCACACACATTTGTCCTTTTGAAACATTCCTTTGATAAAATCTTGAATCATTTTGAACCTTTCGTTTTGATAAATCAACTTTTGGTTTCCAAAACTGCTTTGGTTTTGATAAATCAGTCGTTGATTTCCAACTTTGTTTAGTCTCAAATCTGGGTGTTTTTGGTTTCTAAGTTTGTTGTGATTCATCCTTGGATGTTTTTGGCTTCCAAGTTTGTTTTGACTCAAACTTGGTTGGCTTCTGATTCACAACATTAGACTTCTTTTTCTCAACATCAACAGGCTTCAGATTCTGACATTTGCGACCAACATGTCCAATTTGATCACATTTAAAACATATTTTCTTGGAAATATCTTTAGCATGTTGTTGTTGCTTTTTCTGAGCATAAAACTCTTCATTAGTCTATCGACTAAATTTGAGTTCTTTATCTTCCTCATAACTTGTTACGTGAACAAAGTTCGTCTTTTTCTGATAATTTGTCATTTTAGCCCATTTTCTTTGATTTTGTTTCCTTTTATAATCCAACCCAGCCTTCAAGTTTTTCTTTTTGTAACCGGGTTTGTTATAAAAAGTTTTCTTACACTTGCCAGCAAATTTTCCAATTTCAGACTTCTCGATTTCTACCAATTTGAAAACTTTGTCAATTTTATCCGGAATCACATTTTGAATCGGAACTTCAATCTCTGAGAATAATTTTTCCGATCCAATCATGGTATATGCCAATCCTATTGAATCATCATTCGCATTTTTCTCAGATTTTGAATTTTTAAGATAATTTTTATGAAAACTTTCTTCATCTTCATCTTGTGACTCGGACTTATCTGTTTTGGTAGAATCATCTTTCAAAAGACTTTCAACGACCTTACCTACCACCTCTGAATCACCAGTATCTTTAGATTTGGAATAGGTTATGTCTATATTTTCTGGTAATTGATCAACCATGTTGAAAGCTTTTTTCACCTTCTCGTCATCATAGATTGTGAACTTTTTCTCAAACGGTAGTGGAACCTGATGATATTCTGAACCAATTCCTTTCTTGTTTCTTTCAGAATCTTTATCATCCGGTTTTATGTTGAAAATACGTTCAAGAACATATGATGAAGCATGATAACTATGCAATTTGTTATTATCTTGTTCTGACACAGCCATTTTACGTTTAAGCTCAGCAACCTCTTCAATATACGAATTTACAACTTGTTGTTTTATCTCATACTAGTTTTTAAGCATTTGTGATATTTTAGAACATTGTGAAAGTCTAGATTGAACAAGTTTCATTTAGCTTTTCACGGCTTCATATGATTCTTTTGTAATTTGATATGCAATTTTATTAAATCATATTCTTTTTTCATTTCTTGAACCGCATTTTCTTTATGTAAACATTCTTCTGTCATTGCTGAACACTTTTGTTTTAAAATCTCATTTCCTCTTTCAAGAATCTTACATTTTTGTGTCAGCTTTCATCGTTATCTTTCAAAGCTTTGGGGGTGGGGGTTAGTATTTTTTTAGGTTTTTTAAGGTTTTTTTGGTGTGTTCACATTGGTTCTCATGGTTCTCACAATAAAGGTGGTTCTCAAATGAACCTTAGCATATATATATATATATATATATATATATATATATATATATATATATATATATATATATATATATATATATAGGGGAAGACTATAGCAATAACCCGCTTAAGTTGTATAAACTCAAGAAACCTTTGTAAAAACCCTATGTAACATTTTTATTTTTTTTCTAAAAAAATAGGAAATGTAATATACATAAATTTGAACATTTTTATAAAAGAAAAACAAAAAACACCGAGTAGTTTTTTTTCTTTTAAATGTTAAAAATTTCACGTTACATAATATATATGTCCAAAAAAATGTAACATACAAATTTTGAACAATTTAAAAAAAAAGTAGGCGTTTTTCTCATTTTTTTTTCAAAAAAATGTTCAAGTACATTTATGTTACATTCCCTGATTTTTTAGAAAAAAATAAAAATGTTACATAGGGGCTATTTAGGTTTTCTCAACTCACATTGGTTTTCGATTTATCTTTCCCTATTATATATATTATATAATAGGGAAAGGATATTGAGAAATCTTGGTGAGTTAAGAAAACCTAGGAAAACTCATCTTTATTATCTATCCATTTAGTTTATGGTGGAGATTAATAAAGTACAAAATAAATGTATTTTTAGAATTTGTAACAGTAACAAAAAGTGCTTTTCAGAACTTATAACAGTCTGACAAAAATGTATTTGTTTGTAATTGTTACTCAAAAAAACTTCTTATAAAAATGCAACACATTGTTACATGCACTACAAAACTAAAAATTTTCGTAAATTGTGAAAATACGAAAAATTGTAATAGTTAAAGTTCAAAAAAAGAAAAAAAAACTGCTATCTAAACTCATAAAATGTGAAACAAGTAAAGCTAAAAACATGTAAGGCTAAACAAATGTAACACATATTCTCTTTTCTCTCTCATCTGACACGAAAAATGCAGCAATATTAGAATAAACGTGATTGTTAAAAAGTATAACACGTGGCATTTATTATGTCCACCCATTTGAGTTTCCCTGATTTCTTAACTCACCAAATATTTCTCTCTTTAATTCTCCTTATATAATATAATATTACATAATTTATTATCATGTTTAAAGTTTTTAATAATAAAAGTAAGTATATAATATAATATTACATAATATAAGTTCTTAATCATAAAAATAAATCCAAGCTTCAATATTTTCAAATTAGACCTAACTCAATTTGCATTAAAAGTTATATTTTTTAAATATAATTTTCCAAGTCATTGCTGTGATTTGCAAATATAACCGGCCCATTCATTGTGTTGATTATTATATGTAGCCGGCCTAATCTATTGTTGTTGTGATTAGTATTGCAACCGGCCCAAATCCATTGCCCATATATTTACATGTTACGTGAATGATTAGGAGGGCATAGTAGAACAAACCCTACCCCTCTTCCCCTGATCGCACGACTTCAGCAGCCCCCCCTCACTTTCGTCGAAGTCTCCCCTCTTGAGGATCACCCCGTGTGTCTAGTTTTATTCTGTTAGTAATCAGCATCATAGTTTTTCGCATGTGTGTTTAATTTGTATGTGATTAGGTAATTATAGTGATATGTATATATATTGTGATTACGTGCTGAAAATCACCCACTGCCATGATGAATTGTATATTACAATCTCTGATGTGATTAGCCCATGTTATCATGTATGAGTATTTGAATTAAGGTTGTAAACATCGACTAACATGAAGAACTAATGTTATGAATGGATTTAGGTTAGTTGTCATTCATCCAAAGATATATATATGTTGCTTATATTAATTCTTACTTTATTATTCATAGAAGTATTATGATGTTGTAGCATTGTCTTCTTTTAGGATATGTGTTACTGTTAATGTTTATTTAAAATTTCAGCAAGATTATAGGCATAGTGGGAACCGATTGATTGTGCTAAACATATGAGAATTATTGTTCGAAACCAAAACAGTAGGTTAACTGGAACAAACAATATTATTACTGGGCTTGGGCGAGTGGGTTGGGTTAATCAGTTAGATGAATGGTATGTTGTGGGACTAGGTTTGGAATGTAAATCTCGAACAAAAAGGGGTAGATGTTACACATATGGTTGTGATTCGTTAAGAGTTAATAGGGATTGGGATTGGACCGATGATAATTTATGTGCATAATTAATGGGCTGATAGAAACAAACTAATGAATTCATAATATGTATGTGTAACCGGTAATTGTTAAGTGGGCTAGTAGAATTGTTGGAATGACTTGATTGGGGTTGGGCTACACACACAATTGACTTTTAAGTGGGCCACTACGTTAGATCTGGGCCACAAGTCCAACTGGTTGCATTCAGGGAAGGGGGCCGGGTTATATACAACTGTAGGGCCGGGATATCTATATATTTACGTGATCAGCTTTGGGCCGGGTATGTTGTTACATAGTCATTTGATAAGCGTTGAACTTGTAACATATAAGGTGGGTTGAGTATTATAGAATGGAACCATTAAGTGTTACGTGAATACTCGATGACTCAATGTGAACGGATTGATTACCATGATATCAATTTCATGCATGTGTTATATGTACAGTAGATATGTTGTATGTGATCGATGAACATGTGAACTATTTGAATATGAAAGCTGTGGTTTATATGCAAATAGAACTGACTGTTATCGGTAACTCCTTTAGGACATACTTGATTAACTGGTAGACTCGTAGATAATCCTACCAAGCACTATAAGGTGAGTTCACCACTTTTGAGCATGCGTCCCGGTGGTTGGGACAGTCAGTGGGTATCCCGGGGAGTGATAAGTCTTTTGGGTAAAACTGGTATATTGGACAATATTCTCATTCTATCACTCTTAAGTCCCATTTTTTGTTACCGGAGAGGTAACGGGGTATTAGTTAGTAGCGCTACTTAGGTTTGGCACCCTCACATCGTACCGGGGAGGACGCTTGTGAACTAATGACCCAGTCGGGCCCAGTGCTTTGATAGGAGCACTGGGGAACGGGCAAAACATACATCATGAGCCGTCTTGTTCAGTATCGAGATATTATCAATATTACCTTTGCATTTGTTAATGAACTGGAATAAACCCTTGGTAACAAACGTTTTCATAAACTGTGAACTCGCCAGCTTTGTCTGATATACTTGTTGCATGCTCGCAGGTCGTTAGGTATCTTGGATTTGGAAACTTGCTGTCTTGAGGAGCAGGAGTGGTCATGGGTTGACTGAAGGGACTCATGTGATTATCTGTTACTATTACACACTGGTTTTTGAACAATTTAACTATGGTTTATTATTTGCTTCCGCTGAACGTGTTGGTTTACATTTAAACTTGTGATTGGTGTTTTTATTAATACTTGAGAATTTTATTTTGAAACTCGTATTGGTTCAATGTAATTAGTGGCTCGTTGTTGGTACGTCACACGCCTAACAGGGACATTCCCTAGGTGGTATTTTGGGGGTGTGACAACCCTTATCTGGAGGTTCGAAAGGTGATTTGAATGTAGTGGTTACCTCGTTTCCTATTTTGTTACCAACTTTTCTGCAGGTTCGAAAGGTGATTCGACTGTAGTGGTTACCTCGTTTCCTATTTTGTTACCAACTTTTCTGGAGGTTCGAGAGGTGATTTGATTGGTTCAACTGTTTGGCCAAATCAGCCACAGCGATGGAGATATCGGTGTTCCTTGTAAACCTCATTCAGCTTCTACAAAGAAATAAAAAATGGAAAGCAAATGACCATTTGTACAATAAAGCTAATTCGTAAAAACTATAGGAAATTAAAAGCAAGCACATTTATTCTGATTCAATCTCGGTAGCATGGTTTTAAAAAGCATGAGACTCCAAGGCCTTCATGTCCAAAAATCTGAGACACAACACATATGCAAGGTGTTAATCTATGTACAACAAGAAGCTCTCTCATCTCCTTTACGTATTAGACTTTATATCATACACACGATTCATAAACTCTTAACCCTTTTGATGTTTTTATATATCAGCCCCCTACATAACCTAGTTCTGACCTTTTATAGCCAGTTTGACCAAGATCAAAGCCCTGAGGTGTTTTCCATATCACCTCAAAAGCCTCACACCTCAGTCACTCTTTTTAAAACCAAGCTAGGTATTAACGTTGAATAATAATGACTTGTGGTTCACATTACCAAGCGTTAGTTTTTTCCAAAATAATCAAGGCAAACTAAAATTTTATTAATATCGCTAGTGTTAAATAAGAACTATTAACAAGCATACCTGAGTAGCAGCTTCCCCAATTCATTTATATTTTGACGATGATCTGTGAACAAGCAATGGCAATTTGGATAGGTCAGGAGGAATTGGCCCACAAAGCGAATTATTGTTCATGTGGCTGTCGAGAAGAAATACAGAAACAACAAATCCAAATAAGTCATTTTGATTATTACGAAGTTAAACTGTAATTAAAAAAGGAATAATAAAACTAAATTCATGCAAGTGCATTGTCTTGTTCAAATTTGCAAATGACTTTGGTATTGGTCCGGATATGTAGTTTTGATCAAATTGTATTCGATCCAGATACAAGTACATTGTCTTGTTCATATTTGTAGTTCTGAAAGAAACAAATTTAGTGACTGCCTACCAAATTCACACAAAATGGTTTTCGCTAGATCTTTTTATCTTTCTTGTTTGACCCATCAGATATAAAACATAAATCAAGTCCATATATTTAAAAGTAAATGGGTCTAAGCGTCGTTGTACTTACGCCTCTAATTTTTTAGACTACTTATTGGATAATTAAATCTTTCTTTAATAACATGTAGTGTTATCACTGTAAATTAATAGACATAATTAACATTAGTATTTTAATTAACTGAGTGAAGAATTGTACTGGTCAATGTTCTAACTTGCAAATCATTAAAGATGCATAGAAAACTAAAAATTTCACAGCCAAGTAAATAAATTAGGGCATCTTTGAACAAGAATTATTCCAATATATTATAACAAAGATCAAAAAAGGTAAAAACCAGGTAGCTAACTTACCTTCCATAGCTTCAGTAGCATCTATAACAAAGTTAAAAGCCATGGCTAGGTGGCAAAAGAGTCGCATATGCATCGATCAAAACGAACAATTTTCCAATACGGGTCAATCGCCAACACATTTTTTGTCCACCTGTATTCCTTTAACTTACATAAAAAAACTAAATAAGATTATAAGAAGTATATTTTCAAATAATCCACAAAATACAAGTTAAAACCGAAGAAACACAACTGGAATAGTTTTGCCCTAGTTTGTACATACCTGATGAGACCGGGCGGTGGAGCAGTGTAGGTGGCTGGCGAAACAACGTATGAATTTTTCGACAAGCTCAACAAATCTGCGGTGGATATTGCTTGATTTCAAAATTCATTGCAAGCTTGCAAGCAACAAAGACTATTTATAACTTTACAGATATGAAAAATATGAAGAAACCCTAGATCCACAAAAATACAAGATACACACAGGGGTGATATGAGTTCTACAAACATACAATGTGGATTCGTTCTAGGATCGAATTCCGTAACTGTTGAATGCGTAGAACACGTATCTTGTGCGTAATCTAAGTACGTGTGTAGATTGAAAACAAGAAGTAATTAAATATTGATTTCTATTGATGCCTTAACAATTTACAACCACGAAATCAAACTACAAGAGTTTCCCCTCTTGATCAGCAAAGTTCTAAATGAAACAAGACAACACATGCATTTATACTAGTAGTTCATCCGTATCTAGGTATCTACGAATGGACCTCCATTCGTACGGATGCACACCTACGAATGGACTGTGTATATTACGAATGGACATATCTACAAATGGACAAGATCTTATGGATGGACCTTCATTTGTATGGATCAACGCTGTCCATTCGTACGAATGGAATTTTACACATATGAACTTTATGATTTGCTCAGTTCAGCACCAGTCTTGTCTCATCTGATTAAGCTATGATACGTGATTGACGGAAGCGATAGACATATATATGCACTCACAGACTCCCCCTTGGATATTGCTGCAGTCAATCTTGTAGCTTTATTCATTCTCTCTCTCTCTCTCTCTCTCTCTCTCTCTCTCTCTCTCTCTGAGTCTTCTAGAAGCTTTGACATCTTTAGCACCACAGACTCCCTCTTGCTTTAGGATCTACGTTCTGAATCAGCAGCTCCACGTTTCGACAGACTCTTTCTCTCAAGGCTCCCCCTTTCTTTAAGCTTCCGCTTTTCGGGATCGACACCTGGCTCTTTGATTACAAGCTCCCCCTTTCTTTGAGCTTTTCTTCAGACTCCCTCTTACCCTCAACTATCAGGATTGTAATCTGACTCAACATCTAAAAACACAAATATTTAACAGTGAAAGTTTTTTGGTCATCGAAGACTAATAACCTGGCTCTAAACACAGATGTATGACATATAAAGCTAATTATATCTCAGTATCAAAACCTGACACTATGAAAACCATTTGACAGTTATAAAAACTCCAGGATTTCATACTGGTTCTCTCCCCTATCAAATAACTAAATATCTGATAGTTAATCATCCAAAACCCTCTCAGATAATCATTCGAGTCCAAATTAATGACCTTGAAGATTTTACAAACTGTTTTTTAATTTTTCAATTAAAACCTCAAGTTTCAAATTAATGAACTTGTTTATTTTTAGAGACATGATCAGCATACTCAGATTTTGAAACTCAGCTTTCAGACATCGGTTGTCGAAAGTAAAGCAGAAATAAAATCTTTTTGTATTTTTCAAAGTCTATGCTAAAACACACTGGAAATCTTTTTGTGATTTTTCTATAATATAAAGCAGTAAAGAAATATTTACAGACAATATTTTTGTTTGAGTTCATGTTAGAGGATCATGTCAGTTTATGACAAATCACTAGCACCGTTGACCTTTTTAGACTTTAAGTTTTAAACAATTCACTTAGATTGTCAGTATACTGATCCATTTAAATGTTCACACAAACTTCAATTGTTCCGAGATACGAGATTTAGTGTTTTAGGAACTTAACTTTTCGCGTGTCCCACCTCAGAATATACTCTTGTATCAAGATTCCCTAGATTCAGTCTTACAAGTGAATGATATCTGTACTCTGGGTTAGTGCGAGGCCTTGAGAGCTCAGGTATGAACTACCGTTCAGTCAAAGAGAAGAGATGAAGGCTCGAATTTGAGATGTGTTCCACTAAGGAATCTTCGTTACAACTGCACTTGATTTATATCTTTCGATATTTTCTCAATTTTTATGCAGAGGGAAAGCTTTAAGCGCGCAAAGTATTATACGAGGTCTTGGCCATTGCTGACGCAAAATCAGAAGACCAAGTATAATACCCCAGATATCAGTAATTATAAATACCTAATTTCTCAGAATCAGGCAACCTCTCAAACGAAATTTCGGAGTACTAAGTCCATATATCCGAGAGATGTTCCCCACGAGATAAGTAAGCTATTGATATTTAGGTTTATATCTCGAAATCAATTACTAAATGTGTAAAAACCTACTAGTATATCACCAGTGAGACCGTTTATCACATTTTGACATTCCATTTCTTTAGCATGCTGTAATTGTCTTACTGATGTACTATTATTTCCCCTTTTTACACAAAAACTCTTTTTCATTCTTTTTCATGTTTTTGGCTTTTTTAAAATTTCAAATGTTTTTATATTTTCAAAATTTTTACTCTCCCTAAAATCCAAAACGTTTTAAAATTTCAGAGTTAGTTATCAAATTTCCTTTAAAATGTAACAAACCGATGTAGATAGCTGCATCTCGCCATCTATTTTCTGCAATAACATGCTCTGTTTTACATAAAGTACCCCCATGATTTACAACACATTGATTTTTGACATGTTAAAACCATTTTCAATTACTTGCATATTCAATCAACATATTTTTTCAAATTTTTGATTTTTAACAAATTTAAAAACAAACATATTTTTTGTTCATTTTTTCATTTCTTGAAAAATAAAAACATATATTTTATATTTTTAAATTTTTTATTTTTTGGGTTTTAGATTTATGATTTATTTATATACAAAAACAAACTCCCTATTTTTCATTTTTAGGGGACTGCCTCCTCGTGTGCCAAGCTGCTCCTCTCCTCTTGTTGACAATCAGTTGTCTCCTAGAGCACCTGAACATTCAAACACTCAGTTAACCTTGGGTATTGTGACACAATAAGAATTATTCAACATCGAAAAAATCTTTGTCGTTTTAACAAACATTTTTTCGTTCGTATTTTCAACATTCTTGGTTGAATCGATTTTCCTTTTGTCACTCACAGAAGTCTTTTGTTTCTTGACCACACACATTTGTCCTTTTGAAACATTCCTTTGATAAAATATTGAATCATTTTGAACCTTTCGTTTTGATAAATCAACTTTTGGTTTCCAAAACTGCTTTGGTTTTGATAAATCAGCCGTTGATTTCCAACTTTGTTTAGTCTCAAATCTGGGTGTTTTTGGTTTCTAAGTTTGTTGTGATTCATCCTTGAATGTTTTTGGCTTCCAAGTTTGTTTTGACTCAAACTTGGTTGGCTTCTGATTCACAACATTAGACTTCTTTTTCTCAACATCAATAGGCTTCAGATTCTGACATTTGCGACCAACATGTCTAATTTGATCACATTTAAAACATATTTTATTGGAAATATCTTTAGCATGTTGTTGTTGCTTTTTCTGAGCATAAAACTCTTCATTAGTCTATCAACTAAATTTGAGTTCTTAATCTTCCTCATAACTTGTTACGTGAACAAAGTTCGTCCTTTTCTGATAATTTGTCATTTTAGCCCATTTTCTTTGATTTTGTTTCCTTTTATAATCCAACCCAGCCTTCAAGTTTTTCTTTTTGTAACCAGGTTTGTTATAAAAAGTTTTCTTCCACTTGCCAGCAAATTTTCCAATTTCAGACTTCTCGATTTCTACCAATTTGAAAACTTTGTCAATTTTATCCGGAATCACATTTTGAATCGGAACTTCAATCTCTGAGAATAATTTGTCCGATCCAATCATGGTATATGCCAATCCTATTGAATCATCATTCGCATTTTTCTCAGATTTTGAATTTTTAAGATAATTTTTATGAAAACTTTCTTCATCTTCATCTTGTGACTCGGACTTATCTGTTTTGGTAGAATCATCTTTCAAAAGACTTTCAACGACCTTACCTACCACCTCTGAATCACCAGTATCATTAGATTTGGAATAGGTTATGTCTATATTTTCTGGTAATTGATCAACCATGTTGAAAGCTTTTTTCACCTTCTCGTCATCATAGAATGTGAACTTTTTCTCAAACGGTAGTGGAACCTGATGATATTCTGAACCAATTCCTTTCTTGTTTCTTTCAGAATCTTTATCATCCGGTTTTATGTTGAAAATACGTTCAAGAACATATGATGAAGCATGATAACTATGTAATTTGTTATTATCTTGTTCCGACACAGCCATTTTACGTTTAAGCTCAGCAACCTCTTCAATATACGAATTTACAACTTGTTGTTTTATCTCATACTGGTTTTTAAGCATTTGTGATATTTTAGAACATTGTGAAAGTCTAGATTGAACAAGTTTCATTTGGCTTTTCACGGCTTCATATGATTCTTTTGTAATTTGATATGCAATTTTTATTAAATCATATTCTTTTTTCATTTCTTGTACCGCATTTTCTTTATGTAAACATTCTTCTGTCATTGCTGAACACTTTTGTTTTAAAATCTCATTTCCTCTTTCAAGAATCTTACATTTTTGTGTCAGCTTTCATCGTTATCTTTCAAAGCTTTGGGGGTGGGGTTACTTTTTTTTTAGGTCTTTTAAGGTTTTTTTGGTGTGTTCACATTGGTTCTCATGGTTCTCACAATAAAGGTGGTTCACAAATGAACCTTACCATATATATATATATATATATATATATATATATATATATATATATATATATATATATATATATATATATAGGGGAAGACTATAGCAATAACTCACTTAAGTTGTATAAACTCAAGAAACCTTTGTAAAAACCCTATGTAACATTTTTATATTTTTTCTAAAAAAATAGGAAATGTAATATACATATATTTGAACAATTTTATAAAAGAAAAACAAAAAACACCGAGTAGTTTTTTTTTTCTTTTAAATGTTAAAAATTTCACGTTACATAATATATATGTCCAAAAAAACGTAACATACAAATTTTGAACAATTTAAAAAAAAACAGTAGGCGTTTTTCTCATTTTTTTTTTCAAAAAAATGTTCAAGTACATTTATGTTATATTCCCAGATTTTTTAGAAAAAAATAAAAATGTTACATAGGGGCTATTTGGGTTTTCTCAACTCACATTGGTTTTCGATTTATCTTTCCCTATTATATATATTATATAATAGGGAAAGGATATTGAGAAATCTTGGTGTGTTAAGAAAACCTAGGAAAACTCATCTTTATTATCTATCCATTTAGTTTATGGTGGAGATTAATAAAGTACAAAATAAATGTATTTTTAGAATTTGTAACAGTCAAACAAAAAGTGCTTTTCAGAACTTATAACAGTCTGACAAAAATGTATTTGTTTGTAATTGTTACTCAAAAAAACTTCATATAAAAATGCAACACATTGTTACATGCACTGCAAAACTAAAATTTTTCGTAAATTGTGAAAATACTAAAAATTGTAATAGTTAAAGTTCAAAAAAAGAAAAAAAAAACTGCTATCTAAACCCATAAAATGTGAAACAGGTAAAGTTAAAAACATCTAAGGCTAAACAAATGTAACACATATTCTCTTTTCTCTCTCATCTGACACGAAAAATGCAGCAATTTCAGAATAAACGTGATTGTTAAAAAGTATAACACGTGGCATTTATTATGTCCACCCATTTAAGTTTCCCTGATTTCTTCACCAAATATTTCTCTCTTTAATTCACCTTATATAATATAATATTACATAATTAATTATCATGTTTAAAGTTTTTAATAATAAAAGTATATAATATAATATTACATAATATAAGTTCTTAATCATAAAAAGAAATCCAAGCTTCAATATTTTCAAATTAGACCTAACTCAATTTGCATTAAAAGTTATATTTTTTAAATATAATTTTCCATGAAATATCTTTGTTCAAAAAAAAAAAAAAATCAAATGCAATGTTGAACGCAATTTTTGTATTGAATTCATTTATTGTACTTGGATATTAATATTAATTGTGCATTTTATTTAGTTATATTCTAATATATATATATATGTATATAGGGGATGGATCATGAGAAAATTAGTTTAAATTAGAAAACCAAAAAACTAACTAAAAAAGCGTAAAAAAACATACCAATTTTTTTTATAATTTGTTATAAAAAAACACTATTTTTATGTATGGAAAAAAATTTCAAAAAAAAAATTTTGTTGTACTACACATGTGCACTAATACGGATATAATGCACATGTGTAGTACACATATAATGCACATGTGCAGTACAAGTTTTATTTTTTTTTTAATTTTTTTATATATAAAAATAGCGATATTTTTATAAAAAATTGTAAAAAAAAAACTTTTTGGTATGTTTTTTAGCATTTTTTTAGGTTTTTTAGTTAGTTTTCTAGTTTTCTCATTTAGATGTAGTTTCTCATGATCCTCTCTATGTATATAATTATATATTTATATATTGTGAATATTTAATTCTTAAGGATATTAAAATTCAGTGTTAAGGTGTATATTTAAATTGGTGATGGATTATTTTACATAAGCTAGATATTTGTATTAATAAATGTATAAAAGAAAAAAGAAAAAAGAAAGAAATATTCGAAGATTCATTTTTGCAAATTAGACATATTTCTATTTGCATTAAAAGTTTTATTTTTTTAAATATATTTTTCCATGAAATATCTTTGTTCAAAAGATATTTGAAACGCAACGTTAAACAGAAATTTTATATCGAATTCATTTTTTTTGTACTTTCATATTAACTGTGCATTTTTATTTGCTTATATTTTAATATTTTTAGCTATATATATATATATATATATATATATATATATATATATATATATAGGGGATGATTCAAATGAAAACCACTTTTATTTTTAAAACTCGAAAACTAACTAAAAAAAGCCTAAAAAACACACAAAAATTTTTTTTTTTCAATTTTTTTATAAAAATCGCTAGTTTTTATATATAAAAAAACTTTTTTTCAAAAAAAAAAAAAAAAAAAATTTGTGTAGTGCACATGTGTAATAATACACATGTGTAGTACACATACATATGTGCAGTATTACACATGTGCACTACACAAAAAAATTTTTTTTTTTTTTTTGAAATTTTTTTTTATATTAAAAAACCTGTGAAATTTTGATTGCAAAAAAAAAATTAAAAAAAAAAATTTGTATGTTTTTTTGGCTTTTTTTAATTAGTTTTCGAGTTTTCACAATAACTAGTGGTTTTCATTTGAACTTCCCCTATATATATATATATATATATACAGGAGAGTTTTCTTAAGAACGCTAAACATTGTGAGAACTGTGAGAGCAAATGAAAAAACCAATCAAAACCAATTTTTATAATATAAACCTTTTTGTAATTAAGGTACAACATCAAAAAAAAAGAAGTTACAAAATCAAATAATTTATTTATCATCACAAAATCACTCTTATTAGATTTTTTACATGTGTGTAAATATAACAAATTTACACATGTGTAAGTGTAAATGACAAACTTACACAACATGTGTAAATTTTCTTTACATATGAATTTACGTAAATTTAAATGTGTAAATGAAATTTCTAACATTGTATTCAAATAATAATGATAAGTGTAAAAAATTTGAATTTGAATTGTTTTTGATCAAGTTTTCGCGGTTTTTACATCTGTTCTCACGGTTCTCACAATATTTAGCGTTCTCATTTAAACCTTCATTTCTCTCTCTATATATATACACATATATATTGTGAATATTTAATTCTTAAGGATATTAAATTTCGATGTTAAGCTGTATATTTAATTTGGTGATAGTAGAAAAAAGAATAAAGATTATTTTACATAACCTACATATTTGTATCGATAAATGTATAAAAGAGAAAAAGAAATAAAAAATTGGCCCTGGATAGATTAGAACTCGTGTAAAGCTCGTTAAAAACTTTGAAGGTGAAGGATGAACCATCAGAGCATTTATTTGTTTATTTGTTTGCAAGTGTTATTTGTTTACCAATTGTGTGCGCATATATACGCGTGGTGAAAAAGAAAAAAAAAAGCTAGTGGTATCACGTGGCAAGTCACTGATTGATTTAACCAACTTCATGTTTTGTAGTATATAAAATAATAGATTCGCCTCTTGTTAAAGATTGTATGTGTATTTTACCTTTGTTATGGGGGCAATTATATATGTTTATGCTTTTTTTTTAATTAATGATCTTAGTCTCATACCTGATTATAGTAATCATGTTTCACATTCGGTCTCATATGCTAGTCACATTACCTCTTTGTTCTCATATGCTATTAGGTAAACCCATTTATCATGGTTAAAAGTTAAGCATTCCCAATTTTCCATTACTCAAACCCAATATTAAAGTCATCCCAAATGTTAACTTAAAATTATAGGTGATCAGTTGTGCTCTTATAACAATTTTATATTTTTAATATTGAAATGTTTATTACAATTTCAAAATATTGTTATTAAAATTTTAAGATTATATAATTTAATAAAATATTCAATTTTGATGTGGGTAAGGATTATGAGACTAGTTTCAAGTAATCGTGAGTATCGCCTAACATCATACTCATCCTAAATCCATAAAAGATATTTTTATAACTGGTCTCATATATGCGCCCATACCTGAATACTCTTATCATTAGCCATCCCGAAGTTTCTATTTCAGATTTATTTGTCGGTTTTCGCTTTTCTGCCATCAATACTAATCAAAACACGGACTCTAGTCTTAACAATAATTAAATGTAATTATTGATAAGACATAAAGAAATCAATGAACAACATCATGGACCACACCTTTCTCTCTTGTGAATTTAATTTTCATCAGAGCCACAAATAATGCCACTTGTGATTTGTGAATAAGGATACAAATTCTTATAACCTCTTCTTTTCCTTCAAGAAAAATATCCAATTTGGACAACAAAATGAATGGACCAAATTCATGTGGATGTATGACATGCTTCACAAGATACAAGATACAAAAACAAGAAGAAAACCAATCACAGTCATTCGGTGAATCTATGGGAATGAGTAGAACTGCATGTGTAGAATGTAGACGACAGTTGACTTGTTATTTTCAAGTCAAACCATGATTTTAGATACGTTATGATCGTGTCCGTCACAGTTAGTGTAAATGAAATTGACGAACTAAAAGTTAACAATTTGATTAAAAACAAGTGGTGATTGATGACTGCAAGATAATAATAGACTATAATACATTGATGGATACTGCAATATATGCGGCACGATCGAGATGACTTAAACTATGAAAAAGATATTTTCACTTAATATAAGTTGCAAACTATATGGACTTGATCAAAGGGACAAAAAAGCTTTGGACCAACTAGACATATCCAAGTAGACTACATACATAACTTTCGTTACTTTCGTTCCATTTGGAGTTACGAAACTTATAAGTAATGGATGCTTCAAGCGGAGGATCCTAGTTAATGTTCAGATCAACTCAAAGAAGCCGAATGTATTTTAAGATCGGAGACTAAATAGTAAAGACCCCAATTCCAAAAACTGCCCTTAATGGGCAAATAAAGTCCATCACAACACTTGATACCTGCTTGTGCTTATTGATCAAGATGTCACTCGTCCATTCTTTACACTTACGAAAACTGTCTCCCTACTATAAAATTGAGTATCACAGTGGACAATATCTGTTAGTAAAGTTACCAATGGATAACATCCGTTTGTAGTTACTAATTACTGAGGGAATCTATGACGGAAACAATTACACCACAAGAAATGATGATATGATTTAAGTTAAAAAGTCGGATATTATGTTGGCAGGTTGGGGATTACCAACAGAATTTCTTCCATGATTAAACCGACATCTACTTACAAAAATGTTTGGAGGGAACTCTACATTTACATTGTTTTTGGAGGAACAATCTACCCCGAACAGTGGTGGATCCCTGATTTATTTTCTCGGTGAATTTAACCAAACTTTTAAAGGGTACGATCAAGATTTTTGGCTATAATTTACATTATTTGTCCACCAATGCCCACTAACAATTTGTTGGTGTACCGAGGATAAGAATTAGGATTTGATTCTTGCACACGCTTTTCAATTTTTTTCGGTGAATGGACGACACTCATGCTATTGGCAATCTGTGGGTATAAGTTTAAAAACCGATCTTTGTAGTAGTTGTCGTGTAAGTTAGCCTAAAATTGGCAACATCTATGTTTTTCAGATATTGTAGATCGTTATTTTTTTTGAAACTCCAAAATATATTATTAATTAAAAAACTAATTAACCAAGCCGACGGTTATTAACAAAAAGTCGTCTTTATAGTCTAAAGAAATCCGTTGCTAAACCCTTAAGTTGGTTATCCGTCGGAAACTATCAGTTTGGGCAACTTTACAAAAGTTGTTGGTGATCCGTCAATAAATCTGGCCATTAGTGATCCGTCATTAACTTTCATAACGTGTCACAAATGAGATTACTTACTAACTAAAATCTAACAGGCTTTTCCGTGGGTAACACCATTACCCATCATTACCGTTGGATATGCGGGCCAGTGATATTCTTTATTTCATAGTGTCTATGCTTTTTGTCCGGAAATTAAACTAAAGAAGCTCGAAAACCGAAAATCTGAGTACTTCTCACTACAAGGAAGCGGATTCTAATATGGAAAGACTTCACTTTTTTAGTGGTTAAATAAGACAAAGGAACCATGGCAGCTAGTGCATGGACGAATTCAATAATTCATTTTATTCTTTTCAATCCAACAAACAAGATGATCACCCTACTATTATGTTTTTGTACTTTTTCCTTGTACACCATCATGATATCCATGGAAGTAATTAAGTATAACGGCATTAAACATTTAAGACTGAATATTTACATTCATATCTTCATCATCATGATCATATATAATCGATGTTTATCTCAAACTTATACTTATAAATACAATAATCCTAGCAATGTATTTAGAGGAATATTACAATAATTGGAGCTCTAGTAAAAGATATGATAAGTTACTACATTGTTATAAAACATTGACAGTGGCCAATATTTGCATGTTAATGTGTACCTCTGATGGCCATTTGCATATTGATATATGTGTACCTCTTGATGCCAGCACATTTGGACCAAAACGCAAGCTTTTGCACCTATATATACCCTTCAAACCATTCTCTACATTCACAAATCATCCTAAACATAAAGGGCTTATCTTTTCTCACATAGAGATGGCTTCAAACAGCAATGCTTCACTAGTTTTCTTTCTAGCACTCAATGTGCTCTTTTTTGCCATGGTGAGTGGCTGTGGGACTTGTGGTAGCCCTGCCCCAAAACCGGCGCCGGAGGCTAAGGCTACCTGCCCTAAAGACACCTTGAAACTTGGGGTGTGTGCCAATTTGCTTGGTTTGATTTCTGTGGAAGTTGGCTCACCACCAACTAAACCATGCTGCAACCTCATCAAAGGCCTTGCTGACCTCGAGGCTGCGGTTTGCCTATGCACTGCCATCAAAGCTAATGTATTGGGGAACGATCTGAATGTGCCTGTCGCTCTGACCTTGCTTCTTAATGTTTGTGGCAAGAAAGCCCCAGATGGCTTCAAGTGTGAATAAATTATCCAGGATACTTGATTTCGTCTTGATTTCGAAATCAAACTTTTAAATATGTATTGTATGTATGAGTTTGGGTCTTTAGGTTGTTCCTCACATTTCATTTCTTTGCTTTCTGTTAATTATGACATTGTGTTTTAGATTGTATTGAATCCTGGTTCAATTCTGTAACGGTTTGTGGAAAATGAAAGTCATTTGTTTTATATTGAATTTTGTTCTCGTCAAGAAAACTATACTAGGATCCGAGAAAGTCGCAACGAAGTCTGTCACACTCTTGTTGACATATCAGCGACACTTCATCAGTCATAGTTATGGGACTGGAACTCATGATATTTATTGTGAAAAGTCAGGCATATCCACAATCTGGTGAATCTATCGTAAAATCATTACTCAACTCAACATACTTATGATTTTAACATTTATCAAAATAATTATCCAATTCTAAAAAGTAATAGGTACTTTTTATTATGTTTGCAACATTCTCCCTAATTTATATTACACATAAAGGCTTCAAATTTCATTTGATGTAATTCTTGTTGTGACGGTTTATTTCTAGCATAGAGATACCGTCTTGTTTTTTGTGGTTAATGAAGTTTGCTTTCCAAAAAAAAAAAAAAAAAGGCTTGAAATAAATACTAGAAATTGGTAATATTCTCATTCTATCAAATAAAAAATTGTAATACTTCCATTATAGTTTTTTTTTTTTTGAAAGATAAACTTCATTAGAAAAAACCCGAACCCGAAAACCGGGACAGGCACCAAACCAAAAGGCTACAAATTTACAAATTTACACCAATCCGACCAAGAGGTCACAACTCCCTTCCGTCTATGCTTATACCATAAGAATCCTAACGATCTAACCTCGCTGAAAACACTATCAACCTTGACATCTATGTTCGAAAAAACCGCTCTGTTACGAGCATGCCACAGACACCAAAGGGAGGTAAACAGAACACCATGCACCACATGTTTTATTCCGGGACCGATGTTCCTGTCTTTATGCATATCCAAGAGGTCGAATACCGAGAACGCAAAATTGGGGGGCAGCCGACACCACCGAGAGACTTTCTGCCAAAGAACGACAGCCACGACACAGGAAGTGAAAAGATGCTCCACAGATTCGTCGCCTGACTTGCATAACGGACAGACCCCTTCGCCAACCTGGATACCCCTCCTGAGCAATGCATCGGCTGTAGGGATACGGTTTAAGCCGACCCTCCAAACAAAAACATTACATTTTATGGGGACCCAGCTGCACCACTCGATAACGGACCTGTTTACATCAACCTCCGCAGCCGCAAGAAGCTTTCTGACCGACCGGACAGAAAACAAACCCGAGCGATCAGGCAGCCATTTCCAATCGTCCTTCGAAGTCCGTAACGAGACCGTCGCCACCTCAGAATTAAGGGCAACCAATTCAGAAACTTCGTCGTCCAGTTCAGGATCATGTTTCCAAAGCCACATACCGGATAAACGATCCTTAACCGAACAATTTTTGATGGTCTCCAGCTTGAACAAATTAGGAAAAGCCTCCATCAATGGGACGTCTCTCAACCACGGATCAAGCCAAAAGAGGATCTTCTCGCCATCTCCTACACATCCTTTGAAAAGGTTCCGAAGCCGAGGGCGACCCGACAAGGGCCTACTGATCACGGAAACAATACTCGACCAAACACCACCAAGAGACTTCTTTACCGGGAGAAACGACCAACCCGACCCATTCGCGTGGATAGCATCCACCACCTTAACCCAAAGGTTATCACCTTCTTTCTTAAAACGCCAGCCCCACTTGCATAAGAGGGCAATATTCATATTTTGCAATTTACATAACCCCAACCCTCCCGATTTTTTAGGCAGCGTGACGGTCTCCCATGCCACCCAGTGAGTTTTCCTCACTTCTTCCGAACCGCCCCAAAGAAATTTCCGAATCATACTTTCCAGAGCCTTAATCACCTTCACGGGGGCCTTGTAGAGCGAAAAATAGTAACTCGGAAGGCTCTGAAGAACCGAACGAATAAGAGTAATCCTTCCTCCAATAGATAAAAGAGCGGATTTCCAAAGAGATAGTCTAGAGCCGAAAATCTCGAAGACAGCCTCCCAATTACTGATGAGATTCATATTGGATCCAACCTTGAGTCCCAAATACTTGAACAGCATGGACTCAAGCTTACACCCAATGATACCCGCGAGACGCCCCACCTCCTCGCTAACGACCCCTAGGCCGAACAAGCCCGATTTTCCCAGATTGATACTGAGGCCAGAGCACATATAGAAACATCTTAAAATTCTGATAACGCTTATAGCGTTTTCTTCCAACCAGTCCCCAATAATGAGCGCATCATCAGCGAAAAAAAGATGAGAAAGGTTCGGCCCGCCATTAGGCAGATGAGAAAGGTTCGGCCCGCCATTATAGTTAAACTCTATACATGCTTTCTTTTTATCAGGTCGTTGTTATTTTAAGACAGATGTACTATATGTTGCAAAACATTTAGGTCCAGCTTCTTTTGTACAAACAATCAATAGAGTAATAATAACATTTTTCTTAAACTCTATATGTATGTTTTTTTTTATCTAGTAGGTAGTTATTATAGGACAGATGTACCATGTTACAAAGAATTTAGGTCCAACTTATAACAGTCAATAGAGATATTTTGAAAAGGAAAAAAAAAAAAGAATATTAACCTTTACTAAAATCAGGCTTCGATAAAACTTGTGGCACATTGTAAGTATGTCTTGGTGTTCATTATTTGGCCGGTCTTAATGAAAATTCTTGATCGATCTATTATGTTCGTTTTTTTGAAACAAAACATGTTGGCCTTGAGTTGTATATACCAAAAAATGTAAAAAAAAAAAATAATGGTAAACAACCTCTTTGGTTTACGCGGTTGATTCTAAACTTTAATCCATGAATTAAACCAGTAAACATGTTTTTTAATCATAAATCATGAAAAGAACCGTATAAATCTCAAACTGGCCCACAAAACTGATTTAGTTATTTACTTCGGTAAATGAAACTTTTATTAATAAACAGGTAATTTACATCGAGATAGTTGGTAAACGGGCAACAAGCTGCGCCGCTACCCCTTTTTGAATAGCAAAACTAAGCCTTTTAAAAACTACGTCCATAGATCTCGGGGTCATAACATTACTATGCATGACCCTTTGAACTCGACTAAGCAGGTCCACAGCCTCTGGCGCCAGAAAACCAAAAGTATCAAAAGCAAATGGGATAAACACGTGCTGGTTGTCAAGGCACGCTTTCTCATGCTTGATCACTTTACCCGAAGCAGCTTTTAAAGCAGCCTGACCAACTGTGAAAGCACTACTCCCTAAGCCCACTAGCGGGGAAACCCCTGTTAGATCCACACAGGCGTGTTTTCCTCCTACCCATCCAAAGACAAGAATGTCGGCTGGTCGAAGGGTAGATCTCCCTTCCAACGGGTCTGTTAAGAAATTAACGGGTGCCTCTTTCTTAGCAGAAATACCAGCGCACCTGAATATGTCAAAAAGGACATCCCTAACCAAATCATGTCGGTATTTGAACCCCGGGAGCTCTCTACAATGAATTGCATGCTCACCAAAAGAATCCAAACACGCCTTATGACAAACTGGGCATACCTCGTCAACTGGGAATAAAGGAATCATGAGGCGATACTTAAGGATAGTACGGTACTCCACCGGCGACATATGCTGGCCTAACCCATCTATAGGTATAGCAAGAAGAAAATCTTGTGCATGTGGTGCTCGGAGACACTCAAAAACGGTTTTTTGTCTAACGGTCAAGTCAAACTGCACTTCGATTTCGTGGACAATTTTACTAAAAAGAGCACTCGCCAATGCATGTTGGGCTTTAGGGGGGGCGGTGTCCTTATTAGTGAAACCGCTGAAGTCAAAGTTTGGAATCGTATCACGAAGACAAGCCAAAGCACAAACATAATCAGAATCCATACCGCATATACCACTGTCTCTTAAGATGTGGTCCTGTAGCACCCACGATTGGGCCCTCGAGGCCACAAAAGCATAGGATGAAGCCTCTACAGCCGAATACAACCCCAAACCTCCAAACCTAATAGGTAAAGAAGCAAGTCGCCACTGGAGGTCTCCAAAGAAAGGACCTCCACAAACCACCAATTCCTCAATCGCCTCACGCAAACCTTTGTCAAAGAACAACGCTGCATCTTCCATGTGTACAGGTTGGCATGTCCTCAAGCCAAAGAAAAGTTTGGCAATGCCCATACAGGATCGAAGCAAGAGTAGTTCACTCTGCGGGTCACCTAATTTCGGTAGAAGACGCATCAAATCTACTGCCTTAGCAGCTCTTTTCTTTGCCAACCCACTAATAAAGCTTGCGTCTCTACTAACAGCCCCCCCCAAGAAGCTTAACCCCCACTAATGGCCTCCCGATGTCCTTAGGAAATAACCCTTCACGAAACTTGCTACCATCACAAGAAGGCCAAAATAGCTCAGTTTTCTTAATATTAAGTTCAAGACCCAATGTTGGACCCGACACCCTAATGATGTCCAACACTCTAGCCACCTCTTCTGAACCTCCAATGACAGTCCCATCATCAAGAAACCAAGCATGAAGGAGAAGCTTGCATTTGTCTCTAATCTGATGCACAAGGGGGTGCAAAACAAGAGCGAAAAGAAGTGGTCCCAATGGGTCCCCTTGCTGAACTCCCGTGGTAGACCAAATGTGCCCATCTCCAAGATACAATCTTTCTGGCTGCCCATATAGAAATTCCACCCACAAAGAAATAGAAGGGCACCTCATCCTGACCTCACGAAGTAAGGCTGATCTATCCACCTGGTTAAAAGCATTAGAAAAATCTACCGTAAGCATTACAAGAGACCCATCAGTGTGACGTTCACTCAGAACCCTATTGACACTGTGTAAAATGGCCTCAGCGCCACCCGACACGCCGACCCCAAACTGAAAATCATTAAGGTACTTGGTCATTTCTTTACCAACACCCTTCATAGCAACCTTGGAAACCAAACGCCTCCATATAGTACCCACTGCGATAGGTCTAATCCCATTGTCGGGTTTTAAAAGCGGTGTAAGGGGAGCAGACGCGACAAACTCTGCCAAACACGATGGGCATTTCCCCCCTAGCCATAAGTTGACTACCGCAGTGATAGCGCATAAGAGATCAGTGGCAATAGCAGACCCCTCTCCACATAAAGAATCCAAAATGTGTTGTGCCCTCAAGCCATCCCTCCCACATGAGGTTCCTTTAGGAAACGATTTAATGCAGCAAAGAACACTATCCACCTCTGCGACAAGGGGAGGCTCAGAATATATAGTACCTGGCATAGATGGAGGTTCTCTATACGGGTGTTTAGCCTCTAAAGCCTGTACGGTATTATCATTGTACGGAGCAACACCGGATGAACATAACACCTTCACTGCAGCTGTAAAGTGGCCATCAGCAACCTTTCGAAGACACTGTCTAACATTGGTATTACTAACAGTACTCTCCTCAGGATTATCAACACCTCCTTGACCTAGAGAACCCACCGTAGGACTATCAAATATATTTTTAACTAACATAAAAATACCATCTTCTTTCCCCCATGCGACTAAAGAATTCAGAATTGATCTTTGTTGCAATGCCTTCCTATTCCCAGACCTTCTTTCTTGCCTATTTTTTGGTCTGACCACTTGCAAAGTGCAGCGAGGAAGAAGGAACAACCTAACCCACGCTTCAATGGATCTAGGTTGGGCAACCACTTTGTAGAGAGCGGTTTTCAACGCCTGAGAGAAAGCCAACCGACAACTATGAGGGATGCTCTTCACGGTGACAATGGGTGCTTTAAAGACACGATCTAGTAGAACGGTATCCAACATGAACGACTCATGAACACTGGTCACGTGCACCTTGGGAGAGGGCCTCGAAATCCCTATAATGTAGCTATCTATGTCATTATCACGATTGGTAAAACGGACAAGCCCATCGGGGTGATGGCATGCACGACTCAATGCATGTATACTCAAACACTTCCCACACATCCATTGGCCAAAAAACTTCAAAGTACCTTCTACGTCTATGAACAACCCATGGTCCGTAGAAATAGCCTCACGTAACGCACTTCTACGTTCATCACTAGAAAGGTGCAACCTCTTGAGATGAGAGATCAACCGAGAAATCCCCTTATTTCCCACTTCACCATCCGGGCAACAATGAAACATACGAAAAGGACATGGCCATGAGCCACTCAAAGGCGTAGAAGGGGTTGTCATTAGGGCTAAATAAATCACGATTCAAGTTGAGACATGAAATTTGGATGTAAAAACCAAAATTTAAGCATAGGCATTTCATCAAACACTTGGAGTGCATCCATAAAAAACGAATTAGTGATTGGTAAAAGGTTTGATTTTGACTAGATGAAAAAGGTTTGGAAAGTAATGTTGGTGAATGAATGGAATGTAATTCAGAAGTGGAAAAACAAAAAATTGTAGCACAACATTTTATTCCCTCCTTCAATTGTGATAAACTGTTCTTAAACACAATATTTGTTAATCCATCAGAGTTGCTTTTTTCAAAGTTGCATCAATTAATCCATCGGTTTAAACGGTTCAATCAATTTTAACAATTTAAAAATATCCTAGTTCCTACCCGAAGTTCCGATTCAAGTGGTCCATTTGCTTCCTTAAAAACTTATCTCCATTGCTTTGAGATTGGGTGATAGAGGCTACCTCTACTGACACTTGGCATTTGCCAATGGGTGGGTGATATTGGAAACGTCCTTTAATTGCAGTGAATGGAAGCCCTGGAAATGGCATCCCCCCTTCTTCCAATAACCTTATGATTTTTTTTTAAGTTTTGTTTTTAGTTGTAAACAGTTATTACGAAAATGACCCGTGCTACTAGCTGCACATATTCGTGTATGGTCTTGGGTTAACTGAAAAAAAGTTGGTTTATCCACATTAACTTCGACTATATTGGATTATTGCCAATTTGCCTGTACTTAAGTCCTTGCTGCATTTCCCTCTTCGCTTATATGAACCATTTTTTAATCAATATTATATTGCTTTTACAAAAAAAAAAAAAAAAAAAAAAAAAAAAAAAAAAAACACACACACAAAGCTAAGTTTTTTTACAATACCATTTGTTTTAAAATATACTTAACAATAAAACAAAATGGACCGTTTGATTGTATTTGCTTTTATTTTATAGAGTTAATTACATGGAAGGTCATTTTGTTTTGTCTATGTTGCATGTTGGTTCTCTAAGTATCATCAATTATTCTCTTGTGGTCACACTATTTACTTGGATATAACATAGTTAATCGTGATTCGGATATTTTAAAAAACGTTCTATTTATCTACAAGTAAAAGATGAACGTCAAAGCTGCATGATGATATATAGCCCTTGAAATTCCGGTGTGAAAATGAGAGCATATCCCCAAGGGTATGATAATGAAACTACTAAAGATCGTAAAAGGGTTCGATGTCTGGGTAACTGTCGATCAGTTGACTAAAAGTGCATACTTCTTGCATATTCAAGAAACTTATTCTACAAAAGCAAGATAAATGTGCACATAAAAGAGAGTTGGATGACCAACGTCATGCCACTAGGTGCCACTGTCTATTATATATATATATATATATATATATATATATATATATATATATATATATATATATATATATAGGATTAGGTTCAAAAGTGAACACAAGTGTAGCTTGCGAACTGAGTGAACTAATCCTGGCCATACACGTGTGTAGATCAATGGCCAAGATTTGATGTTGAAATACATTAGTGTATTTTACGATTTGATGATTAGATCCTGACCATACACGCGTGTAGATCAATGGCCAGAATTTGTTCACTCAGTTCGCAAATACACTAGTGTTCACTCTAGAACACCACCCTATATATATATATATATATATATATATATATATATATATATATATATATATATATATATATATATATATAGGGAGCCGTTAGAATGAGAACCACCTCGAGTTGTAAGAACCGCGAGAACTACACCCCACGGAGCGCCGTTCGCCGCGATTTTTTTTTTACAAGTAGATGTGTGCATTATAAACACGGCCGTAAAAAATCACGGCGAACGGCGCTCCGTGGGGTGTACTTTTTTACACCTCAAGTTTGGTGTATATATATATATGGAACCCATTAAGTCTAACTACCTTTGAAATTAATATCATCTGTTCGACTATGCTTATGCTGAGATTAAATCTGGGCCGTTTAAACTCACAAAAATAACCGCTCTTGTGTCGGTTTCAAGAGATTATGGTTGGTTTTTGTTGCTGCTCCACCTTTTTTTGCCCACTATCTCCATAACTCCACCACCTAAAATATCATCTTTAACCGTTTTGAGTATTAGGTATTCTTTTGTTCCCCTTAAATATTCTTTTGTTCCCCTTAAATATAACTGCTTTTTAGAATAATCCTAACCATTCAAAGTCCTCAACTTTTAATCTCAGCCCTTCAAGTTCACTAAAATCTTCTAGAGAGGGAGGTTTTTTTACGGTTTTCGTTTCCTTGAATCTCTCCCCACGTCTTCTCCAAACGTCTTCAAAAGACGGAATGTGTGCCATCCCTCCTCTGTCTTCCTCACTTGTGCTTATCGCCCTCACCAACTCCCTCCTCCTTAGTCTTCACCAATCCTTACGCATTGTCTCTTCTATTTCTCTCTCATCTTCATCCATTTACGCTTACGGATTGCAAAACAAGGAACAAGCAAAGATATGGGTTTTCTTTCAAACAGAGTTTGGAGTATTTACGTTGGAGTTCTGCGGTGGTGCGAACGGTTATTGATTGTTTCAACTCCATTTTTGCTTTAGGTACGTAATAATATATCCCAATTTTTCTTATCTATTATCTTCTTAGGATTTGCTTTTGCAGAGGGTTTTTTTTTCCTATTTTGTTTCAATTTGGTTTGATGATTTTCACTATTTCAGTCAATTTGTTACAAATTTTGTTTTTGTTTAAATTAGGAGTTAATAGTTTTTTTTAAGTACAATAATTGTCTACCTATGTTCAGGTTGATTGTCTCACTGTTCACTTTAATATGTACGATGTTTCTTAGATAAAATTCTTGCCTTATTTTATAATGATCTGGCCTGCAGGAAGTAAGGTTGAGCAGAACATGGTCGGTACCGTGTGATATGCTACTTGAACAGTTTTGCCAAGGAAAATAGAAAGAATGCAGATAGAAAATAGAAAGATGTAGAGAATTTGTTTAACTCAATTCATGCCCTTTCATTAATAAAACCTATGGCTTTATATAGCCTTTTCTAAGCAAACGGAAAAGAAGAATTCAAAGCTAAACTCCTAATAATTTGGAGAACATTGGGCATCCCCACGTGTTCCATTATTCCCTCAAGACTAGTTCCACTACTTATTCAAACTAATTATTCAAATAAAAAAGAAATGAACGTTGCAACAACTGTGGGCTAATTTGTGGACTTCAAATGTTCATGCACCTTCTTGGGCTCCCCCATATCCAACTTGTTTTTCTTAGATGGCAGCCCAGGCCCATAACAACCCACAAGAAACGACTCCGTTAGCCCATCGACTCCGTTAAAACAACCCACAAGAAACGACTCTGTTAGCCTATCGACTCGATTCGAGAGCCGCTCAAATGTTTCCTTGTAAGCGGCAACCGTGGTGTCTTGTTTGAGGCGATGTAGAGCCTCCGACGGATCATCGTAATCGGTAGGTCCAAACCGATTGAGCAAGGCGTTAGTAAACTCCGTCCACGCTAACGGACCACGAGTCTTGGTAAACCACCGATGCCACTGCAGTGCTATGCCGTCTAAATGGAAAGAAGCCAAACTAACTTGATCTTCCGTCGCCACTTTTTGAAACTCGAAATATTGCTCGGCTTGGTAGATCCATCCCGTAGGATCGTCACCACTGAACCGGGGAAAATGAAGCTTTAAATATGGCTTCCCCTCGCCTCCTGTCATGACCATCGGACCCTTACAGGAACCCGAAACACTGTTCGGAGCCTTCTCCTTGAGGGACTGCACTTCCGTCATTAACTTATTGAACATAGCTGTGAATTTCTCAAAGTTTTCATTTGTTTCTTGTTGAAATTGCTCAAGAGTTTTTTTACGGGTATCCATGGAATCAGGGCTGGCTCTGATACCACTGATATGCTACTTGAACAGTTTTGCCAAAGAAAATAGAAAGAATGCAGCTAGAAAATAGAAAAATGTAGAGAATTTGTTTAACTCAATTCATGCCCTTTCATTAATAAAACCTATGGCTTTATATAGCCTTTTCTAAGAAAACGGAAAAAAGCTAAACTCCTAATAATTTGGAGAACGTTGGGCATCCCCACGTGTTCGATTATTCCCTCAAGACTAGTTCCACTACTTATTCAAACTAATTATTCAAATAAAAAAGAAATGAACGTTGCAAACAACTGTTGACTAATTTGTGGACTTCAAATGTTCATGCACCTTCTTGGGCTCCTGCATATTCAGCTTGTTCTTCTTAGATGGCAGCCCAGGCCCATAACACCGTGAGAACCATGGAACCAAACACTGAGTACCGCATAGACCCAACAGTTTGATAATTAAAGTTCGAGGTTCTGTGTTTTACATTAGAAAGGTTAACGGGTTGGTGGGTTGACTTTTATTTATTTATTTTAAAGTTTTAATCTTTTTCTTTGTTTGTCTTTGTTTTTTTATTATGGATTGACTATAGTTCTGATCATTTACTAACATGAATTTTGCATATGTTGTTTAAGGGTTTAAGAGGTGTCTGGAAGCCACTGATCAACAAAACCTCCATCAACAACTGAATATCAAAGTCAAATTTTTTTGATATGTCCATTGTGTTGCAGAATAAAGCTTTTGAATATGGAAAATATCATATTGATTCTGCAACGCTTGAAAATGGATCAAGTTTGACAGCAAATGTCTTGCCCTTGCCCTCAAGAAGGTAATCTTTTTCCTAAAACAATTGTTTTATTTGTTTATTTTAAAGTTTCAATCTTTTGTTGTTTATGTCTTTGTTTTTTTATTGTGGGTTGACTATAGTTCTGATCATTTACTAACATGAATTTTGCATATGTTGTTTAAGGGTTTAAGAGGTGTTTGGATGATTTTGGTATTCATGTTTGTTTTAGGTAAGCGATGATAGATTTGAAGATAAGTTCAACAACAAAAAAGCAAAGATTAGGGATTGTATCAAGATAGTCGATGGGAATATTAATTAGAAGTGGATCTTAGATCATACCAGTTAACATGAGAAAGATGAGTTGGAGAAAATGGTGATATATTTGGAACCAATCAGAGTTGGCATTGAGCAAGATGAATGGTTTCTGGAGAATAACAGAAATTAAATGGTTTCTACAAGTGTTGGTGCACTTGTGTCTGTACTTTGTCTGTATTCGGTCTGTATGTAACGATGTCCTGATTTGTGTTGTAAGTTGACCAAGTCAACCATCCTCCGGTTTGACTTGGACAACAGATTGTATGTTGAAAGATGTTCTGATCGAAGGATAGTTCCTCGAAGGATGGTGTTAATCCTTCGAGGTGCACGAAAGATATGGTTCGACTGATTAGACCTCGAAGGATGATCCTTCGAGGTCAATGCTCATCTTTCGAACATCTTGTGATCGATAGATGATCCTTCGGACCATCTATCGGATCCTTCGATCCAGACTTCATGAGCTGGGTATATATACCCATGCATGTGTTGAGTTTCGGTAGATAGATGCACACAGACAAGAGATAGAGAGCTTGAGAGCATTCTGCTGGAAACACACACACACACTTGAGAGTTTACATCTTTGGTTTTGTAAACATTGTGCTTGTAACCGTAACTTTCATACGTATTAATACAGTGGTGTTAATCGGTGAAACCTTGTGTGCTTGTTTCTCTACTTGCTTCATTCCGGTTTGCCTACTAGCTTGGATTCCGCACTTGCTAGTGGGTTAGTATAACAAGGTTTAGGTTGTTCTCGATCCTCCGAGAAAAGGGACCTACAAGTGGTATCAGAGCCTCGCTCTTTACCTTGTTTAAAACCGGTTTGTTCGAGTTCTTTGGTGTGTTTGGACACTTGGTTTAGCACTCGTTTTTGGTAGTTTCCTTGCATCTTGAAACTGAAAAACGGATACTAAACCTATCGGGAGTGTTCGGGGTCGGTTTGGGTAACATAAAAATCGTTTTTGTGAAACTTTGATTTTCCGGCCATTTTTCCGGTGGTATCTCCGGTGACTGTTGTGGATTAGGTGTTTGCCATTTTGGGTAAACTTTTTGAAAGTCAAATAGTTGGTAGAAAAGTTGGTGGCAGAACATCCTTTCTGCCAAAAGTTGGTACACCAACCTGTCACTTTTCTCACCAACCCATCAGTACTTTCGGCAGTGTGTCAGACGTCGAAAGATAACTTTCGAGCTCGAAGGATCATCCTTCGATCAAGGAGATTCGAAAGATAACCATCCTTCGAACATCCTTCGAAGTCAGTGTGTTATCCTTCGAGTCAAGGAATCTTTTCGATAGATACATCCTTCGAGTCACTGTTCATTACGAAAGATAAGGATCCTTCGTGTTGGGTGAATCTTTCAAGGTTATCTTTCGAGATTATTGTTCGAGCCATCAACAGTGATCCTTCGAACACTGTTGATTCTTCGAACAATTGTCATCTTTCGAGGCCTGTGTTCGAAACATAAGGAGAATCTTTCGAAATCATCCTTCGAAAGATAAGGACCCTTCGTATAGTCAATCTTTCGAAGTTAATCCTTCGAAGTCTTTGTTCGAAACTCAACAAGGATCTTTCGAACCTTGTTGATCATTCGAACAAGTATTGATCTTTCGAACAGGTTGTATCTTTCAGTTCATATCTGTTTTGTACTTAACAGTTTGTGGTGTGTAGGTTTGGTATTTATATTTGATCAAAATGAGCTGTACAAGTCCATGGGATTGGAGTTTGGACTCACGAAACAATCAAGAGTTAGTGACTGCTGCAGATTGGGCAAAAAGCATGGTTCCACAGCCATCAATCAGTCCAAGTCAATGGGCTTTGGTATCCAATCAAAGTCAAAGTCTTCAGAACCTTCTGATTAGTGAGAGTGAAACTGACAGCAACAATCGTCCACCTAAGTTGAACCATATGAACGATTTTCCATCATGGAAAAACCGTTTTCACACATATGTTCAAGGGCAAAGCACTGATCTTTGGACGTGTTTCATCAATGCGTTCAATACTAATCTAGAGACTGCTGCGTCAACTTCAGAGGGTTATGCAAATATGCTTGAAAATGACAAGAAGGCTTATGAATTGGAGAAAAAGGCTTTTGCCACACTTACTCAAGCACTCAACAAAGACATCTACCATCAGTTCTCTTATTGCAAGACCACGAAAGCATTGTGGGATGCCTTAGTTGCTAGAGGAGAAGGCAATGCAGCCGCTCGAAAATCTCGGCATGATTTGTTGAAGAAAGAGTTTGAGTCTTTTCAGTTTTTGGAAAACGAGACTCTGAATGATATGATCACACGTTTCTATCATTTGATTAGTGAGATGTGTGCTTATGGAGTTGTCGCTACTCAACAAGAAATGGTGAGTAGATTTGCTGACGCCTTACCTCCAAAGTGGAGTTCCTTCATTGAACTGTTGAAGCATACTGGAACTCTAGATCAAGTCAACATCTATGAGTTCATTCAAAAGCTGGAACATAAAAATGATGAAGAGATTAGGAAAGCAAGGCGTGCTCCAGCTCCTCAGAATACGGAAATGTATCTTCCAGGATTCGATGTTTTGGCAAGATCTGCTGCAGCTCAGCAACAGCAACCTAAGCTGCAGACTGCATTTGTGTCCAATACAAGTTCAAGTTCCTTTCCGTTTCCTCAGTCAACAGCTGCTCCACCACAACCTCAATTCGATCCGAGGTCTTACATTCCTGTTCCAACTCAGCAACAACCACAACCTCAGCAACAACAACAGCAAGCTCACTATACAAGCAATCCTCAACCTCAACCCCAAAGTCATCACACAATCCGAGTCGACAACTCAAATCTTTCACACCTTAGCATTGAAGTTGCTAAAGAACATATGGAAATTATCAACACCATGGTCAGTGCATACTGTGGTTTGGTAGCAGGTCAGCTTGGAAACATCAACATGACCAATGAAGATTATGATCAGATCGACAAGGAAGAAATGGAGTTGATGGATATTAAATGGGCTTTTGCTAGTGCGGTTAGAAGGGCAAAAGATTTCATGGCACGAACTGGAAGAACTTCGTTGGAAGGAAAGAAAAACACGAAGTATGGGTTTGATATTAATGCCGTCACGTGCTTTAACTGTGGCGAGAAAGGGCACTTTAAACGTGAGTGCACTCGACCAACAAAACACGGCAATCACAACCCTTTCAGAAACCAGACGAATGTGAATGCCCAACAAGAAAACCGTGAGAGGAGGATGGTGGCAGTGAACAACAATCAGGGACAGTCTGGAACTACCAATCACAATCGGGCTTTGGCTGTTCAAGCTGATGAAGGATGTGACTGGTCAGTTCAGTTTGGTGAAGGTGATCAGGGAAGTGGAACTGCTTTGTACGCTAAAGTCATCGAGCAGGCTCATAAAGAAGAATCTTCTGGAAGTGATGACAGTTCTGGTTATTCTGGAAGTTCTGATGAAGAAGGCTCTGTTTCTGGGGATAATCACTCAGAGCCTGATGTGAATGAGGAAGAAAGTGAAGACATTCAGGATCTTCTGAATGAAGCTGACGAGCTTAAATGTCAGAAATCAATTCTGATTAGGAAAGCTGCTGCTACATCAACGGAAATGGAAAAGCTATTTTCTGAAGATGGAGCTTCTTCTTTTCAATCTGCCTTTATGGCAAACGGCTCAGCCTCTACTAGTCAGGTAACTTCTGAACCTCCTGCTTCTATTATTTGTAAATCATGTGCAGAGATGAAGCTTGAATCAGAAAAGCTTCATAGTCATAACCAGAATTTGGTTATTGAACTATCGAAATGCAAAGAGGCAAACATGGCTTTAGCCCGGAATGAAAAAGAATTTAAATCTGTAATAGAAACTTTAAAGAAAAATGTGTCCGAGGTTAACAAAGTAGTTTACCACAAGCAAGTGAGTATAAATGAATATATTAACACTGTGGAAGAAACTAAAAAGCAATTAGCCATTGCCCAATGCGAACATGATGCGATCAAACAGAAATTGGATAGTTATTCTAACTCCCGATTTGTGCTTGATCACATCATCGATGTTCAACAACTAAAAGGAAACCAGAAAGGCATAGGGTATAACAAATGTCCGCCCCCCTTGATGAACAACTATACCAAGATGCCTGATGAGGAAGAAATGCCTCGGTATGAACCCAGTGTGCCTCTTGATGTTGAGGAGTTTACTACTGGCCTTGGGTTCAAACCGGACAATTCTTTAAACACAGCCTCTGAAGAACAGGAAACTTCACCATCCATGAAGCAAAGTCCTCCAATTATTGAGGACTATGAGATATCGGATGATGAATCAGATGTGGCTGTAAGTGATCAGGATAAATCACTTAGCAAGATGAAAGGAGTAGATATTCCACGAGAGAATCACATCCTTTGTGATCCTGATACTCCTGAGGTTCCATCTGTTGAGAAGCAAGTGATTGATCCTGTCAAGGTTGATAAGACAGGTGTGTCTACTGTTAAAAGCAGTAATGTGTTGTACACTTTGGTTGGAGATAATAAAATCTACTCAGATCATGTTTTTCCAATTAAAAATGTAAATAAATCTTTGATTGACAAAGTCTTTGAAGACAATACAAACAGATTTTTGGGAAAAACACTTCCAGGAATTGTGGTAACACAATGTGATCCAATTCCTAAGGCTGAGATTAGGAAACAATTTGGTAATCAAAAATCTCCAATCACTCGACAACCTACTGCTTCTAAGGGTAAACAACCACAACGAGCTCCAAAGCCAAAGGCTAAAGTTGAATCAAAAGGAGCTCGTTACATGAAGAAAGGAAAAGATGTTAAGTTTGTAGCATCAAAAGGTACAGATAAAATTGAGACTTTTGAAAACAAATCAAACACTGATTTTGTACAACAAGTCAAGATTTTGAAACGAAACAGTGATAACAATTACACCCAACACACAAACGGGTGTGATGAAAAAGCAAGTATCTCAGGTTCTACAAGCTCAACATCTGGTAGTCGATCAAGTTCTCCTAAGTCTGTTGAAAGGAGAACTTGTTTCAAATGTGGAGAAATTGGGCACATTATCAGAAATTGCCCAAATGCTCCAAAGAAGAAATTTGTTGAGAAAACTCCACCTGAAACAGTTCACCCTCAACGTCGGTCAGTTTCACCTAAACAAGATAAACGAACTGTAAAAGAACAAGAAACTAAACAACGACGTAAGAACATAAAAACTGTTGAAAAAGCTTTAAAATCTGAAGTTAAAACAGTACAAAAGGAACCAAGTGTGTCACAACCTGTAAAACCAGAATCTTCAAAAACTGGTAGGCACAGACAAACTTGGTTACCTAAGTCGGGTGACAATTCAGGGGGAGCAGTTGTTCTTGAAAACCATCAAGAGATAGAGCTTACGTATCGTGATGCCAAGGGACGACCCAAGACCACTAAGGCTTGGGTCCCCATTCTCAACTGATGTGTTTATTTGACATGTGCAGGATGTTCTAGGAGGAACTATTAATAGTCATTGGATTGTTGATAGTGGAGCATCCAGGCACATGACTGGCGACTTACGGCTCCTATACGATGTGAGAAATATTAGAGGAGGGTATGTTGCTTTTGCGGGTGATAAAGGAGGGTACATCACTGGAGAAGGAAGTATCTCCAATGGTATCGTGTGCTTTGATAAGATCAATTATGTGAAGCAAATTGATCACAATCTTCTGAGTGTGTCGCAAATCTGCGATAAAAAGTTCTCAGTAATTTTTGATGATGCTGGCTGCTATGTGCTGAAACCTGGATTCAAAATTCCACAAGAATGGATTCTCTTATCGGCTCCGAGAGTTAATGATCTTTATATTCTCGACATGAGCCAGGCTATTACAACATCTGCACAAGTTACTTGTTTTGTCTCAAAAGCCACAGAAAAGGAGTCTATATCTTGGCACAGAAGAATGGGACACATTCACTTGAGAAAGATGAACCATTTGGTGAAAAATAATCTTGTGAATGGTGTGCCTGTGAGAAGTTTTCATCTACAAGATATCTGTGTCTCGTGCCAAAAGGGGAAGCAAACAAAGAAGTCTCACCCTTTGAAGAAAATCAACACTGTCAGCATGCCTCTCGAACGTCTTCATATGGACCTTTTTGGACCTATGAAGCACAAGACAACGTTTGGTGATGCTTATTGTTTAGTAGTTACTGATGACTACTCTAGATTTTCTTGGGTATCTTTTATGGCACACAAAAGTGAAACTCCTGGCATCCTCAAGGATCTTCTTACAATGTTGGAGAATCTCTATACGTTGAAAGTGAAAAGGATCCGAAGCGACAATGGAACTGAATTCAAGAATCAAGTTATGGATGAGTTTTGTACTTCTAAAGGCATTCTTCATGAGTACAGTTCTCGTTATACTCCACAACAAAATGGTGTCGCTGAGAGGAAGAATCGGACGATTATTGAAACTGCAAGAACAATGTTAGTAGAGTCGGAACTCCCTATTCAATTCTGGGGAGAGGCTGTATCGGCTGCTTGCTACACGTTGAACAGAGTTCTTACAGTAAAGAGACATGTCAAGACTTGCTTCGAACTCCTTCAGAGAAGGAAACCGGATCTTTCTTACCTTGAACCGTTTGGTGCTCCTTGTACTATGATTGAGCCGGATGGAAAGTTTGGTGCAAGAGCTATCGAGGGTTTCTTCCTTGGATATGCTACTCCGAATTTTCGTGTTTGGAATCTAGCTACTAAAAAGATTGAGCTATGGAGCGAAGTTAGGGTTCAAAGGTACACGAGTCCTGTTAGGGCTCCGGGTGATCCGTGGATGTTCGATTATGATGGGCTATTTGACTCCTTCAATCTGCCAACCTTTGACGAAGAATCAGCAGCGGCTCGGATGTTGTTGGAAAGTGACAACGCTGCAGTCTCGCCATTGGTTAGACCTATTGTTGTAGACTCTCAAGCTTCTTCGTCAGTCAACAATATGGTTCAAAATGAGGTTTATGAAGATGTTGCTGATTATAATGACTCTTCTGAAGATGATGAATATCATGATGCAGCCGAAGGATCTTCAGCTCCAGCTGCTCCTGTTCAAGGTGCCTCTGGTGATACACCTCATACGCAGAATATAGATACTGCTGAAGGGAATGCATCCACCTCTAACCACATTCCTGGTGTGGAGTTGGTTGTTGATCTTAATCTGAATAATTTGGGTATCAATGCTCGTGTGCCAGATAATCCTGAAATGAGGATTCACGATACCCATCCACAGCAGAATATCATAGGAGATGTCCATCGCGGTGTGCAGACGCGTAATCAGCTGAGAAACAACCGGAATGCTGGTTTGTATTCAGCTATAAGAGAATCTGGTCAACAGAATGACTGGTCCTTCGCGTGTTACGTGTCACAAGAAGAACCAAAATCGTGGAAAGAAGCATTGAAAGATAGTGCCTGGGTTGAAGCCATGCAAGAAGAATTACAGCAATTTCACAAGCTTGGTGTTTGGAAGCTTGTTGAAAAGCCTGAGAATTACAAGAAGATTGGCACTCGATGGGTCTTCAAATGCAAGAAAGACGACCGTGGAGTGGTTATTCGCAACAAAGCTCGTTTAGTCGTTCAAGGTTTTCGTCAGATAGAAGGGATCGACTACAACGAAGTCTATGCACCAGTTGCACGTCTGGAAGCTATTCGGATCTTTCTGGCTTATGCCTCATTCAAAGGATTCAAGGTTTACCAGATGGACGTCAAAAGTGCATTTCTACATGGTGTGGTTGAAGAAGAGGTATATGTCGAACAGCCTCCAGGTTTTGAAGATCCTGTTCATCCCGATCGGGTTTGGTTGCTCAACAAAGCTCTTTATGGTCTTCATCAAGCGCCACGAGCTTGGTATGCAACCTTATCTACATATCTGCTGGAGAACGGTTTTCGAAGAGGTCTTATCGATTGTACTCTCTTCATCAAAGAACAAGATGGAGATCTTCTTCTGGTTCAGGTATATGTTGATGATATTATTTTTGGTTCTACTAATGATGTTCTGTGTAGGAATTTCGAGCGCATCATGCAGGATAAGTTCGAGATGAGTGCTATGGGGGAAATGAATTTCTTTTTGGGTCTACAAGTGCAACAATCGGAGTCTGGGATATTCATCCATCAGACTAAATATGTTGGAGACATCTTGAGCCGGTTCCAGATGTCCGATGCAACGCCCATTGGTACCCCACTGCCAACTAATCACGGAATTACTCCTGACTTGAAGGGTGAACCAGTTAGCCCTTCATACTATCGCGCGATGATCGGATCCCTTATGTACCTCACAGCATCAAGGCCAGATATAATGTACCCAACGTGCCTGCTTGCCAGATATCAAGTCAACCCGAAGGCCTCACATCTTGCTGCTGTCAAAAGGATTTTTCGTTATTTGAAGGCTTACCCCGACACCGGTCTGTGGTATCCTAGGGATAATAACTTTGACTTGGTCGCATTCAGTGATTCTGATTTTGGCGGATGTAAAATCGACGGCAAATCCACAACGGCTGGATGTCAGTTTTTAGGAAATCGCCTAGTCACTTGGCAGTGCAAGAAGCAAACGTGTGTCGCTACATCAACATGCGAAGCTGAATACATTGCTGCCTCAAGTTGTTGCTCACAAGTTCTCTGGATCCAACAACAATTGCGGGACTACGGTTTTGAATTCCTAACTACTCCTATATACGTTGATAATTCTGCTGCTTTAGATATCACTAAAAATCCTGTGCAGCATTCAAAGACCAAACACATCGAAATCAAATATCACTTCATACGTGATTGCTTTGAGAAAAGGCTAATCGATGTTGTTAAGGTCCACACCGATGACCAACGTGCCGACTTATTTACCAAAGCTTTTGACAAATCTAGATTTGACTTCTTATTATTGGTAAATGGCATTAAGGTCAAGCAAGAGTAAACCAACATTGGAAAATCATTTTTGTAAATATCTTTGTGTGTTTTTAAATTTATCTTAGTTTGTTGATTTTAGGGGGAGTAAATCCAAAAATCGGAAAATACAAAAACATCGAAAAATTTCAAAAACACAAAAACAATAGAAAAACAAAAATGAGTTTCCTGACGAGCAAAAGAGAAAATGATAGTACATCAGTGGTCTATCCAAACCTCTTTTAACCTTAAATGAAAAGCGATAAGCAGCTCTATATAAGATGTATCGGTAGGCTCACAATCATTTTAAAGTGTGCAGGGTGATATAAATCTTAATCGACTGAAGACCAGGTGGGAACCATTCATTGGCATATGGTCTTAGTACCGAAATTTCGTTTGATAGATTGCCGAGGTTCTGAGATATTCGGTCTTTATGCTGCTTATCATCTGGGTATCATGGTTGTATCTTTTACCGAAAAATAACGGGGACGCAAGTCTAGATCTTCCATGATACTATACATACGTGTACATATTGCATACTGCATTCGACCTCAATAAGTGATAAACAATCACATGTCCAAATCAAATAAGTGATAAAATATCACATTTATCCGGGTGTCAAGTTCGTCTCTCTGCTGTACGGAAGTACTGACCTGTTCACGGACTTGCACCTGTGCCCTCATGCATACGAAAATCAAGTTCCTCATCAATAAGTGATTATATCACATAGGGCTTGTTTTCAAATCAAAATAAGTGAGTATCTCACAATTTATACGGTCAAACAGATGATAATCGGTATACTCACCGGTAAGATGAACCCTCGTGCATACCTTGATACGGGAATGTGTCGTGATGTGGATGAACACCGGTCGGTAAGTATAAATCATACCTTAACGTATCCCCTCGCCATGATTACATCTGATAAGTTGAGCTTAAGTGGACAACAATACCGATAATTGTTATAGGATGCTTATCTTAATGTTAACTAACTGAACAACAAGAGTGTTTTGGTATGACCGTACACTGATATGATTCTCTTACCCTCGAAACTCGCAAAAAGAATGTTTGTATATATTTATTTATTTACTGCTTAACTTTTATTGTTTTTCTTTTAAACAGTTTCGTCGTTTGATGCATATCAGCACGACATTAGCGGTGATGTCGTTTGATAACACTCAAAGGATTTTAAATTGTTGTCTTTTACTTTCAAAAATACCAAAAAGATTTTAGGTGTGTTTTAATATAAACTTTATAAAAGCCAAAAAGATTTTCTTTCTACTTTATTTTCGATCGTACGATGTTGGAGCTCGAGTCTTCGTTACCTGAAACCTGAACGAAAACCGAATTGACTAAATCTTCATAAACGGTCGAAATTTGCATGGTTTTGAAAGTTAAAGACTTAAATTGACAAATTTATTAAACTTTCAAACTGTCGGACGGTGTTTGATTGTGACATGGTCATTCGTGTGTCATTTGCTTATACTATGTTCCAAGTAGTTGTTCTCATTATGCGTTTAGATTTCTTGCATGTGCAGATTCTAAAGGCTAGGAGAACATGGTCGATGACAAGCTTTGGAATGAAGACACGACGAGAAGGCGCTCAAAAGATGAATATGATCGAGTTGCCGCTGGCCATCATCAACACCACAAGGATCTCACTTCATAAAGATAAAGTCCATTCACGAGCATAACTCAAGGGGGAGCTTATGTTAAGGGGGAGTTTGTCAACACACTTCCTACATGATACGGGTAGTTTGTTGATACACTCTCTGCTTTCGAGACGTGAAGACTTTGAAGATCCTCCGACATTGAAGACTTGAAAGGACATCAGAGTTTTGGTAACTCGAGGACCAAAGACCGTCGAAGTTCGAGACGAGTCTACAACTATAGAAGATAAAGACAAAGCTACAGCCAAGGGGGAGTTTGTTGGTGCACTTGTGTCTGTACTTTGTCTGTATTCGGTCTGTATGTAACGATGTCCTGATTTGTGTTGTAAGTTGACCAAGTCAACCATCCTCCGGTTTGACTTGGACAACAGATTGTATGTTGAAAGATGTTCTGATCGAAGGATAGTTCCTCGAAGGATGGTGTTAATCCTTCGAGGTGCACGAAAGATATGGTTCGACTGATTAGACCTCGAAGGATGATCCTTCGAGGTCAATGCTCATCTTTCGAACATCTTGTGATCGATAGATGATCCTTCGGACCATCTATCGGATCCTTCGATCCAGACTTCATGAGCTGGGTATATATACCCATGCATGTGTTGAGTTTCGGTAGATAGATGCACACAGACAAGAGATAGAGAGCTTGAGAGCATTCTGCTGGAAACACACACACACACTTGAGAGTTTACATCTTTGGTTTTGTAAACATTGTGCTTGTAACCGTAACTTTCATACGTATTAATACAGTGGTGTTAATCGGTGAAACCTTGTGTGCTTGTTTCTCTACTTGCTTCATTCCGGTTTGCCTACTAGCTTGGATTCCGCACTTGCTAGTGGGTTAGTATAACAAGGTTTAGGTTGTTCTCGATCCTCCGAGAAAAGGGACCTACAACAAGTCTGGTTCGAAAAGAGATATAGGTGGCTAAAGGTGCAGTTTTTCATCCAAGGGCTTTTAAATGGATCTCGTGGTCCGGCCAATGTTAATTTCGTCACTTGGAGAGACGGTAGTATCCCAACTAAATTCAAAATTGGCTCTTGTGCGGAGGGGAATGCAGCTTCGTGACACTAAATGGTATAGAATCGGGAAAAGGTTTAGTCATATCTTCGATATCTTGGAGTTTTTTCAAGCAAACGGGTCGACAAAGAATTGTAAAACGGTTCTGGTGTTTGTGGCCATGGCAACACTATGGACCTTATGGAGTGCTAGGAATGCTCAGGTTTTCAAAGGAAGGTTTGAGCCGTGGTTCAAGATGGGAGTTTGAGATGCCCAAACTTTGTTGAAGTTTTTTCAAATTTACGCTAAAGCTCACCCCTTGGCCCTTGCCATTATTACCACTAATTGTTGACATTGATCTTGGTTCACAAGGTTATATTTTTCTGTCATTATTAAAAGCATACTTTTGACATTTCCCAAGTTGACTGCTAACTCCTGTTGTTACAATGACAGGTATGGAATGTCAACGAACTTGTGAGCACACACATATACTCCAAGATCCAGTTTAGTTTTTGGCGATACCCTACTATGTCCAAGGTAACGTTTTTTTTTCTTCAGAAGAGTTAAGAAAAATAAAAAATATAAAGAAAAAAAGTATGGTTAGAGGTGGAAAAATGCACGGGTTGGGAAACAGACCTAAATTCATAGTTTTATATATGGTCTGAAACGGGTCACTCTGAAATATTTTTTTTATAGACAATTTGTTTCTTCCTAACTGTTTCTTCCTAAAGTTCCTTAATAAAAGCTCATTCTCGACCACCATATCTTATACTTCAACTGCTCTAGGTCTTCTTTGGACAAAAGGCATGATCATTTACCTCACGTGTCTAAAGTGTGTAGCCGAGTTACATCTGATTATTAGAAACATGTCTTAACCATTTTGAAAAATATAGAAAGGAAATGACTTAGTACTTTAAAACAGGTATTATTTTCAAGATTTATTCGTGAAGCTTAATTGATCTTAATTTATTTATTTTTGTTCTTGACTAGAGAGGGACAAATCTGTTTGTTGACATAAACGGGTCGCTTGACCCGAATTTGTTTTTCGTTATACGTGTGATTTGGCCCAGATTTAAATATTTGAACAAACATCTGATGCAGGTCTATATAGCATAGAGTTAACGATGCAGGTCACATGTTATGTTAACCGGTACATATTAATTACCAGATGACTTTTATAGTATGGGCTGTATGATTTTTTTTTTTTTTGCCATAAAAACAAATTTTGGGTTTTAATCAATTTTAGAATTTTGCTAATGAAATTGTTGTTTATTATTTTGTAACACCCGTTCTTATAATCCATGGTTTAACGTATATTTTACGAAAACAATCATGTGATTAAGATTACATATACATCGGAAATACGGGTTTATTAAAACTTTTACAAATCATAAGTTATTCTACATAACGTGATCGGGTTCGTCGTTAAAAATTTACAACGAGGCGATGTGCGGAAGCATGTGTCTATATCATGTTCGGTTCTTCGTTGAGCTTTATCGTCTTCCGGCGTCTAAAAAGCACCTACATTTCATAAACATGAAATGCTTTAGTCGAACGGCGTTTAAAACATATCTAAATGAGTCCGGAAAACAAAATTAATTAAAATGCATTTTTGTACAGTGTCCACCGTAAATTACGGTGGATACCGTAATTTACGGTAGCCCCTGTTTTACTATGTTTCCACCGTAAATCAGTAGAGAACTGGCGTAACACTTTCAGGCTCCACCGTAACTTACGGTGCCCACTGTAAGTTACGGTGGCCTCTGTGACAGATTCTTCCATTTTGCCGTTTTTGACACGAAAACTTTCGTATCTTTCAAACCGCTTGTCCGTTTGACCTACCGTTTCTTCCTACGTGTTTGTAATTTGATTCCCCATCCTATGGAGTTAAAATCCAACATCCGGATTAACAAAAATTTCATACTTTAACTCTTCGGCTTATTACTCTTTTTACCGGCTTATGACCCGTTCGTGGTTTCATTATCAAACATGGTTATGGCCCTTGTTTCTTCTATAAAACATATTATTATAATTATTTCCTATTATACAAGGTTCAATTCACGGGTCATTACACATTCTTAACCCGTTTCGCTAAAACTTCCATTTTGACCCATTAAGGGTATTTACTCATTTTTGTCTAGAACTTGTACCTTTTCTTTTGTCGCTACAAAATTCCATATTGAATTAACTACAATTATTCCACCACAACTATTTTGTGGTGGATATATCATAACTACAAGCTCATGTTATTTCCTGTGATTACAAAACTCAACAAATAATTGTCAAATGTTATGACCCATTTAGTCTAACCGACTATTTGTCCGTATGAGATGGTATTTAATTGCCATTTCATCCCCTTAAACCCTTTTCAGGTTTTTCTTTGAACTTGTTTCACTCAAACCGTTTTTTTTTATTTATTTGTCATTACATGACTAATTTACCATTTTATTCCTTTTACTATAGTCATGATTTCATACCATTTTCCATCATTCCGACTCTCATTGAATCATGTCGAAATATCATATACCAACCATTTAGTAGCATTCATATTAATACCTGAAATTAGTAACTTCGCAAATAATGTAAAAGGGGCGTAAGTTATACTTACCTCGCATCCGAACTACGTTTTTCCTTTCCTTCTTGATTCGTTTGACCCGCTCCCTCATCAAGCTTCCACCTAGCTTGTTACGCGTCAAACTATCATCATCGTTTTCAAGGTGGTTAGTTTAATCATAATTTAATACGATTATTTCACCTTACACATTTCACATTAAAAATTAGCATTTATCGTAGTATAGGTCAGTTTGACTTTTTAAAAGTCAAATGCCCATTAGTATACTAATTTGCATATTCGAGTTCATCAACTAGTGCTAGCATTCTTTAATTACCCGGTAGGCGTTATCTTTAGACCACCGTTTTAACCAAAGTTCTAACCACAATTATCATATGTAGAACTCTTTTTAATCATATTTTGCATAGTAACCAAAACATCACAATTAGGTGTTTTAGCTACAAAAATTCTAGTTTCGTGCCTTCTTTGAGGCATTTCAACAAACACTTTAAGGGCAGAATTTTACATGTGTATTTATCAAGTCTCTAGCTTATCTCTTAGCCAAAATTTTACATAAATCAACCATCTTACAAAGTGGTTAACTTCTATAATTTCTGAAATCACTTCAAAATTGTCAATTTACACTAGATCAACAATCTATTTCCTAGTGTTCATCAAATTTCACATAATTCACTAATCACCTACAATGGTGATCATAGTTTTCACTAAAAATTCACATGATTTCAGCTTGTGTTTGTCTAGGGTTTGTCCCTAAACTCTATAGTAGTTCCTAAATCATCATAACATACACATGCAACTAGAATCTCAGATTATTCCCAATTCATGAGAATTTCAAGTTGAAAGATTTCTCAAAATTTTACATACCTTGTAATCCCCTTGTGATGAGGATCAGGAATCTATGTTTAGAATTCGATTTGAACTTGGATTGAACCTTCAATTTGCAAGATTTCTGAAGTTCTAGGGTTTTGAAGGAGTGGGGGTCGCCCCCTGCTTGCTCTGATCGACCAGACCCCCAAAATGGGGTGTTTGGTTTAGTTTTTATTTGTTTAATAAAAATCAAGTTTCGATTTTAACATTATTGGCCCCTCTAATTTGGTTAGTTAATTAAGTAGGGCACAACCTACATTATTTCTAACACTATTCCCCACTTATTAACTAGGTTAAACATTCCTAATTGAATTAGTGGGTTTTGGGAATCTATGACTAAGTTTAGTTTAAGTCCCGTTAACTCGGGCCTTCTATAAACTTTATTTCCCAAACGCATTCTTTTCTCTTTTTATTAAATATTGGATATAATTATATAATAATCCTAATATTTTCTGGCTTAATTTTTACCACTAACGGTTCCTTAGCCATCTGTTAGTATTAGCGTGGTTTGATCACCAAACCCGTTTTTGGGGTGTTACATATTTGAACCTGTGTATGTTCTCATATATGGAATACATGGAATACTGAAGATGTATAATCACACGTTTTTATAGAAGGGAAGATATTGTGTACGAAATAAACATTGAAAGTGAAGTGATAATGGTGGCTATTGGTTTGTATTTTCTCTCTCTCTGATTAATGTACAAATGACTTGACAAAATGATGTTAAATATAATTGTATAACAGGAAACTAAGCACCGTGACTACTTGCTAATGCATATAAACATATTAAAATGGAGTCCATTTTTATGTGAAAAGGTGTTAATTTTATCAGTAATAACAACAACAAATTTTGGTTATATTTTATTTTAAACGACTCAATTCAGGTTGTGTTTTATTTTAAACGGGTCAATTCGGGTTAACGGGTCAATTCGGGCTGCGTTTTATTTCAAATGGGTCAATTCGGGTTGCATTTTATTTCAAACGGGTGTTATAAAAATTTAGTTAAAAGGGTAACAGGTTGAGATTCATAATGCATACTTATGTCATTAAGACATTAAAATACCCGTCCACTAGACGGGCATTAAACTAGTTGTATTGGATCATGACACACAATTCATTGCACACTTTTCAAGAAAAATCAAGACATTTGAGTGCTAAGCTCTAAATTATTGCCACATATCACCCTTAAACCAATAGACAAAGCAAGAGAACTATTAAAACTCTAAAGGTTACGCTATGAGCTTGTATCGTTGATTTTTAGGAAGTTTTGATAGCTTTTTAACTTTAGTAGATTCTTCATATAACAATAATTGTCATTCAAGTATTGAGATGACAGCACTACCTTGAAATATTATACAACAGAATGTGTCGAACACATCTTTGAAAGTTGTTCAATACTAGCATAAATCATATGCGGATAAAAAAGAAAACCATATGGAATTTCAATTTTTGGATTATGTTTTATTTAAGCTCTCTCCATAAAAAGGTGTAATTTCTTTCTGGCTTGCACACATTGATTCTGTATTTCATTGGCCCTTTCAAAATCACCGATTGTTTTTTTATTTTTATACACAATAGTCTCTGGATGTTTATTATTTGCATAATTAGTCCCTGCAGAGATGAATAGAAAAGAATGCTCTTATGTGCAAAGCACATGACCATATTTAACAAAAAAAAAAAAAATTAACAGGGCTAAGCTCAAAGAACATAACGTGCAAGATTTTGAAACGTTAAGTACAAAATTCGTTAATTTTAAAGATAAATGACACCGCCTGAAAAAGGGTATAAAGATAAAGGACAAAATTTGCAATTCACTCAAAAAAGAATGAATGGTCCAGATTAGTTAATTTTGTTTACAAAAACCACTAGATTCACTCTTGAACCCTACCCTACTATGTATATATATATTGGGAAATAAGGTATTTAGTACAAACAAGTTGGATTTTATTGATTGGAGTATAATCTTTACTCCGAATATATATAGTGTTACAAAATTAACGTTTTAATTTAAACTTTTTGAGTCCATGGCGTTTTGGTTGTGTTTAGATAAATCAAATTATACACGCAAAAAGCAACTTTAAATCAATTTATACCCTATTATGTTTAAAATTTCGCGTTGCTTCGTCTCAATTGAAAATGGGTTTATCTAAAAGAGTTGATGATGGGCCAGTACATTTACTCAAAAAGTGTGGGCTCCAAACTGGATTTGGGTCAGAGATGAGGTTTGGAAATAAGTTAAGAGCGCAAATTTTTAATCAAGGTTAGCAAATGAAAAATTAAGAGCGCAAATTTGTTATCAAGTTTAGCATATGAGAAATTGTAGATCCCGCCACAATATACGGGTTAGAGTCAACTCATTATATAACAATACAAAAAGTAACTTGGGTTACCACCTAATTATCTAACCGTCATGTCCATACAAACACCCTGTTTAAGTTAAAGACACGGGGTGGTCATATGTGAACAGATATGTCTATCGTAAACCGTCATGAACTTTTGGTTGGCGGTTATGCCAAATCCAAAATATAAACACAAAGCCACACATACAATTTTAATTTGGTTGATCATATCGTATGTGCTTCAAAGTGGTATATATCCTACTGCGGATCAAGAACAACAAAGAATAGAGGAATTATATACAATCAAAATCAAGAAAGCTTTCTTCAAGTTCTTTTTTTTGAAACCTTGATCAAACAAGAACTTCCATTCTTGATCTGGAATGAAAGATTTCTGGGTTTCCGTTCATCATATCAAAGAAAAACTTTTTCAATAATCAGATCATAAAATCAACAAAATAAGATCGGAACATGCGGAAGATTCTGAAAATCCAAGACATAACATGGTATCAACATTAAACAATTCCTCAAAGAATATCATACAAGCGTGAAGATAAACAAAGGAAAGGGTACGCCGGAGTATCAAACCCTAGAGATGCATGTTGCATCACCGTTGTCTTCCTCTTCCTTTTCAAACCGTTGATTCATCCTAAACCCGCCGCTTCATCGTCGACCAAATCGTCACACCCTTTTAGGGTGACTAGATACGCTTCCAACCCGGGTCCCCTCTTATGATGGTGTGATTTAGTCTGCAACAAGTGTGGTGGTGGTGATGGCTTTAATCGACGAGATTTGAGGTTTTGAAGTGATTAAATTTTTGGGTTTGATTTGGCGACAAGGTTTAAAGCCGGTGGTGAAAGGTTGTGGTGGTGAGAGAGGGCTGTATCATATTGTGATTTGTGTTTGAGATTTTAAAATGGTTTTGTTGGAACGGTGGATAGGGCGGGGATCCTGATTATTGGTTTTACTGCGACAAATGCAGTACACCATTTGAATGCAGTACAAAGTTTTATACGTGGAAATGCAGTATAGGGCATCGTGGTTTTGACTTTTGATGGTCAAATATGCACCATATTTTGTTATTTGATATCTATGTTTTGGAATGGGATCAAATACAAACACTTAAGTTTGTAAGAACCATAAGAACCAATACATAATTGACAAGTGTCCATCAATAAAAAATTAGTTTAGGGGTAATTTAGACTTTTTGACCATATTTATTTATAACTAATTAAAAATAATTACAAAAAATATAATCAGCACAACACTATATAATTAGCACAACATTATTAATCGTTCTTCATTATCAGCACATCGTCCTCGAATCGTTCTCCATTATCAACATAAACGACATTAGCACAACATCTTCAATCGTTCTCCATTATCAGCACACCAGATGTGCTGATTATATCTACTTTTGGTGTTTGTTTGTATTATTTTGTAATTAACACATAATCAGCACCTTATTAGCACAAATATAAAACACCTTTTGTTAACTTTTTTTAAAAAACACTTTTATAAATACAAAAAGGTATAGCAATATGGTACTCATATTAAAGATAAAAAAATACTTGATTTTATGGTATATATTTTTAAAAAAAATAATGAAGTATATAAAAGTTATTTTAGTTTAAAAAACCTTGGTGAAATTTGTATTTAATAGAAAATGGTCAAATGACTAGCAATTTTACAAAATTACCCCTAATTTGTTAGTAGTAATTTTTAATTATAAGAGTTTTATTTATAATCAATATCAACCATTGATTTAAATTAACAATGGTTCAGATCTGTTCTTACGGTTCTTATAATTAGCACTGTTTGTACAGGATCTCAACCCTCTATGTTTTAACTTTCTATGAGATCAACATGACACTATCTCTTTTGTGAGGTGTCTAGGTTTTAACTTTTAAATACAATTTTAACAAACACATGCCCTTTTTTACTTTCAACGTATATATGTACACCTGATGTGTTTTGAATGAAAATGTTTTCTAAAGGATACATCATACAACATTAAACAACATTCGATTCATATCATACGTTCTCTATTTGGCATTTTGTTTCAAAATAAGGGTTAAACTTTATTATAATCACTATATTAAAACCAAATTAGTAGAGGTAAATTAGTAACATATTAAAAAAATTTGTTATGAATTTAAGAATCTTAATATCTCATGTGCTGATATTAAAAACATTCACAATCAACATCCCGCCGCAACGCGCGCATTAGCATGAACTCGTTACGTACATAAATTAACATGTATTTTAAATACTATTTTTTAATGAGCATATTAGAAAATGCCATTTTTGTAAATTGCATTTAAAACGTTTGGGAATGAACGTTTAATATTTTCTTTCAAACGAGCGTGTTGGAAATTAAATTTGGTTAAATAATATTGGTTAAAAAATAAAAAGTGTATAAAACATTTGTTTTCTAGCGAGCATTAGAAACGGTGATGCCGCAAATATAACAAGTTTTGAAAAATTTATAAATCTAAGGAGCGTGTTAGAAATGATTGTTTTCGTAAAATACTAAGTTTTGAAATTAACGTCTATATTATCTAACGAGCGTGTTAGACGACATTATTATTGCAATATAATTACAGATGAGCGTGTTAGAAACAATTATTTTGGAAAACACTAAACTCTGAAACGACTTAGTCTAAACTGTTAAATTTTCTAACGAGCAAGTTAGAAACGGTTTGTCTTAATTAGAATATCCGAAGTTTATACCGTTTATCTAAATCTATATCAAGAAACCATTATATATATAAAGTGATATTGTTTACTCTTTTCGTCGTTTGAACCTTTTAATTACTTTATACAACTCTAAATATACAGTTGTGACGAGATTAATATCAATGTTTATACAACTCTAAAACTTTTACCAACACTTTTGTTTAAAAGCGAACATGTGAAATATAATTTACTTTTTGTTCTATCGTAACCAATCAGACTGATACCGTCTAAACAACATTGTTTCTTGATTTCATGGACATTCCTATTGTTGCAGTGGCGTATTGAACATATTTCGACCGAGTAACATTGGTGTCGGTAAACAGAGTCGTATTCACAAAACAGGGTCGTATCCACATTGCTATTCGCTTTTATTTATTTTTGTTGCTACACCTACTAGCCACCTACTACCGTATCATGTTGTACCGTAACGAACCTTATTAACAGGGCCGGCCCGAAGGGTGTGCGGGATGGGCGACGGCTCAGGGCCCAAACCCATCGGGGGCCCAAATTTTTTTATTTTTTGTATTAGTTTTACATTGCAAAGTTAGAATATATACATAATGAATTGGAAAACAATACCATCTTGAAACACTTGGTTTGGTGGTTTGAAAATCACTTTAATAATAAAAAGACATGGGTTCTAATCCTGGTGTCCTTAGTTTTGTTTTTCTTTTTCTTTCTTAATTGCCTAATTTTTTCAAGTTACATTAAATGATTGGTGTTGATTCAAATGACATTAATTCATTTTCATATATTTAAATTATTTTTATGTATATTCTTTTTAAAAATTTATATTTAGGGACCCGTATTTTCTGTTCGCACAAGGGCTAAAGATTTTCGAATATTTTCGGAGACGGCCCTACGTATTAATACCGACTGAAAACCCGCCGCAAAAGCGCAAAAAATCCCACTAATTATTACATTTTAGTAACGAAAGTTAAGCATTCAGATTTTCAAGGCCATGATGCATATTATTGATTATTTTGGTCTCATTTAATAAAATATACTTGCGGGTTTAAGGTGATGAGGAAAAGCAAATTCGGAATCTTTTGAATGGCCTACATTAATGATTTCTTGATGCGTTTTATGGTGTGACTTACATGCACGGGCAAAGCATCTTATCTAATATTCTATGAGACACCGACACTTCCTATGTTGCCATTCCAACGAATTGGAATTTGTATGTACGTTGACAACTCCCTAGTCACATGTTCAACAGTTCATGCAAGTGTTCTATTTTTAATAAGTTGGGTAAATATAATAAAGGGCGTATGTTATATTATATTTTATATTATAACAAAATTAGAAATCATGAGTTGGAGTATTGTGTCAATATTGGTACAGTCATTAATTAGAAGGACAAGAACAACATATATTCTTAAAATTTTCTACTTTTTTTTCTCATGATGGTGGCATATTTTTATTAGGATAAACTAGCCATAAACTAGATGGTGTAATAACATAGAATGGTTAGACCATCCACAATGTACAAACCTCACATACATTAACACACCGTCATCTCAACGCAAAATCAGATTCGCAAACCTCCCAAGAAAACTTCAACTTTTTCCACAATATACAAACCTCTACAAACAACACCTCATTCTCCGCATCATCACATACTTTTAGTATATTTTGTAGATCTCAAATAACCTATTCAACATAAAACCCATAAAAATGAGATCATCAAGATCTGAAGATCATCTCGACAACAACAAATCTAAAAATCATCAAACCAACTATCGTCTCATATCTCACCAAGATCCAAAGATCAAACAACCACAGTCGAACCTCCAACGGATTCTTTCTGCTAGTCTGGTTCCATGCATGGCAGCCAAGATCGACACACGTGCAATGAAATCTCACCAAGATCTGAAGATCGACGATGGCGAAATATCAAGAAACAATCAGAATTTCTTTCCAGGAAACCAAGCAATAAACCATAGAAATTTCTCACCAAGAAACCAACTATAGCAACGGAGAAGATGAAAAGCGCCCACCAAGAAATCTGTTGGAGGTTCGGACCTGCGGACTAGAGACGAACCGGACGATTGCAACAATCTGGTCAGACGACGTGTTAACCATTACAAATTTTTGAATGAGCATTATTATGTTGATGTAGCCGAAAATGTCCTTTAAGGGGCATTAACCATTATGCATAGTCTTATCTGAACAAAGACATGTAAGCTCCAATATGGGGTAAGGGTGTTCATGGTTCGGTTTCAAACCGTGAAACCGTTCAAATCGGTCATTTTTTAGGTTTTTATTTCAATTTTAGTAAGACAGTTTCATAGTTTAAAATCATTAGGAACAGTTTGGTTTACAGTTCCTATCGTATAAAACCAGACTGGACCGTAAGACTTAATAATACATTTTATATAAAACCAGACTGGACCGTAAGACTTAATAATACATTTTATATTTATATTTCATATTAGGCTTAATTAAAATAAAACTAAACTTAAATAGATATAAGAAACCATTACTAACGGTTTGGCTTATCGTTTAACTAGACACAATATGGACATTAAGACATGTATGATCCATTATGGCCCAATATGGTTCATTAACACATATATGAGCTACTATTAGTCATTGTGATCCATTAAGACCCAATATAATCCATTAACAAATATACGTTTACAGATGAGCTTGGTACCGAACGTACCGGTACCGAAAATCGCTAATATGGGTACCAGTACCGAAAATGTTCAGTATGGTATTGTACAGTACCTGTACCGAAAACGCCAAATAGTAGGTACCAAAAATAATTCGGTACGGGTAATTCGGTAGTGCTCACATAGATATGAATACACACATATATACATAGGCATATACATGCATATATATATATACCCATACATATACATAGACACAGACACAAATACATACATATACTCATATATAATTAAACATTCAAATATTATAACTATTACATTGCAAATGCGTAACAAGTTGCTAAGCATTTCCAACATAATTATAAATAATAAAACTAATTAAATATAAATATGGTAATAAATTTTTCGTCACAAATGCGTAGCAAGTTGCTACGCATTTCCTATGCAATAATTAATAATAATACTAATTAAACATTAAAATATAATTTAAGTATAATACTAAATATTTTATCACAAATGTGTATCGAGATGCTACACATTTCAGACATAATAATTAAATAATACTATTAGTTAAACATTTATATATGACCCCAATATAATGATAAATGTTTTGTCACAAATGCGTAACAAATTGATACGCATTTCATACGCAATAATTAAGAATATTCTTAGTTAAGCTTTTAGAATAACTAGGTGGAACCCCGCCCGCCGCGTTGCGTTCGGGGCTTACAAATTAACACATAATGTATACAAATGATAAACATAAGCCCATCCACGTTGCGGCGGGGATGGTTAAATAACACTAAACATTAACCATGAAAAATGTATGACAATACAAATGCCATTGACCTTCAACGTACTTTTATAAAGCTTGTCTGGGTCATCATCCGTTGATAATAACTTCTTGAATTGAACATGTTCTTCCATCTACTTTGAGCTACAAGTCAAATGCCATTGACCTTCTACATACTTTTTCACTTTGCCAATAGCTTAAATGCCTGCAAGAATCTTGATGTTTGAGCTACAAATCAAGAGTTTATTGTAGCTAACTTTCAAAGTCATAGACTCCACTTGAATTACAATATGATACAATTATAAGAACTTGTGAACGAAAAATTAATAGCTCCAATAAACTTTTTAGCAAGTAACAACAAAAGACTAATTTAAAGTTAGTTTTTCCAAACCAACTATATATGATTGTGTTCAGTAAGTGCTACATTTGACCATAAAAGTCAAAGTATACATAAAGACATAATTTTTACACAATTAAGTAGATTTAGACACTCTGAATCAACATTGATTTTAAAAGTCTTTGATATCAGCAAAATGCTAAAAATGGATTTTTGGACTTCAACTAACCCTTTATTATATGTGTTTAAGAATATGTTCTGGTGCAATTTTTTTAAAGTCATTAACTTTAATAAGTTATCAAATTAACTAAAAATGAAATATTAAGTTGAGAGTGCATATTTGGTACCGGCTACATGGGTGTTGACATGAGTTTTATCTTCTCCAATGCTCTCAACCATCCTGCACCCAAGTCTCAACTATGTTATATATTGAATCAACATGGTTAACTAGGCCATTGTCATTATTAAATATGGGTTAAACGGGTCGGTTCGGGTTGACCCAAATTAATATGGGTCGGGTTAGGGTTGAAATCTTTGCTACCCCTAGCTGCAATGTTAGTTAAACACTAAAACTATTAGAGCATGGTAATTCAAATCTTTATGTGTATACTTGGAAGGATGGGTTACATACAGTAGGTATCCGATTGCAACATAGGATATCAACATGGCAAATACTCGAACGCAACATCTTGATCCTAACTTCTGACACTTTTGGGGGTCCGCCTTTATCTCCTTCAGCGTGATTGCTCCACTCGCCTTCCTTACCACAGCGGCTGCACCCGAAGACCAATCTTTTGATCCTATATCAACAAACATCGACGTTTATGCATCTCTCGCATTTAGTCCTACAAAAAATGGGAAAACAGTAAAAACAACTTGCCATTACTCATCCCTAACTCATCATAACCAAACGGATCTAGGGGCGGAGCTAATGTATTAAGAGGGGCGGCACGGGCTACGGCTCAGTCTCGTATTCGTAGTGTATTTTTTCGGCTTTTTTGTTTTATACAAAGGATACCCCTAAACGAATACGAGGATATCCCTGAATAAATGGGCGAGCTCCGCCACTGAACGGATCATTCGTGTTTTTTATCCGTTCAAAAAGTTTTTTAAAAATACAGATCAAAACACTAACTTTGGACTGGTTTAGGCAAAAGAACGGTCAAAGCTTAGCCGAAGAAACTAAGAAAGAAAGGGTTATGCATAATAATACGTTAAAAAACACAAAACTATGATTGACCTAAACTAAAAGTTCACCTAAATAAGCTTCATTCCTCTTTAAAAACCTAAAATTCACAATAAATTGCAGGGTAATCAATGATAAGAACACCAAAAATATGAACTTTTCAAGAAAATCTGCATAACAATATAGTAAAAAATATAACTATGATTGACCCAAATTAAAAGTTCACCTAAATAAGCCTCGATCCTATTGAAAAAGCTAAAATTCACAACAAATGAATAATAATCAAATCAAAGAACAATTACATCAGAAATTCTATAACTTCATGTGAATGCAAGTTTTTAAATGGGTAAAATAGGTACAGAGAGTGCGATAGTTACCTTGTTACCATCAGAATCCCTAACTCCGACACCGGAGCTACTACAGCTAACCTTAGAATTCTTCGATTTGAAAGATGAAGAAGAAGATCTGAGATTCGCGTAAGAAGCTGGTTGAACACGTTGTAGTTTCGCCGGACCTCTGGCATTCCAATACGACATCGAAAACCTGAACACCGCCGCTACATCGGTGCCGACGTAACCGATGGGTGGAACCTCTGGGCTCCCTTTGCTCTGCTGCTTTCTATCTCTCTATCGCTCTTATCTCTCCAGACTCCATCATACAATCTGTTTCTTCTCTTTCTATCAGTGCCATTAAAGAAATGCCTTTAAAACAATATGTGGCTACGATGAGAGGAGCGTGGCATATGGATTTACTAACAAAATAGAAAAGTAATGTACAATTTTCTATGCTGAAGGTTCAACTAAGAGAAGCAACTAGTACAATTGATGCACAATTTACAACAACCACATGCACAAGCATGTTGTAAATTAGACTTATATATAATTCAAATATAATATTACATGGTTGTTGTAAATGTGTAGCAAGTTGCTACGCCGCACCAATTAATATTTAATTGAATTCAACATATAAATCTAATTCCAACAAATAAAAAATAGTTCTGTCAGAAATGCGTAGCAAGTTACTACGCATTTCCGACGAAATAGTTAATAATAATTATTATTATTAAACGTTTAAATATAATTTAATTATAAATATAATTCAACCGTTGTAAATGCGTAGTAAGTTGCTACGCATTTTCGACACAATACTTAGAATTAGTATTTTTGTCGCTATTGTGTTGCAAATTGGTCCAAAAAATCAAGGTTTTTTTTCTGTAGGAAATGCGTAGTAAATGTGTCAGAATTTGTGACACATTTTTTGCGTAGGAAATTTCTGTAGCAAAAGGAACACTTTTATAATAGTGATATTACGTGATTACCGGTGTTTGTATTTTTGCTGCATCGCGTGACACCCATTTAATGTGTGTATATAAATTTGTATTCTATGAATGTTAGTAATATATAGGAAATATGAGAAAAAATACAAAAAATCTTTTGTTGGGTAGGATTTCTCGAATTCTCTCAACTGGGTGGTTTTCAAATTTTTTTTGTCACGCACATATAGAGAAGAATCTATTCACAAAACAAATAAATGCAAGAATTGTGAGAAGAAGATAAATAATTAATTTTTTTTAATATAAAAGACTTCTAAAATTGAATAAAATTGTTGAAATAAAATATTTATTCATCTATTTTAATTTCAAGAGAAAAATATTGAAAAATTCATTTATATTGCTGATACACTTTGTGGATGCGACTCGCTCGGTTCGAAATCGCTAAGAGATGAATACCGAAACTCGATATCCTCCATCGAGTTTCGGATCGAACATGTCTCTATTTGCTACTGTTTCTGATTAGTCTGTTGCTACTGTTTGTTCAAGTGTTGCAAGTTAACCTGCTGTTTAAATGTTCGTCCATGGTCTCCAACGAACACTCAACTGGACGAAGATTCCTGTGTGATGAAGAATGGATCTTCGTCACATACTCAATACGACGAAGGTAAAGGTTCGCCAAGACTTCGTCACTTGTTTGTTCGCCAAAGACCACACGACGAAGAATCTATTCTTCGTCGATCTCAAATCTTCGTCTGGGATCCTTCGTCACCTGCAGGAGGTTCGTCGACCCTTTCAGTATATATACTGAACAGACAGAAGACACAAACAGAGGTCTGAACAGACTAGAGAGAGTTTAGTGTGAGAGCTTTATATTGCATAATCTTGTAACCTGAACTCTGTTGATATACAAGTGTGAGACAAGAGAGAAAACACACTATATGAACACACACACACTAAGAGTTTACAGAGATTGTAAACACTATTTTGTAACGGATACGTATTAATACATCGAATGTTAATCGTTGAATCGTGTTTGTGTATTTCGCGTTCTAACTTGGTTTAACTTACCCGTTTGGATTCCGCACTCTCGGGTTCGTCGGAAAACAGGGAATAGAGGTTTAACTCGATCCTCAGGGTGGACCTACAATTGGTATCAGATCATTGGCTCGATTCCTTGTTACAACCAAGTTGTTTTTCTTGATTTTTCAAATATTTTCATGTGATTTTCTTAAAGTTTGAGTTTGAAGATTATGTTTTTTTCTGGAAAAACAGGTGTAAAAATCGTGAAAATCTTGATGTTTTGCTTTTTGTTTTTATAAAAACCTTGTTATATCTCATTTATACAAGTTAGCATAAGGTTGTTATTGAAACTCTCTTGCAAAATTGTGTTCGGAAATTATTCCGGTGTGTTATCGTTGGCCGGAAAACGCATATTGTTCTTCCGAGTTCATAGAGTTCTTCATTTTTCTGGGTTTGTTTGAAATGAATTATTGAAGATCTTGATTATAATATGTTTGTTTGAAGACTGCATTATTGTTGATGTTATTTTTATATTATTGTTTGATATTATTTGCTTTTCAATTATGATTATTTTCTGAAAAGTATGTGTATTTGACAAGTTGGCCATACAAGTGGGCATATTTTTGTCAGTAGGATAGGTTAAAAGATAAGATTTGATTTTGTGAAAATATTTAACTGGTGTCACATTTGTCAACGAAGAATACATCGACGATATACCCTTTTGTTCGTCATATTGTCTTTTGACGAAGGATTCAATTTTTCGTCGTGTTTATCTTGGTCGAACATTCCCAGTCTTCGTCACTTTGTGCTCAACGAACATTAAATCTTCATCGTTTTGGTCTTTAACAAAGAATCACACTCTTCGTCGCGTTGTCTTTTGACGAAGAATCAAGACTTCGTCGCGCAATTCTTCGTCGACAATACTTGTCATTTTTTTAACAGAAGCATTTTAAATCAGTTTAACAGTTTGTTCTGAGACTTTTGAGCAGGTATTCATTGTCATACATCCAAAATGAGTTCAAACTGGTGGGGTATTCCATCTAATACGGAAAGTAAGTATACAAGCAAGGGTTTATCTCCATCTTGGGCCAAACCACTTGCACCCTCATCTACGTCAGTTCCATCTCAAGCGAGTCTTGTTTCGTCAAGTCAATGGGAGTTCGTTTCAAATCAAAATCAAAGTATTCAAAGTATACTTTTAAGCGAAAATGAAACTGGAAACAATAATCGCCCACCGAAGCTAATGCACATGAATGAATATCTTGGATGGGAAAAAAATTCCATACATATATTCTTGGGCAAAACACGGAGTTATGGTTACGATTCATTACAGACTTCGATCAAGCCCTTGATGTTGCCGCTTCAACTGCCGCGTCATTTGCAGATCTTACTCCAGATGATAAGAAAATTTATGATATAGAATAGAAGGCTTTTTCTATTCTAACTCAATCGCTAAACAAGGATATCTATCATCAGTTTGTAAGCTTTAAGACAACAAAGCGTTTATGGGATGCATTGAAGACGAGAGGTGAAGGAAACGAAGCCTCACGCAAACTCCGACATGATTTACTCAAGAAAGAGTTTGTCGGCTTCATGAGCATGGAAAAGGAGTTGTTGGGAGATTTGACAAGTCGATTTTATCACTTGTTGACTGAATTGAATAATTATGGGATAGTAACAACACCAGAAGATGTCATCAAGTTTGCCGACTCATTGCCAGTTCAGTGGAATGGTTTCTTGGAAATTCTAAAGTATAGCGGCACCTTGGCTACGACCAACATCAATGATTTCGTTTAGCTTCTGGAGAACAAAGATCAAGAAGAAATTAGGAAGGCGAAACGGATTCCAGTGCAACAAAATCCTGATATGTATTATGGGAACTCCGATACAGATAGTTGCCTAACCGCAAAGAACAACGACTTGTATGGAAATCCAATACAACCAGTACAACCAGTTCCTCAACAGCAAAGCTATCGATCTACTGTAACAACAGACTTGTATCGAAATCCTATACAGCCTGTTCCCCAACAGCAAAACCATCGGTCTACAGTAGCAATGGATTTGTATGGAAATCCACTACCTGTTCAATAGCAAGCATGTTATGGAAGCACATCATCTGCTGGCCACCCATCTACAGTTCGGCTAGACACTTCAAGCTTTTCAAAAGTTAGTGTTGAAGTAGCTAAGGATCACATGGAGATACTGAACACTCTGGTGAGCGCATACTGTGGGTTGATAGCAGGTCAGATCGGTAACATCAATCTGACACAAGAAGATTATCAACAAATTGATAAAGAGGAAATGGATATGATGGACATCAAATGGGCTTTCACGAGTGCTGTAAGGCGAGCAAAGGATTTCATGGAAAGGACTGGTCGAACTAGCTTGGAAAGCAAGAAAGACACCAAGTATGGGTTTGACAAGCAATATGTAAAGTGCTTTAATTGTGGTGAACATGGTCACTTCAAAAGAGAATGTATAAAGCCAGCTCAGCATGGGAACCAATATCCTTTTAGAAATCAAAGCAACCAGCAGAATCAAACCAGGAATGATGAGCACACCTTGATGCCTGTAAACAATCAAGCAGGACCGTCAAACAACAATCAAGCTCTTATGGTACAAGTGGATGAAGGTTGTGACTGGTCAATGCAATTAGGCATTGGTGATCAGGGAGGAGCAGCTTGTTTTGCTGAGGTTGCTAAGGATTTGAATCACGCCAGTGGTGGAGAATCTTCCGTCAGTGGTGGTGAATCTTCAGATGAAGAAAGTTCAGGCTATTCTAGAAGTTCAGATGAGGAAACCTCAACGTCAGGCGATGACCATTTACCGAGCGTGACAGTCGATGCCGACATCGATGAATTATTGGGAGAAACTACAGCAGGGAATGATAGAAGATCTATTCTGGTGGATCAAGATGCTTATTCTTCTTCTTCTCTTCATTCAGCCTTTATGGCTAATGTTGGCAGTTCATCAAGTCAGGTATGTGTCGATGAACCAACTGCAGTTAAATGTGATAAATGTGATAAATGTGCTGATTTAAGTAGTAATTGTGCCGACTTAGGTGATAAGTTGTCGGACTTGCAAAGCAAATATGATGATATGCTAAGTATGTGACATTTATCCATAATAAGAAATTGATCGTGGATCTTTCTAAATGAACAAAAGCCAACATGTTTAATTACAAACCATGAAAATGAGTATAAAACAATGATTGAAACATTAAGGGAAAATAAATCTGAGCTAACGAAAATGGTTTCAAGAAAACAAACAACCATTAACTGTTACATCAATAGGCTCGAGATAATGCAAAAAGAAATGGCTTGTGTTAAATCTGAAAGTGAGGCGATCCATCTTAAGCTAAATAGTTATTTAAACTCTAGTTATGTGCTGGATCACATCATCGATGTTCCGAAAGAGAAAAAGGATGTCATGTGCATTGGATATAAAAAATGTCCACCACTGGTTAGACACAATTATGACGCAATGCCTGATGAGGAAAATAGAACTCATTTTGCACCATTTGTTTCTTTAAACTTTGAGGAGTTTACAACTGGACTTGGATACAAACAAGAAGTATCATCAGATTCGGATGTGTCAGCAGATACGTATGTAACTGCTGAACAAAATCAGGAGCCTCAGGTCATTGTTGAAGATTTTGATTCTTCAGATGATGAATCTAATGATACTGACTCAACACAGTCAGATGCGGTAATCAAAGAAGAGGACATACCTCTCGAGAATCATATTCTATGTGATCCTCCCGCAAAACCTGCTACGACTGTTCTGACTGAGTCCACGTTCACTTCCTTACAAGAGTCTGAGAGTGTGAATTTGCTGTACACTCTTGTTGGTGATGATAGAGTTTATTCTGACAAAGATTTTCCGATTAAAAATGTTAATCAATCTTTAATCAGTAAAGTTTTTGAAGAATCAACAAGTAGGTTTTTGGGAAATTCGGGTTTACACGTTGTGGTAACACAGTGTCCGTCGATTCCGAAAACTGAAATTCGCAAACAATATGGAAATCAAAGATTGCCAACAGTGAAAAAGCAGCAAAATCGTACCAAACCAAAAGGTAAAGCAACGATTCAAGGTCGAAAGGAACCGAACCAAAGGAAGAATCAAAAGGTGAACTTTGTGAAGTCGAAGGGAACAGATAAACTTGAAACATTTGCAAATAAATCTAACTTAGATTATGTTAATCAAGTTTAAATGTTGAAAAAAATGGTCAAAACAATTCAGGACCAAGTACCTCGCAATCACAAAGTTCATCACCAAGACATCAACATGATACTTTGGGGTTTGTAGAATGAAGATCATGTTTCAAGTGTGATAAAGTTGGACATATTATTCGAAATTGTCCATATCTTCATAAACTAAAAGCCAAAGTTGATGATCCCCATGAACAAAATTACCGAAAGCAATCTGTTTCTTCAAAACAAGATCCCCATCTTGTAAAAGAAAGGGAAAAGAAACAGAAATGCCAACAAGTCAAGGTAATTGAAAAGGCAATTAAAACCGACGTGTTTCACAAACAACCTGTTTCAGTTAAACCAGAAATTTCTAACACTTCTAATGATCACGAAGTTAATATTTCAAAAATTCAAACTGGTAAAACACAACAGACTTGGAAACCAAAAACGGTTGCTAATTCAGGGGGAGCATCACAATTTCCTAACCATCGAGAAATTGAAATAATTTTTGTCGATGAAAATGGAAGACCCAAGACCACAATGTGAGTACATGTGCAGGGTGTTCCAGCAGGAACTTTCAGCAGTCATTGGATTGTTGATAGTGGAGCATCCAGGCACATGACCGGCGACATGAAGCTTCTCTACGACATTAAATCTATTAGAGGAGGTTATGTTGCTTTTGCTGGAGATAAAGGCAGATATATTACAGGGGAAGGAATGGTATCCAACGGGGTTGTAAGTTTTGACAAGATCAACTTTGTACAACAACTTGATCACAATCTTCTCAGCGTTTCACAAATCTGTGATAAGCAGTTTTCAGTGCACTTTGATGCAAATGGATGTTATATGCTGAAACCCTGCTTCAAGATTCCTAAAGAATGGATTCTCTTATCTACTCCAAGGATAAATGATTTGTATGTCCTTGATATGAAGCAAGCAATCACAACGACTGCACAAGCAACTTGTTTTATTACCAAAGCCACTGAAAAAGACTCAATCTCTTGGCACAGACAGATGGGTCACATTCACTTAAGAAAAATGAATCATTTGATGTCAAATGAATTAGTGAATGGTGTTCCTCTTAAAAATTTCCATCTTCAAGACGTCAATGTTTCATGCTAGAAAGGGAAGCAAAGAAAGAAGTCGCACCTGTCAAAGATAGTCAACACCGTGGCCGTTTCGCTTGAACGTTTGCACATGGATTTGTTCGGTCCTGTCAAGCATAAAAGCATCAGGAATGATCAGTACTGCCTCGTGGTGACTGATAATTATTCAAGATTTTCTTGGGTGGCGTTCATGGCACACAAGAGTGATACTTTCCAAATTATCAAAAACTTGATCACAACGATTGAGAATTTGTATACTTTGAAAGTTAGACGGATACGCAGCGACAATGGAACTGAATTTAAAAATCATGCAATGGCGGAGTTTTGCACATCCAAAGGTATTCTTCACGAATTCAGTGCAAGTTACACTCCTCAACATAATGGCATCGCTGAGCGTAAGAACCGTACATTGATCAAAACTACTAGGACTATGTTGGTAGAGTCCCAGTTACCCATTCCATTCTGGAGTGAAGCTGTGGCCTCTGCTTGTTATACGATGAACCGAGTCCTTACAGTTAAAAGACACAACAAGACCTGCTTTGAGCTTCTTCACAAAGGGAAACCAGATTTAAAATTTCTTGAACCGTTTGGAGCTCCTTGCACAATGATCGATCCTAATGGAAAGTTTGGGGCAAAAGCAATTGACGGATACTTTCTTGGGTATGCCACCCCGAACTTAAGAGTCTGGAATCTAGAGACAAAAAAGGTCGAGGAATGGTCTGAAGTCAGAGTAAAAAGGCACACATTGCCAGTCAAATGTCTTAGTCAGCCTTGGATGTTTGAGTACGATGACTTTTTCAATTCGATCAATGTTCAAGAAGTCGAAGAAAGTGTTGCGGCAAGGATGTTTTTCGAGAGTGACAACGCAACAGATTCACCGTTGGTTCGTCCAATTATTGTTAGCAATCAAGAACCATCTTCAGTTAACAATAATGCCCTCGACAATGAGGATTTTCATGATGCAACCGAACTAAACGATCTTCAGAGAATGATGAATTTCTCGATGCAGATCAAGAAGCTCCGACAACAGCTGTACATGGTACTTCTAAGGCTACACCCCCAGTGGATTGCCCTAAAACAGCTGAAGCTACTGCATCATCCTCTTCGCCAGTTTAGGGTATTCATTTGGTTGTTGATCTCAACTTCAACAATCTGGGTATAAATATTTAAGTTCCAGATAATCCAGAAACAAGAATTCATAATACCAATCCTCAACAAAACATCATTGGTAATGTACAAAGTTGCATTCAAACGAGAAACCAGTTGCGAAACAACAACAATGCAGGCATGTATGCGGCGATTAGAGAATCGGGTTTGCAGAATGATTGGTCCTTCGCGTGTTATGTATCACAAGAACAACCAAAATCTTGGAAAGAATCTTTGAAAAATAATTCTTGGGTGGAAGCTATACAGGAAGAACTGCAATAATTCGAGAAGCCAGGTGTCTGGAAACTCGTTGATAAACCTGATGATTACAAGAAGATTGGTATCCGTTGGGTTTATAAGTGCAAAAAGGATGACCATGGAATTGTCATTCGAAACAAGGCGAGATTAGTTGTTCAAGGATTTCGTCAGATTGAAGGGATCGACTACAATGAAGTTTATGCACCGGTTGCACGTCTAGAAGCTATTCGAATCTTTCTAGCCTATGCTTCCTTCAAGGGATTCAAGGTCTACCAGATGGACGTGAAAAGTGCGTTCTTACATGGTGTGGTTGAAGAAGATGTGTACATCAAACAGCCCCCAGGTTTTGAAGATCCTATTCACCCTGATCGTGTTTGGTTGCTCAACAAAGCTCTCTACGGATTATATCAAGCACCGAGAGCTTGGTACGCAACCTTATCTTGTTATCTGCTGGAGAATGGATTTCGCCGAGGTCTTATCGATTACACTTTATTCATCAAAGAACAGGATGGAGATCTTCTATTGGTACAGGTATACGTGGATGATATTATATTTGGTTCAACTAACAATGTTTTGTGTAGGGATTTCGAGCGTGTTATGCAAGAGAAATTCGAGATGAGCGCCATGGGGGAAATGACATTCTTTTTGGGCCTACAAGTGCAACAAAGGAAGTCTGGGATATTCATCCATCAGACCAAGTACGTCAGTGACATCTTGAACCGATTCCAGATGTCCGAAACAACGCCCATTGGTACCCCACTTCAGCAAAATCACGAAATTAATCCGAACTTGAAGGGTGAAACCGTTAACTCTTCATATTACCGCACAATGATCGGATCTCTTATGTACCTCATAGCCTTAAGACCAGATATAGTGTACCCTACGTGCCTGCTTGCCCGATATCAAGTCAACCCGAAGGCCTCACATCTAGCAGCTGTAAAAAGGATTTTTCGCTATTTGAAGGGATGCCCGGCCACCGGTCTCTGGTACCCTAGGGATGATAGCTTTGACTTAGTCGCTTTCAGTGATTCTGATTTTGGCGGATGCAAAATCGACGGCAAATCCACGACGGCTGGATGTCAGTTTTTAGGAAATCGCCTAGTCACATGGAAGTGCAAGAAGCAGACTTGTGTTGCTACATCAACATGCGAAGCTGAATACATTCCTGTCTCAAGTTGTTACTCCCAAGTCCTGTGGATCCAACAAAAAATGCGTGATTACGGTTTTGAATTCCTAACTACTCCTATTTTCGTTGATAATTCTGCTGCCTTATAGATCACTAGAAATCATGTGCAGCATTCAAAGACCAAACACTTCGAAATTAAGCACCACTTCATATGTGATTGCTTTGATAAAAAGCTTATCGATGTTGTTAAGGTCCACACCAATAACCAACGTGCCGACCTTTTTCCCAAAGCATTTGACAAATCACGATTTGACTTTTTATTATTGGTAAATGGCATTAAGGTCAAGCAAGAGTAAAACCGACATCGGAAAATCGTTTTTGTAAATTTCTTTGTGTTTTTAATTTATCATAGTTTTTATATTTTAGGGGGAGTAAATCCAAATTTCAAAAATTCAAAAATATCTAAAAATTTCAAAAACACAAAAACAATAGAAAAACAAAAATGAGTTTCCTGGCAAGCAAAAGAGAAAATGATAGTACATCAGTGGTCTGTCCAAACCTTTTTAAACCTAAAATGAAAAACGATAAGCAGCTCTATATAAGATGTATTGGTAGGCTCACAATCACCTTAAAGTGTGCAGGGTGATATAAACTTAAATAGACTGAAGACCAGGTGGGAACCGCTCATTGGCATATAGTCTTAGTACCAAAATTTCGTTTGAGAGATTGCCGAGGTTCTGAGATATGTGGTCTTTATGCTATTTATCATCTGGGTATCATGGTTGTTTCTTTTACCAAAATATAACGGAGACGAAGTCTAGATCTTCCATGATACCATACATACGTGTACATTTTGCTTACGACCTCAATAAGTGATCAACAATCACATGTCCACAAAATAAGTGATAATATATCACAGCTTTCATGCGGGAGTCAAGTTCGTCTCTTTGTCTGTACGACGGTACTAACCTGTTCACGGACTTGCTCATGTGCGCTCATGCATCGAATATCAAGTTCCTCATCAATAAGTGATTTAATCACATAGAGCTTGTATTCAACAAAAAATAAGTGAGTATCTCACATCATTTAATACGTCAAAACAGATGATAAATGGTATACTCACCAGTAAGATGAACTCTCGTGCATACCTTGATACGGGAATGTGTCGTGTGTGGATGAACACCGGTCGGTAAGTATAAATCATACACTAATCGTATCCCTCGCCGCGATTACATCTGATAAGTTGAACTTAAGTGGACAACAATACCGATAATCGTTATAGGATGCTTATCTAAATGTTAACTAACTGAACAACAAGAGGGTTTTGGCGTGACCGTACACTGATATGATTCTCTTACCCTCGAAACTCGCAAAAAGAATGTCTGTAAATATTTATTTAATGCTTTTAGTTTCTGCATCTTTGTATATATTTATTTACTGCTTTCTGTCTTTATATTTGAAATATTTAAAATTCCAAAAAGATTTTAGGTGTGTTTTAATATAAACTTTATAAAAGCCAAAAAGATTTTATTTCTAATTTCTTTTGATTACCCGATGTTGGAACTCGAGTCTTCGTTACCTAAAATCTGAACGAAAACCAAAACAACTAAATCTTCATAAACGGTCAAAATTTGCAAGTTTTTGAAAGTTAAAAGCTAAAATAAAAAAAATATGTTAAACTTTCAAACTGTCGGACGGTAGTTGATAGAAAACTGGTTACATGTGTGTCCTTTGTTTATGTTAACTACATTCCAAGCAGGTGTTCTCATTGCGTGTTTTGCTTTCTTGTATGTGCAGATGCGACATTCAATTCAGCTAAAGATGAAGAGAACGTGTTAGATGAAAGGCTTCGGAATGAAGACACAACATGGAAACTCTCAAATGATCGAGTTGCCGCTGACCACTCATCAATACCACACGGATCTAATGTATTGAAAATCAAAAGATTCACGAGCACAATCAAAAGAAGTTTGTTGAAAGGGGGAGTTGTTGATGCACTTCCTATTTGTTAAGGGGAGTTTGTTGATACACTTTCTACTTACGACACGTGAAGACTTGGAAATCCTTCGACATGGAAGACATGTAAGATGAACCTCCAGGAGTAGCGTCCAAGGGGGAGTTTGTTGATACACTTTGTGGTTGCGACTCGCTCGGTTCGAAATTGCTACGAGATGAATACCGAAACTCGATATCCTCCATCGAGTTTCGGATCGAACATGTCTCTATTTGCTACTGTTTCTGATCAGTCTGTTGCTACTGTTTGTTCAAGTGCTGCAAGTTGACCTGCTGTTTAAATGTTCGTCCATGGTCTCCAACGAACACTCAACTAGACGAAGATTCCTATGTGACGAAGGTTCATGTGTGACGAAGAATGGATCTTCGTCACATACTCAATACGATGAAGGTAAAGGTTAGCCAAGACTTCGTCACTTGTTTGTTCGCCAAAGATCACACGACGAAAAATCTATTCTTAGTCGATCTCAAATCTTCATCTGGGATCCTTCGTCACCTGCAGGAGGTTCGTCGACCCTTTCAGTATATATACTGAACAGACAGAAGACACAAACAGAGGTCTGAACAGACTAGAGAGAGATTAGTGTGAGAGCTTTATATTGCATAATCTTGTAACCTGAACTCTGCTTATATACAAGTGTGAGACTAGAGAGAAAACACACTGTATGAACACACACACACACTAAGAGTTTACAGAGATTCTAAACACTATTTTGTAACGGATACGTATTAATACATCGAGTGTTAATCGTCGAATCGTGTTTGTGTATTTCGTGTTCTAACTTGGTTTAACTTACCCGTTTGGATTCCGCACTCTCGACTTCGTCGGAAAACAGGGAATAGAGGTTTAACTCGATCCTCCATGTGGACCTACATATATCTATTACCTACACATGTTTAAGTTATGTGTGTGAATATTATGAACACATAATTTAGCGCATGTGTAGGAAAAGTTTAAACGTTAAAAGCCATTTGAAAAAAACTTATTTAATGTGTTTCAATATATAACATATAAATATGTTTATAAAAAGTAAAAAAGAAAACTTATAAAAATATAAATAACTAATAAAAAAATTAGCCCTCTTTTATTGTTATTCCTCCATGCACTTCATTGAAACTTAAACGTTCATTTTGTCATAATACAAAGCCAAACTTTTGTTATTTTTCCCTTTCCCTACATTTCAAGAAAGTTCAACAAACACAATGAGCATAATTACATTATGAATTTTAGTAAGTTCTGTCTATTTGATATAATAATCTCCATGAAATTTGTTGATTAATTTATTATATTTATCATAAATCACTCAAAGTTTTTGTTAATATTTATTTGATTCTAGTCAACATTATGGTTGAATTTTGTTTGAATTGAATAAATTATCATGCAAATTACGCATAAAAAAATCGCCACTCTAAAACTATTAATATTTGGTTATTCATAACAATTAACTACAGTTGATTAACTTAAAGAACACAAAGTGTAAATTAATTTTACTGGCATTAAAGTGTATATTTCCCCTTGTTATTAATCCATGATGAGTGATGTTATACTCTTATAAACTTACAGCGAAAATATCCTATGCAATTACAAAAGTTGAGATCACTTGCTATGATCAAGTGTTCGTTGGGATGATTTAAATTTAGGACAAAGTTTCGAAAGTCTAGCAATACATATCTAACATTAATACACGGCTAGAATATACCATCTTTAGAAGTGATAACTACAGGTCGCTAGAATGCAAATACAACCGGATCTTTAAAACATTTGGGATACTGCATGTAACCATATAACACTAGCGTTCTTGAATATAATAACATTATACAACTGGATCTTTAGAGTTCAGGATATACGAGATAAGTGTCATTACATACAGGGCCGTTTCTAGGTTTTCGGAGGCCCAAAACGAACTACGAAGTGTAGGCTTTTTTAAAAAATTATCCTTTCAACATATTTAGTAACAAAACACTCCTCCTTTATCCGGGCTTGGGACCGGCAGCTATAAACTAAAAAAATTACAATTGGCATAGTTAATTTTTTTTTTAATGTTATATGTTTTCGATAGATATAATATATGTTTAAATAAAAATTATTTTTCTAGCTTTAACTGGGGCAAATTGTTTGATAAAATCATCATAATCAAGTTCTTCTAAGAAATCTCTTTTGTGATTAGATTAAAGCTTCTTGTTTACGCTTTTTTTTTGCCTTTTTGCGTGACCGGATTCAAAAGTTCAGATTCGGTTTGACATTGGAAAAATATAAATTTATTTAAGAGATGAGCGCTAATTCCCTAAACAACAAATCAAAACAAGCAAGCAAACAAGCCCTAAAGGCCTAGATCAGCAAAATTATATCAGCAAATAAGCCCTAATTAATTCCCTAAACAAAAACTTGAATCAGCAAATAGTTAAAGAATAAAAGTCCTAATTCTCAAAAAAAAAAATAATAATAATAAGAAATAACAATATCTAACCCGAGTGCAACACTGCCATGTTCCAAGCCAACCACAGTAACAATTTTCAAAACTGAAGTGTCTGAGCTAAAATTCCAAATCGGCAAAACTGAACCAAATCATAAAAAACTGAATTCCAAATCCACAATGGGTTCCAAAACTGAGTTTAGTTCCAAAACTAAATTACAAATCGGCAAAACTGAATTTCAAAATTGAAATCCAAAAACTGAATCGACAATAAATTGAATTTAGTGTATGTTTAAGATTTTGAGTAATTGAGGGTTTGAGACTTGAGATTTGAGAAATATATATGTAAAACTAAATACTAAAAAGAGTCGTTACCTTGTTCTTCAATTGAGATGTTATGATTACGCCCTATCATCTTTGATTCTTCGGAATACACAATCTTTGTCGCCTTTTCAGTCTATAGCCGCCCGCCCCTTCAGTTTCTTCCTTTGAACTTCGCAGCCAGTATACGTGTTTGCTGCTTTTTATGGTTAAGAGGTCAAATAGGTTTTTAGGCTTTCAATTTGGGTAATGGACTAATGGGTTGTTTCATTCGCAGGCCTTTCAATGGGTTTTTTGATGTATTTCTTATAACTAAGTCTAGTATAAACAAAACACACCATAAATTTGGATGCCTTTTGATTTGAGTGGCCCTATGTAGGTCCCTAAATCAGAGGATCGATTTTCACTACGGAATCCTTGTTTATAGCAAACAAAGCTAAGTGTGCGGAAACCACTTAACTTAGCCAATCAAACACAGAACATAAAGAACACATGGGTTAACCAAAGAAACACAATCGTTTGATTAACTTGATGAGAAATGCAAACTGATACAAACACAGTTCTTACAAGCACAAAGGGTAAACTGGCATCTCTAAGCTTTTCTGTGAACATTCTGTGCCTTTATATAGCAGATGGGCTAAAGACCTTGACGAATCAGGAAGTGGGCTGACGAAACAGAATCAAGCCCAAAAACAAGCCCACTAGCCAACGAATCACAACTGATTCGTTGACTGCCTTGACGAATCACAAACGAATCAAACAAGCCTGATTCGTCGACAACATTTTGACGAAACAGGCCTGTTTCGTCAAGGCCTGCAAGTTTGAAACTGTTTCTGCATAACAGTTTGCAGAAACAGATGGCACAGAATATATTACATAATGACACAAATACCCTTAGATGCGACATGCATTGTTTTACCATAATTACATACAAAGAGAGACAAAACACGTCGGACACAAGCGGATAGGAGGATATCCGACTTGGTCGACTACGGATACAGACTCGATAAAAGATTAAAGACCGTACAAAATACGACATTACATACAAGACTAGTAACAGACACAAAAAGTGCATCAACAAACTCCCCCTTGTCTGTTACTCGTCTTCGGTCTTCATCTTGATCTTTAGAGGTGACGCTCGGACCAGGAACTACCAGAATGTATTCCCCGGTAATAGCAGTAGCAAGCAATCCGTTGAAACTTCAAGGCTTGATGAGCATCCTTATCTTCATAAATGATGTCGTGCCTGTACAACTTCGTGATATCGGACGCCGACATATTCACCAGCCACATCGGGTCCAGTATTCTAAAATTCCTGTCATCGTTGAACACGATCACTGCTTCATGCGTATCTGAATCATAACACCATAAACGCATGTCTCCAAGAAAGTCCTGCTGCATCGGCATTAAAGGAATCTTTTCAACCACTCTTGCAGGCTCATACACTAGCTTGTATCTACCGGTGTTGGTTTCCGGATCAAGCGTGAACTTTATCTGCTGATGCCTGGGAAACTGAGGCTTGTAAGACTTGTCTTTCCACCCCGATTTCTTGTTCATTCGAATCAAACGTTCAAATAGCGTCGCACCATCAAAACCTGAGAGATTAATGAGATCTATCTTTGTCAAGGCAGCCACATCATAAAATGGCAAAGATAAAATGCTCAGCAGAGACCTAAAATACTGAATCCCGTACTCCCTCTTGATCGCAACACAGTGAATTTCCTTAACAAACATCCAGCATAAGATACGCCCACTTGGCTTGGCCTTTTCTAGCCGTAGGAAATCGACTTGCGCAGGTTCTGGAACTGGCTTTGCAACCTTTGACAGAAACCATTGACGCCACGCTGTAAACGCATCTGTGGTATTCTCAGAAGTGTCACGGTTCTTCAAGTGTTCATCAATGTCTTCAACGTTGTCTTTCAACCATTCCTCATCAAATGGAGCAAATTCGGTACCATCTTGTCTCACATATGATGACTTCTTCACTCCACCTTCAAAGACAATCTCATCAACATTTTCAACATTCGCAGATTCCGGTTCACTCGGCATCTTCTCAATTTCCTCATCATCAACGTCTCGCATTGCTTTCAAAGTGATCAATTGTTGAGGCGTGAGATCATCAACTATCTCACCCTCTCCAAGAGATTTTCCAGAAATCGGATGCACAACCTGCAATGCTAAATCAGCTGAACTAGGGACAGGAGGTGTACCAGCTAAAGCTTCAAGAAATTGTTCTTCACCGACTGTACCACTGGACGCTCCTTCAGATGACCCTATCACTGACGGCTGATAAACGACTACAACAGATGAGGTACCAGCTGCTGGGGGCTGTTGTGGTGTAGCAGCTGAGTCAGGATTCCCTTGATCCTCAGGATCTTCATCCCTTTTCTTCATAATTTCTTGCTGCTTGCACCTATCCTCCCACAAAGTAGCGACTCGTTTGCGGAGAAAATCAAAGTTAGCACTCATCTTCTTGGCCCCTTCAAGTATTGAGGTATTACGCGAGTCATACCACTCTTTCATCACATCGCATCTATTCCTCAGGTCTTCAGCCAATTTTTGGAGAACCGAACTCCTTCTATCTCTTTCAGCTTCGGAAGCTTTCATCCGTTCATTTTCAGCTTTAAGAAGATCGATCTCTGCTTGTTGGCATTGGATAGTAGCTTGCTGTTCACCAACAGTAGCTTTCAACCTATCAATCTCCACCAATTGGCTGACTTGGTCACGCTTTGTGATATGAATGAAATCAGTCTGCCGTTTCTGCAGCCTCAAATTGCAGAAACAGGAAGTTATTCTTTTCATCCTGTGTCATATCTGTGAAAATCCTCTGTCGTTCAACACTTGGCCCAGCTGTTGTTGCTCTAATCGACGCTGCCATTGAGCGTTGTGGAATAGTTTGAGGAGACACAGTCTGTGCTGCAGGTGGAGATGATATCACAGGAGGTTCAGGAATAGGAGCTTGAGGCGCTGATCCTCTGGAGGAGGTACTTAAGTATTTCCGTGCTTTCTTTTTCTTGTGATGCTCAGCAGCTTTTTCAGCTTTTCTTTTTCTAGCACTTACTGTTTCAGGATCAGATGGAACATATTCAGGATCATCTTCCTGCCTGATCCTTCTGTATCTTCGTACTCCACGTTCGTCCAGATACATTTCGTATCCAGGTTCAAGTAGTAGATCTTCATCGGAATCAGAATCCGCCTCATCATCACCACCAGCTGAGGTGTCTCCAGCTGACACTCCCCCTGCTGAGGTACCACCAGCTGAAGTACCACCAGTAGTTCCTACGCTTGATGCACCAACGACACCAGCGTCACCACCATTACCACCTTCATCACCATCATCATCGCCGTCCGATTCATCAGACACAACTGGTTCGGGACCGAATTTCTCACTCATCATTCTCTTCAATTCAGGTTCTTCATTATCAGATTGACTGTCTTCATGACGCCACTTGTTGTCTGCAGGAGCAACATATGCTGTGTTTCCAAGAGCACCGAATAGTTTTCTTGGAGGAACGCTCTCTTTGTATCTTTTGTTAGCCATGTTCTTGATAAGTCGTAACGAGTGGAAGTTCATGGCCTCTATCTTCAGGACATCATTGTCTACTTTTGGAAGATTTGGATGCTGAACGTTCATTATCATCTGTAGATACCGTGGATACATCCAATACTTGTTTCCAATGGCCTTGATCTTTCCAGTTCGTGTCAGATTCTCCTTCATGTTCTCAAAGATGAAGCTTGAAATACTGAACGGTCTGTTTAGCACTAAGGCCACCATAAGACCCATGAGTTCGTTGCTAGCCATGTCGTAACCGGCCCGTTTGTTGCTCAAACATTGGATCAAAACGTGTAGAAGAAACTTGTATCTTAGCGGCAGATCACCCTTGTTAATTTGCATACTAAGGATATCTCCGGTGCATTTCATCCGCAACAAACAGCCTCGAATACACACAATAGGAACAGAAACTGGAGCGTCCGGACTATCCTGCAGCTGAAGAACTTCATTGAGAATATCCGGTGACACAATCACATCCTCATTCTCTACCCGGCCACTGATAACTTCCTTGCCATCCACTTGACCAACATTCGCCGTATTCCAGAATGCTTTCACGAGAGACTTGTATACAGGAGTCGAGAACGTGACAGCGTAGTTGATACATGACTCCCGGATCCATTTTGTAATATCCTTTAGCTCAGCAAGCTTCTCCTCTGGATCCAAATACGCAACCTGGTTGTGGCGTTTTTCAGACATGATTTCTTCCTCCGTTTTATTTTCTTTCTTTGTTGCCGACTTTCGTCTACCTTCTTTAGGTGCCATCTGCAAGTTTAAAACATCCACAATAAGTAATAATCACTTACACATACTTATGGACATGTATGGATACATATTCATGTATCCATTTGACATACAGACTGTCAAACCATGCCCACTGTGAACAAACTGCAATCTGTAAAATTCACTAAGGCAATTTTGGCGAAACAGACATTTCTTGACGAAACAGAGAAGGGTTTGACGAAACAGAGCTGACTGTTGACCAGATCTGTTTTGTTGACCCATTCTGATTCGTCAAAAGGTCCTTTGACGAAACAGAGATGCTCTTTGACGAAACAGAATAGGTTGTTGACCAGTTCTGATTCGTTGACCTTTCAGATTCGTCAAACAATCCTTTGACGAAATAGAAGATGCTTGTGATTCGTCAACGAGTCTGATTCGTTGACTATCTGATTCGTCAACACTGTGATTCGCCGACTGTCTGTTTCCCCAAATCTGATTCGCCGACTTTTCAGATTCGCCGGAGTTGGGTTTGAAATTTATGTGATTCGCCGACAGGGACTTAATCAAAGTGCAGTTCACTAAAACCTTCTAAAGGTTAACTGTTTATCCAAACCCGAATACAAATTTATGCCCAAAAACAGATAGGGTTTTATTTGCGGTTAAAATCCCACTCAAGACGACAAACCCACTTCGAAAACTTAATCTCCTGTTTTGTTATACAAACCCACACTCGAATCAGAAGCAAAAACAACATTTATGCACTTAGATTTAACAGTTAATAGGCAAACCAAACAAGTCAAATATCAACACATTCAATATCACCGAAAATCCGGTCACCGGTGAAGGTTCCGACGATTTCCGATGAGATCCGACGGAGCCAAAACTTAAAAAACATGAAGGTAAACGACATTGCACCTTGGCGAAACAGAAAAATGGGCCTGATCTTGGGCTTCTGGTTAGCCCATTGGCGAAACAGACTTGGGCTCCCTGTTTCGTCAAAGGCTTTGACGAGACAGATCTGATACGTCAAAATGAAGCTGACTTTGACCAGATCTGTTTCGTCAACGGTACTTTGATTCGTCAACCAGATTTTGATTCGTCAATTTTAGTTCCAGAAAACACCAAGGCATGAAACTTTTGCATACTGCACACAGGGTTTTATCAGTTTACCATTTTGACCTTCGTTTGAGTTTTCAAAAACAAGAACGACTTATGAAGTAGGTTTCAGGCTTCTGGTCATAACCACCAAGCAAATATCTTTCGCATAATAAAAAACAAGCTAAAACACTACATGACAGATAATTCAAAAAAAAAGTTGAAAACTAAACTAAATGCAATTGAAATGATAAGATAAACAACTGTACAGATGTAACTTTTGCGAGTTTCAAGGATAAGGAATCATACCAGCTTACGGTCTTAGTCAACATGATTTGATTTCTGACTAAAGTTCCTGATAAGTATACTACCTCGATTATCGGTATTGTTGTCCACATAAACTCATGCTTATCAAACGTAATCACACTTAGGAGATACGCTTTACGGTAAGAATTATACTTGCAAGTCGATGTGAATCCACCTCACGACACATTCCCGTATCAAGGTATGCACGAGAATTCATCTTACCGGTGAGTATACCGATTATCATCTGTTTAACCGTATAAAAGAATGTGAGAAACTCACTTATTTTTGTTTTGAAAACAAGCCCTATGTGATAGAATCACTTATTGATGAGGCACTTGATTTTCGATGCATAAGGGCACAGGAGCAAGTCCGTGAACAGGTCAGTACTTTCGTACAGCAGAGAGATGAACTTGACTCCCGGATAAATGTGATATTTTATCACTTATTTGAGGGACATGTGATTGTTGATCACTTATTGAGGTCGAATGCAATATGTACACGTATGTATGGTATCATGGAAGATCTAGACTTGCGTCCCCGTTATTTTTCGGTAAAAGATACAACCATGATACCCAGATGATAAGCAGCATAAAGACCGAATATCTCAGAACCTCGGCAATCTATCAAACGAAATTTCGGTACCAAGACCATATGCCAATGAATGGTTCCCACTTGACTTGAAGTCTGTTAGGTTTGTATCATCCTGCACATTTTAGTTTGATTGTTGAGCCTACCGATACATCGTTAGAAGATATACTTATCATTTGTTTAACGATTTTTAAACATGTTGACCGACCACACCAGTGAATATCATCACCTTCCTTTTTCCAAGAAACTCATTTTTGGGTTTTCTATTTTTTTTATTTTTATTTTTTTTAAATTAAAAGACAGAAACATAAAAGCATATTTTTGGATTTTTGAGATTTTCTAATGTTTTTGTATTTTCTTGAAATTTTCTCCCCCTAAAATGCTAAAAGATTAAGAAAGTGAAAATCTTTTTGTATATTTTTTTTAATCTTAAAAGAAAATATTTACAAAAACGATTTGCCAAGGCGGTTTACTCGGGTATCACCTTAATGCCGTTGACCAAAAGTAGATAATCGAACCGTGATTTATCAAATGCTTTTGTAAACAGGTCGGCACGTTGGTGTTCGGTGGGGATATGAATAACATCGATTAATCTTTTATCAAAACAATCACGTATGAAGTGATATTTGATTTCGATGTGTTTGGTCTTGGAATGCTGCACAGGATTTCTAGTGATCTGTAAGGCAGCATTGTTATCAACAAAAATAGGAGTAGTTAGGAATTCAAAACCGTAGTCGCGCATTTGTTGTTGTATCCACAAGACTTGGGAGCAACAACTGGAGGCAGCAATGTATTCTGCTTCACAGGTTGATGTAGCAACACATGTCTGCTTTTTGCACTGCCACGTCACCAGGCGACTTCCTAAGAACTGACATCCTGCTGTTGTTGATTTGCCGTCAATTTTGCAGCCGCCGAAATCAGAGTCACAGTATGCGGTCAAATCAACGCTATCATCCTTAGGGTACCAAAGACCAGTGTCTGGACATCCCTTCAAATAGCGAAAAATCCTTTTTGCAGCTGACAAATGGGAGGCCTTCGGATTAGCTTGATATCTTGCGAGCAGGCACGTTGGATACATTATGTCAGGCCTCGAAGCAGTAAGATACATGAGAGATCCGATCATAGCACGATAATAGGAGGAGTTAACGCTTTCACCCTTCAAATCCGGAGTAATCCCGTGATTCTGCGGAAGTGGGGTACCAATGGGCGTTGCATCTGACATCTGGAACCGGCTCAAGATGTCACCAACATATTTTGTCTGATGGATGAATATCCCAGACTCGGTTTGCTGAACTTGTAGGCCCAAAAAGAAATTCATCTCCCCCATAGCGCTCATCTCGAACTTCTCCTGCATAATATGCTCGAATTCCCTGCACAAAGATTCATTAGTAGAACCAAAAATGATATCATCAACGTATACCTGCACCAGCAGAAGATCTCCATTATGTTCCTTGACGAAGAGGGTGCAGTCAATAAGGCCTCGTCTAAATCCATTCTCCAGAAGATAATTGGATAGGGTTGCGTACCAAGCTCTAGGTGCTTGATGTAAACCATAAAGAGCTTTGTTGAGCAACCAAACCCGATCGGGATGGATAGGATCTTCGAAACCTGGAGGCTATTCGACATACACCTCTTCTTGAACTATCCCATGAAGAAAAGCACTTTTCACATCCATCTGGTAGACTTTGAATCCTTTGAATGATGCATAAGCAAGAAAGATCCGAATAGCTTCCAGACGAGCAACTGGTGCATAGACTTCATTGTAGTCAATCCCCTCGATTTGACGAAATCCCTGAACGACCAATCTTGCCTTGTTATGAACAACCACTCCACGGTCGTCCTTCTTGCATTTGAAAACCCATCGAGTGCCAATTTTCTTGTAGTTCTCTGGTCTTTCAACAAGCTTCCAAACACCAAGCTTTTGAAATTGCTGCAGTTCCTCCTGCATGGCTTCAACCCAAGCATTATCTTTCAAAGCTTCTTTCCACGATTTTGGTTCTTCTTGTGACACATAACATGCGAAGGACCAGTCATTCTGAAGACCAGATTCTCTTATAGCTGAATACAAACCAGCATTCTGGTTGTTTCTCAGCTGATTACGCGTCTGCACACCGCGATGGACATCTCCTATAATATTCTGCTGGGGGTGGGTATCATGAATCCTCATTTCAGGATTTTCTGACACACGTGCATTGATACCCAAATTGTTAAGATTAAGATCAACAACCAACTCCACACCAGGAATGTGTGTAGAGGTGGATGCATTCCCTTCAGCAGTGTCTACATTCTGCATATGAGGTGTATCAGCAGAGGCACCTTGAACAGGAGCAACTGGAGCTGAAGATCCTTCTGCTGCATCATGATATTCATCATCTTCCGAAGACTCATTGTAATCAGCAGCATCTTCAAATACCTCATTTTGAACTGTATTGTTAACCGATGAAGAACCTTGTGGGTTAACAAGAACAGGTCTAACCAATGGCGAGACAGTAGCGTTGTCACTTTCAAACAACATTCTAGCCGCTGCTGACTCTTCGTCAAAGGTTGGCAGATTGAAGGAGTCAAATAGTCCATCATAATCGAACATCCACGGATCACCCGGAGCCCTAACAGGACTCGTGTACCTTTGAACCCTCACCTCACTCCATAGCTCAATCTTTTTGGTAGCCAGATTCCAAACACGAAAATTCGGAGTAGCATATCCAAGGAAGAAACCCTCGATAGCTTTCGCTCCAAACTTTCCATCCAGCTCAATCATAGTACATGGAGCACCAAACGGTTCTAGGCAAGAAAAATCCGGTTTCCTTTTCTGAAGGAGTTCGAAGCAAGTTTTGCCATGTCTCTTTACTGTAAGAACTCGGTTTAATGTATAGCACGCAGTCGATACAGCCTCCCCCCAGAATTGAACAGGGAGTTCCGACTCTACTAACATTGTTCTTGCAGTTTCGATGATCGTCCGATTCTTCCTCTCCGCGACACCATTTTGTTGTGGAGTATAACGAGAACCGTATTCATGAAGAATACCTTTAGAAGTACAGAACTCATCCATAACTTGATTCTTGAATTTGGTTCCATTGTCGCTTCGGATCCTCTTCACTTTCAACGTATAGAGATTCTCCAACATAGTAAGAAGATCCTTGAGGATGCCAGGAGTTTCACTTTTGTGTGCCATGAAGGATACCCAAGAAAATCTAGAGTAGTCATCGGTAACAACTAGACAATAAGCATCTCCGAATGTTGTCTTGTGCTTCATAGGTCCAAAAAGGTCCATATGAAGACGTTCGAGAGGAATGCTGACAGTGTTGATTTTCTTTAAAGGGTGAGACTTCTTCGTTTGCTTCCCCTTTTGGCACGAGACACAGATATCTTGTAAATGAAAACTTCTCACAGGCACACCATTCACAAGATTGTTTTTCACCAATTGGTTCATTTTTCTCAAGTGAATGTGCCCCATTCTTCTGTGCCAAGATATAGACTCCTTTTCAGTGGCTTTTGAGACAAAGCAAGTGACTTGAGCAGATGTTGTAATCGCTTGGCTCATGTCGAGAATATAAAGATCATTAACTCTCGGAGCCGATAAGAGAATCCATTCTTGTGGAATTTTGAACCCAGGCTTAAGCACATAACAACCGGCATCATCAAAATGCACGGTGAACTTTTTATCGCAGATTTGCGACACACTGAGAAGATTATGATCAATTTGACGAACATAATTGATCTTATCGAAACACACAATACCATTGGAGATACTACCCTCTCCAGTGATGTATCCGCCTTTGTCTCCCGCAAATGCGACATAGCCTCCTCTAATATTTCTCACATCGTATAGAAGCCGTAAGTCGCCAGTCATGTGCCTGGATGCTCCACTATCAACAATCCAATGACTATTAATAGTTCCTCCTGGAACACCCTGCACATATCATTTAAAAATCAGTTGAGGATGGGGACCCAAGCCTTAGTGGTCTTGGGTCATCCCTGAGCATCACGAAACGTGAGCTCAATTTCTTGATGATTCTCAAGTACAACTGCTCCCCCTGAATTATCACCCGCTTTAGGTTTCCAAGTTTGTTTTTGCCTACCAGATTGAGTGTTGTATACGGTTTTTGAAGCTTCTGGTTGTAAAGGTTGTGACATACTTGGTTCCTTTTTAACTGTATTAACTTCCGATTTTAAAGCTTTCTCAACAGTTTTTATATTCTTACGTCGCAGTTTCTTTTCTTGTTCTTTAATTGTTCGTGTATCATGTTTTGGTGAAACTGACTGGCGTTGAGGGTGAACCTTTTCAGGCGGTGACTTCTCAACAAACTTTTCTTTTGGAGCGTTTGGACAATTTTTGATGATATGCCCAAATTCTCCACATTTAAAGCATGTTCTCCTTTCAACGAATTTAGGAGAATTTGATTGACAATGAGATGTCGAACTCGTGGAACCTGAGGTACTTGCCTTTTCATCACACCCATTTGTATGTTGAGTGTAATTGTTATCATTGTTACGTTTCAAGATCGTGACTTGTTGCACAAAATCGGTGTTTGATTTGTTCTCAAAAGTCTCAATCTTATCAGTACCTTTAGATGACACGAATTTGACATCTTTTGCTTTCTTTTGGAACGGTGCTCCTCTTGTTTCAGATTTTATTTTAGAGACATTAGGCTTTTGAGCTCTCTTGACTGGTTGTTTACCATTAGAAGCACTAGGTTGTTGAGTGGTTGGAGATTTTTGAATACCAAACTGTTTTCTAATCTCAGCCTTAGGAATTGGAGCACATTGTGTTACAACAATTCCCGGAAGTGTTTTTCCCAAAAATTTGTTTGTGTTGTCTTCAAAGACTTTATCAATCAAAGATTGATTTACATTTTTAATTGGGAAATCGTGATCTGAGTAGATTTTATCACCTCCAACCAATGTATACAACACATTACTGCTTTTAACAGTAGACACACATGTCTTATCATCTTTGACAGAATCAATCACTTGTTTCTTAACAGATGGGACATCAGGAGTATCAGGATAACAAAGAATGTGATTCTCTCGTGGAATAACTACTCCTTTCATCTTGTTAAGTGATTTATCCTGATCACTTACATCCAATTCTGATTCATCATCCGATGTCTCATAGTCCTCGATAATTGGAGGACTTTGCTTCATGGATGCTGAAGTTTCTTGTTGCTTAGAGGATGTGTTTGAAGAATTGTCCGGTTTGAACCCTAGGCCAGTAGAAAATTCCTCAAAGTTCAGAGGCACACTGGGTTCATACCGTGGCATATCTTCCTCATCAGGCATCTTGGTATAGTTATGCCTCAACGGGGGCGGACATTTCGCATATCCTATGCCTTTCTGATTTCCCTTCAGTTGTTGAACATCGATGATGTGATCAAGCACAAATCGGGAGTTAGAATAACTTTCCAATTTTTGTTTGATCGCATCATGCTCGCATTGGGCAATGGCTAGTTGCTTCTTGGTTTCCTCCACAATGTTAATGTACTCATTTATACTTACTTGTTTATGGTAAACCACTTTGTTCACTTCGGACACACTTTTCTTTAATGTTTCGATTACAGATTTAAATTCTTTTTCGTTCCGAGTTAAAGCCATATTTGCCTCTTTGCATTTTGAAAGTTCAACAACCAAATTTTGATTATGACTATGAAGCTTTTCTAATTCAAGCTTCATATCTGCACATGATTTGCAAACACTAGGAGCTGGAGGTTCAGAATTAACCTGACTTGAAGAGGCTGAGACATTTGCCATAAAGGCAGTTTGAAAAGAAAAAGCTCCATCTTCAGAAATGAACTTCTCCATTTCCTTAGATGCAGTAGCAGCCTTCTTAATCAGAATTGATTTCTGGCATATGAGCTCATCAGCTTCATTCAGCAGATCTTCAACATCAGCACCTCCTTCTTCTTTCATATCAGGCTCAGATTGATTATCCCCAGAAATAGAGCCTTCTTCATCAGAACTTCCAGAATAACCAGAACTGTCATCACTCTCAGAAAACTCTTCTTTATGAACATGCTTGATGTGATTGATGATTTTTGCATAGCATGCTGTTCCACCTCCTTGATCACCTTCTCCAAATTGCACAGACTAGTCACATCCTTCATCAGCTTGAACAGTCAAAGCCCGATTGGGATTTGATGGTCCAGACTGGCTCTGATTATTATTGACTGCCACAATCCTCCTGTCACGATTTTCTGGTTGAACATTCGAATTTGAAGTACTCGTCCGATTTCTGAAGGGGTTGTGATTGCCTTGTTTTGTCGGTCGAGTGCACTCACGTTTGAAGTGTCCGTTCTCGCCACAATTGAAACATGTGACAGCATTTATATCAAACCCGTACTTCTGTCTTTCTTTCCTTCCAACGAAGTTCTACCAGTTCGTTCCATGAAATCTTTTGCTCTTCTAACCGCACTAGCAAAAGCTCACTTGATATCCATCAACTCCATTTCATCCTTGTTGATCTGTTGATAATCTTCATTGGTCATATTGATGTTTCCAATTTGACCTGCCACCAATCCACAATAAGCACTGACCATTGTATTAATGATTTCCATATGTTCCTTTGCTACTTCAATGCTAAATTGTGAGAGGTTTGAAGTATCGACTCTGATCGTGTTCGGGTTGTGTGGTGGAGGATTGTTGGCATAATGAGCTTGTTGTTGTGGTTGTGACTGAGGTGTGGGTATTGACTGTGACAGATAGGTGCTTTGATCAAACTGCGGTTGAGTCGTTGTAACTTGAGGTGTAGGAATGGTTTGTGAGAGATAGGCACTTTGATCCCATTGTGGTTGTGCTTGATTGATCTGTTGAAACGGAGAAGAGTTTGTATTGGATACAAACGCCGTTTGAAGCTTCGGTTGTTGAACGGAACTAGAACTAGCTGAAGGACCAAAACCAGGCAAATACATTTCTGTATTTTGAGGAGGTGCAGCTGCAATTCTTTTAGCCTTCCTAATTTCTTCTTCATTCTTGTGCTCTAACTTCTGAATGAATTCATAGAGACTAGCATTAGCTGCATCCAGTGCACCCGTATGTTTCAGAAGCTCAATGAATGGACTCCACTTAGGAGGTAGAGCATCAGCAAACCGTGCAATCATTTCTTGATGGGTAGCATTAACATTGTAAGAACTCATTTCACTAATCAAATGATAGAAACGTGAAGTCATATCATTTAAGGTTTCATTTTCCAAGAACTGAAATGATTCAAACTCTTTCTTTAATAAATCATGGCGAGTCTTCCTAGACGCTGCATTCCCTTCTCCTCTCGCCACCAACGCATCCCATAGGCTTTTTGTGGTCTTACAATACCCAAACTGATGGTAGATTTCTTTGTGAAGTGCTTGCGTAAGTATGACAAACGCCTTTTTCTCCAAGTCATAAGCTTTCTTATCATCCTCAAGCATGTTAGCATAACCCGCTGAAGTGGATGCTGCAACTTCAAGATTAGAGTTGAATGCATTGATGAAACACGTCCAAAGTTCGGTGCTTTGCCCTTGAACATAGGTATGGAAACGTCCCTTCCATGATGGATAATCATTCATGTGATTTAGCTTTGGCGGGCGATTGTTGCTACCCGTCTCACTCTCGCTCAACAATAGATTTTGAATACTTTGGTTTTGGTTTGACACCAATGCCCATTGACTTGCACTTATGGACGGTTGTTGTTGAGGTATGGAATTTGCTAAGTAAGATGCCATAGATCTCTGATTCGAACTTTGACCAGGTCGTGGGTCAGTACTCCAGTCCCAAGGACTTGTACAACTCATTTTCAATGTCTACAACCTGAAAACCTGAACTATCACTTGAAAGGGGGCTGTTAAGATTAGTTTGCAAACCTTCTGTTTAAAAATTACAACTTCCTTGACGAAATAGATTTTGACGAAATAGATCTTGACGAAATAAATATTGACGAAATAGACTTTGTTTCGTCAAATAAGTTTGAAGAAACAGAAATGTGATTCGTCAAAGGTACTTTTGGCGAAACAGACTGTGATTCGTCAAACAGATGTTGACGAATTACTTTCTAATTCGTTGAAATAGCCTTTGGCGAAATAGAGTTCTGTTTCGTTGAAATCCTGATTCGTTTAGATTCTGATTCGCCAAAAAGTTGTCAGTGGTTGGTAAAAGTTTACACTCAGCCTGTCAACCTCACACGACTTCCCACACCTGCTATTCACCAACTTAGAAGTATGGTGGTGTAACACCCCAAAACTCGTATTATTAATACGTAGGTACGTTGCCATGTTAATTAAATGAAATACAATAACTAGGTTATTAAACTTAGTTAAAAGCCTAACAAAATAAGTAAAGGAATGAAACTTGTGGCAACTATGATGGTATGATAAACTTGAGGGACTAGATTTGCCAAATTTGAAACTGAAATTAATTAAAACAAAAATCACACACACACAAGGAGTGTGTGTGCGTGAGATCGATCAGGAGAAAAGAAAGAAAGGGGTGAAACCCTAATTCAAGAAAACCTTCAAATTGAAGGGGGAAATAAGCCCTAATCTGATGCATGGACTTAGATTCTTGATCATCTAAGAGTTCTCTACATAAGGTATGTTGAAATTTGTAATTTGGTGAAGTTGTATGAAGTGGGTTATGATTAATCCGTGAATTTATATGAAATTGAGCATGATTGTGTATTAGAATCACCAAATAGAACTTGTGTTGGGAAGGATTTTAAGTAATTTGATGATTAGAAGTGAAACCCACTTCTATGGTGAAGATGATGACATAGGTGTTTCACCCATGTCAAATCCTTGCTTGAATCATCAATGTGTATGTTGTATGTAATGGACTATTGTTAGATAGGTTGAGTATGGTATGTAATTTAGTTTATTCTAGTTTCAATTGATGAATTATGTATGAACTTGGAAGATCATGCATAAATTAGTTGTACATTGTGCATAGCTAGTAGTACGCACGCCAAGTGTTTGATGAAATGTCTAGGTGAAGTTAGGATGTGAGATTGTATGAAATGGCTTGACATATATGAATGAAACATGATAATGATGTAATTAGTAGTATACTAACTTGAAGAATGTGCTTTAGATGGAACTCATACAAGAATTCGGGTTGAATGTATGTGTTGGTCAAGACTATGCATTAGAAGCTTGTACATTGTGCTTGAACGGGCGATGCTCCCCATGTGTTTTTATTAATCACTTAATTTCAATCAAGAAGTGAATGTGTACTAAATATATAATATATGACCATGCTAGTAAAGGATGATGTTATGAATTACGTTAGGTTGTCTAATTGAACAATGTGGTTGACAATTTATGTTGTATGCGTGTTAGTGAAAGTCAATGTAGATAAGAGCTGGAAAATGTGTATTAATATGAATAAGCATGAGTACTAACATTATTATGGCATGACGACATGAAAGGATAGGAACCACACTAGCATGGACCAAGCATGAAAGGCTAACGGGTCGAAATGAGGCAAGGAAGCGGTTACGAACATGGATGCACGAGGTAAGTGATTTCCGTAATCACTTCGTAGTACAAGTAAGTAATAAAGTGTTGTAATGAATTAAATATGATGTTTGAGGTCAAATATGTGTTAAAGTCTTTCGTCATAAATGATGGGTTTAAGGTTGACCAAAATGCCCATGATGGGTATTTTGGGGTAAACGAACTTAAAAGTGGTTTAGAAGCAAGTTATTCGATTAGAGTAATGTTTTGGACAAGTATGGAAGTGGGGATGATGGTTTGGTCAGTCATAGACCAATTAATGCGCGAATACCCTTAACGGGTCAAATAGTTAGAAAATAGTTAAGTCGAATATATGTAAGTTAAGGATTTCCGTAATCCGGAGGTAAGATTTTAAGTTCATATGATAGAATGTGAATTTACAAGCATGTAGGAAGAAACGGGAGGTCAAACGGGTAAACGGTTCAAAAGTTACGTGCGTTTTAGTGCGTACGGACGACGTAACGAACCTGCAGAAAACTGCAAAAACTAGAGGGCGTCGCCGACGGGTAGGGTACCCAAAGGTGGGATCCTAAAGAATATGTAGTAATATGGTACCCAAAGGTGGGATCCTAAAGAATATGTAGTAATATGGTACCCAAAGGTGGGATCCTAAAGAACATGTAGTAATATGGTACCCAAAGGTGGGATCCTAAAGAATATGTAGTAATATGGTACCCAAAGGTGGGATCCTAAAGAATATGTAGTAATATGGTACCCAAAGGTGGGATCCTAAAGAACATGTAGTAATATGGTACCCAAAGGTGGGATCCTAAAGAATATGTAGTAATATGGTACCCAAAGGTGGGATCCTAAAGAATATGTAGTAATATGGTACCCAAAGGTGGGATCCTAAAGAACATGTAGTAATATGGTACCCAAAGGTGGGATCCTAAAGAATATGTAGTAATATGGTACCCAAAGGTGGGATCCTAAAGAATATGTAGTAATATGGTACCCATAGGTGGGATCCTAAAGAATATGTAGTAATATGGTACCCAAAGGTGGGATCCTAAAGAATATGTAGTAATATGGTACCCAAGGGTGGGATCCTAAAGAATATGTAGTAATATGGTACCCAAAGGTGGGATCCTAAAGAATATGTAGTAATATGGTACCCAAAGGTGGGATCCTAAAGAATATGTAGTAATATGGTACCTAAATGTGGGATTCTAAGTTAAGAATTTCCTTAAGTAGATACGTATGAAGGTATGTATGTATGTATGTGTGAATATAAGTGGTATGTATGAATGAATGTATGTATGTGTGAATATAAGTGGTATGTATGAATGAATGTATGTATGTATGTATGTAGGTGTGTATGTGGGTAGTATGTGTATGTGTATATATATATCCAAGTGAGTATGTACGAAAGTGTGTGCACGTATGTAGGGTTGTGAGAAGGCATGTAATAGGTATGTATGTAGACATGTATGCATGTATGTATGTAGGTATGCACGTATGTAGGAACGTACGTATGAATGTAGGTACGTAGGTTTGTAAGCAGTTATGTGTGAACGGATGCACATATGTAAGTATGTATGAAAGTATATACGCATGTATTCAATGAAATTGAGTATTGACGATAATAATAGTGTGCCTTGTGAACGAAGTGTAACGCATGTACAATGAGAAAGTCTCACCACGGAATGTACGATCAGATGGAAAGCTGGGATGTAAAGAATTAACGGAACAAGAAGTAAACGTGAATAAATCTTGTATGTTTATAATGCGTACTAATGTTATGAATTTAATGTGGTGAGCGCAGGTAGTACGAGTCATGAGGATCATCAAGGAACAGAGATCGAGGATCGAGTCACTAGTGAGATTGTACGGGAACGTTGATGTATATAATGTAGTAAACATAAGCTATGTTTTTACTTAGTAAATAAGTCGATTGATGGATTTATGTGAAAGAGTTATGTTAAAGTTAATTTTTAAATAAGTTAAGGTGGTTATAATGAAAGAAAGTTTATGGCTTGAACTTCCGCTGCGACTTTTAGTCAAATACGTATTAGGGTCTTACAAGTTGGTATCAGAGCCCTGGTTTGAGGGAATCAAGTACGAGAAGGTAGGTACTTGAACTCAAACCTATGTGCTCTTGTGATAAGGAACCTGTACAATCCATGACTCGATCAAGATCTAAAGGTAGAAATGGTATGAAAACGTATATGTATGTATTCATATGGAGAAGCTAACGGTTTGCTATGTGCAAGGTAAGCTTAAAAGTTTGGAGAGGATGATCCGTGAATGCAGTCTAAGGTGGATGCTAAGGCAGTTAAGGATGCGAATGGACAGACGGACCCCAGGTACACAATGTTGATATGTATGGGTACCGTTGTTAAAAGAAAAAGGAAGAAGTCTCCTTGGGAGGGTAAGTACTAAACGGAAGACAACGATATTGTCTTGGTAAAATTTAAAAAAAAATGTAGCACGAACTGAGACCCACTAATGCGGACATAAGGCGATGATTACCTGATGGCACGGAATTAGTATGTGAATTGCGCACCTGGCCAGTACGCAAGAAGCATATGACATTCGTGAGACCGTGGTAATTATCGCAGGTGTGTCCGTTAGAATTGGGTAACAGGTGGGCGTGCGGTGAAATGGGTAGTAAGACTCTCGGGAAATTGAGAGTACTATGTAAGAGTGAAAAAGTATGAGTGATAAGAATGAAGAATGTTGAATCCGTAAGACAGTACGGATCAGCAATGTATGAATGAAATGTTTGAATCCGCGAGACGGATTCAAAGAATGAAAGATGCAAATGCAATGTTTGAATCCGCAAGACGGATTCAAAACATAGAAGGTACGAAAGGTATGAATAATGCATTCGAATCCGCGAAACATATTTAAGGTATAAAAGACGAAACTAGTCTACATAAGAAGTGTCGATAGTCTGACCGTGATTGTGTTAAATGAGTCATATGGGCAAATGTAAAGTAAAGAAACAAAAGAATGATCGTAATGAGCATGCAGACCTAAGTTATAAAACGAAAGAAGGAAGTTTTGAACAAGGTATGTGTTAAATGTGTTAGAAATCGACTCTTAGAAGTCAGAATGAATGACGGGCTATGACCCAGACAATGGTTTAAGTATGAACAAAAAGGGTAAGTTTGTTAAGAATACTAAAACGATGTAATGAATGTCTTTGTAAGTAAGCATGAATGGAAGGAAGCACGAATGTGTACTTCAATGCATCTATGATAAGTAAGAAAGGTCAGTTTAACTTTAAAGGGTCAAACTGCAAGGGTTGACGGAATAAGTAACTAAAATGAAAGAATTGCGTGTAAGAAATGGAATGTAAGATATGATATAGCATGTACGTAGGAAATATGTAAAAAAGAATTTTAGGTGACTAATCACCTAGTAGACTCAGTATTTGAATGAGATGTGCTAACCACCAATTTTGTAGGTGGTGATGTTAGAATTCTTAGTGTGATGAAACCAATTGAATTGGTGGAAGGATGTGCACGAGCGGAAGCACACTTCACGGATGAAGGAAATCTGGCCTGGTATGGCTAGTACTCGTGAAGAAGTGAATAGATCTGGTTTGCGGACCGTTGAATTATGCAAAGAAATCGAGGTTAGTAAAATGTGTAATTCATGTTGGACAGGTATGAATTGGTAGGTTGAGAAAGACCTACGAAATGACCGATAGGATATGTATGGTATGGTATGGAATGTTCAATTTTTTTTTTTTTTACAATTGACATAAGAAGAAAGTATGTCACTAAAAAGGTAAACTTCAAAAGTTTGAGGAATTTTGAGTATTTATTAAACTTTCGTATGATGAAATTGCACGACATGTTTGCTTAGGTAGATTAAGTAATGCAGGAAGTGAAAGTCATAGTAATATGAAATGCATGAAGCGATTGAAGGCAATATGAAGGTATGCAAAGTACAAGAAACTCTGGAAAACGTAGAGTGACGTTAACATGAGAACTAGGCACGTAGTAGTGACTATGAAATAGTAGTTTTGTTGTGGTAACAAAACAATAGTAAATATTATACAGTGCATGTAGAGAATGTAATTTTAAGAAATAAGATGAAGGTATTAGATCCGTTACGAACGGATCATATGAATGTATGTATGACTACAAGTTGAAGTAGTATGAATATTGACCTGTTATTAACAGGCCAAGGAATTGAGAATGTGTGTAAAGATAAAGTATGAAAAATATGGACTTGTTAGAAAGAAGTCAATTGTATGAATAGTCATGAAGCGGGAATGGATAGTTACTTAGTATTACGATGTATCCATCAAAGTTAAGCATAGAGGTGTATGTATAAATTACGAAGTAAGAGCGTAACCTCGATAAGAATAATACGAATATTGGAAATGAATAAAAAAAAAAAAGAAAAGAGGGAATGTTATTAATAGGATGTTGAAATTGTTTCAAGTAAACAAAACGGTGTATTGTACATGATATACGAGTATTAGAATGGGGAAGGAACCATTAGCTATGAAATGGGTTAAAAACTAGCGCTATTAGTGAAAGTGACACCAATAAGAACTCCGAGATGGGTTCTTGAAAGTAGAAGATTGTCACTAAGATGGGCTAGAGGTCGTATGGGGCAAAGTGAAAGAATAGTTGTGTTTAATGGAAATGAGAAAGGTTTCGGGGACGAAACCTTCTTTAAGGGGGGTAGACTTGTAACACCCCAAAACTCGTATTATTAATACGTAGGTACGTTGCCATGTTAATTAAATGAAATACAATAACTAGGTTATTAAACTTAGTTAAAAGCCTAACAAAATAAGTAAAGGAATGAAACTTGTGGCAACTATGATGGTATGATAAACTTGAGGGACTAGATTTGCCAAATTTGAAACTGAAATTAATTAAAACAAAAATCACACACACACAAGGAGTGTGTGTGCGTGAGATCGATCAGGAGAAAAGAAAGAAAGGGGTGAAACCCTAATTCAAGAAAACCTTCAAATTGAAGGGGGAAATAAGCCCTAATCTGATGCATGGACTTAGATTCTTGATCATCTAAGAGTTCTCTACATAAGGTATGTTGAAATTTGTAATTTGGTGAAGTTGTATGAAGTGGGTTATGATTAATCCGTGAATTTATATGAAATTGAGCATGATTGTGTATTAGAATCACCAAATAGAACTTGTGTTGGGAAGGATTTTAAGTAATTTGATGATTAGAAGTGAAACCCACTTCTATGGTGAAGATGATGACATAGGTGTTTCACCCATGTCAAATCCTTGCTTGAATCATCAATGTGTATGTTGTATGTAATGGACTATTGTTAGATAGGTTGAGTATGGTATGTAATTTAGTTTATTCTAGTTTCAATTGATGAATTATGTATGAACTTGGAAGATCATGCATAAATTAGTTGTACATTGTGCATAGCTAGTAGTACGCACGCCAAGTGTTTGATGAAATGTCTAGGTGAAGTTAGGATGTGAGATTGTATGAAATGGCTTGACATATATGAATGAAACATGATAATGATGTAATTAGTAGTATACTAACTTGAAGAATGTGCTTTAGATGGAACTCATACAAGAATTCGGGTTGAATGTATGTGTTGGTCAAGACTATGCATTAGAAGCTTGTACATTGTGCTTGAACGGGCGATGCTCCCCATGTGTTTTTATTAATCACTTAATTTCAATCAAGAAGTGAATGTGTACTAAATATATAATATATGACCATGCTAGTAAAGGATGATGTTATGAATTACGTTAGGTTGTCTAATTGAACAATGTGGTTGACAATTTATGTTGTATGCGTGTTAGTGAAAGTCAATGTAGATAAGAGCTGGAAAATGTGTATTAATATGAATAAGCATGAGTACTAACATTATTATGGCATGACGACATGAAAGGATAGGAACCACACTAGCATGGACCAAGCATGAAAGGCTAACGGGTCGAAATGAGGCAAGGAAGCGGTTACGAACATGGATGCACGAGGTAAGTGATTTCCGTAATCACTTCGTAGTACAAGTAAGTAATAAAGTGTTGTAATGAATTAAATATGATGTTTGAGGTCAAATATGTGTTAAAGTCTTTCGTCGTAAATGATGGGTTTAAGGTTGACCAAAATGCCCATGATGGGTATTTTGGGGTAAACGAACTTAAAAGTGGTTTAGAAGCAAGTTATTCGATTAGAGTAATGTTTTGGACAAGTATGGAAGTGGGGATGATGGTTTGGTCAGTCATAGACCAATTAATGCGCGAATACCCTTAACGGGTCAAATAGTTAGAAAATAGTTAAGTCGAATATATGTAAGTTAAGGATTTCCGTAATCCGGAGGTAAGATTTTAAGTTCATATGATAGAATGTGAATTTACAAGCATGTAGGAAGAAACGGGAGGTCAAACGGGTAAACGGTTCAAAAGTTACGTGCGTTTTAGTGCGTACGGACGACGTAACGAACCTGCAGAAAACTGCAAAAACTAGAGGGCGTCGCCGACGGGTAGGGTACCCAAAGGTGGGATCCTAAAGAATATGTAGTAATATGGTACCCAAAGGTGGGATCCTAAAGAAAATGTAGTAATATGGTACCCAAAGGTGGGATCCTAAAGAACATGTAGTAATATGGTACCCAAAGGTGGGATCCTAAAGAATATGTAGTAATATGGTACCCAAAGGTGGGATCCTAAAGAATATGTAGTAATATGGTACCCAAAGGTGGGATCCTAAAGAACATGTAGTAATATGGTACCCAAAGGTGGGATCCTAAAGAATATGTAGTAATATGGTACCCAAAGGTGGGATCCTAAAGAATATGTAGTAATATGGTACCCAAAGGTGGGATCCTAAAGAACATGTAGTAATATGGTACCCAAAGGTGGGATCCTAAAGAATATGTAGTAATATGGTACCCAAAGGTGGGATCCTAAAGAATATGTAGTAATATGGTACCCATAGGTGGGATCCTAAAGAATATGTAGTAATATGGTACCCAAAGGTGGGATCCTAAAGAATATGTAGTAATATGGTACCCAAGGGTGGGATCCTAAAGAATATGTAGTAATATGGTACCCAAAGGTGGGATCCTAAAGAATATGTAGTAATATGGTACCCAAAGGTGGGATCCTAAAGAATATGTAGTAATATGGTACCTAAATGTGGGATTCTAAGTTAAGAATTTCCTTAAGTAGATACGTATGAAGGTATGTATGTATGTATGTGTGAATATAAGTGGTATGTATGAATGAATGTATGTATGTGTGAATATAAGTGGTATGTATGAATGAATGTATGTATGTATGTATGTAGGTGTGTATGTGGGTAGTATGTGTATGTGTATATATATATCCAAGTGAGTATGTACGAAAGTGTGTGCACGTATGTAGGGTTGTGAGAAGGCATGTAATAGGTATGTATGTAGACATGTATGCATGTATGTATGTAGGTATGCACGTATGTAGGAACGTACGTATGAATGTAGGTACGTAGGTTTGTAAGCAGTTATGTGTGAACGGATGCACATATGTAAGTATGTATGAAAGTATATACGCATGTATTCAATGAAATTGAGTATTGACGATAATAATAGTGTGCCTTGTGAACGAAGTGTAACGCAGGTACAATGAGAAAGTCTCACCACGGAATGTACGATCAGATGGAAAGCTGGGATGTAAAGAATTAACGGAACAAGAAGTAAACGTGAATAAATCTTGTATGTTTATAATGCGTACTAATGTTATGAATTTAATGTGGTGAGCGCAGGTAGTACGAGTCATGAGGATCATCAAGGAACAGAGATCGAGGATCGAGTCACTAGTGAGATTGTACGGGAACGTTGATGTATATAATGTAGTAAACATAAGCTATGTTTTTACTTAGTAAATAAGTCGATTGATGGATTTATGTGAAAGAGTTATGTTAAAGTTAATTTTTAAATAAGTTAAGGTGGTTATAATGAAAGAAAGTTTATGGCTTGAACTTCCGCTGCGACTTTTAGTCAAATACGTATTAGGGTCTTACAAGTTGGTATCAGAGCCCTGGTTTGAGGGAATCAAGTACGAGAAGGTAGGTACTTGAACTCAAACCTATGTGCTCTTGTGATAAGGAACCTGTACAATCCATGACTCGATCAAGATCTAAAGGTAGAAATGGTATGAAAACGTATATGTATGTATTCATATGGAGAAGCTAACGGTTTGCTATGTGCAAGGTAAGCTTAAAAGTTTGGAGAGGATGATCCGTGAATGCAGTCTAAGGTGGATGCTAAGGCAGTTAAGGATGCGAATGGACAGACGGACCCCAGGTACACAATGTTGATATGTATGGGTACCGTTGTTAAAAGAAAAAGGAAGAAGTCTCCTTGGGAGGGTAAGTACTAAACGGAAGACAACGATATTGTCTTGGTAAAATTTAAAAAAAAATGTAGCACGAACTGAGACCCACTAATGCGGACATAAGGCGATGATTACCTGATGGCACGGAATTAGTATGTGAATTGCGCACCTGGCCAGTACGCAAGAAGCATATGACATTCGTGAGACCGTGGTAATTATCGCAGGTGTGTCCGTTAGAATTGGGTAACAGGTGGGCGTGCGGTGAAATGGGTAGTAAGACTCTCGGGAAATTGAGAGTACTATGTAAGAGTGAAAAAGTATGAGTGATAAGCATGAAGAATGTTGAATCCGTAAGACAGTACGGATCAGCAATGTATGAATGAAATGTTTGAATCCGCGAGACGGATTCAAAGAATGAAAGATGCAAATGCAATGTTTGAATCCGCAAGACGGATTCAAAACATAGAAGGTACGAAAGGTATGAATAATGCATTCGAATCCGCGAAACATATTTAAGGTATAAAAGACGAAACTAGTCTACATAAGAAGTGTCGATAGTCTGACCGTGATTGTGTTAAATGAGTCATATGGGCAAATGTAAAGTAAAGAAACAAAAGAATGATCGTAATGAGCATGCAGACCTAAGTTATAAAACGAAAGAAGGAAGTTTTGAACAAGGTATGTGTTAAATGTGTTAGAAATCGACTCTTAGAAGTCAGAATGAATGACGGGCTATGACCCAGACAATGGTTTAAGTATGAACAAAAAGGGTAAGTTTGTTAAGAATACTAAAACGATGTAATGAATGTCTTTGTAAGTAAGCATGAATGGAAGGAAGCACGAATGTGTACTTCAATGCATCTATGATAAGTAAGAAAGGTCAGTTTAACTTTAAAGGGTCAAACTGCAAGGGTTGACGGAATAAGTAACTAAAATGAAAGAATTGCGTGTAAGAAATGGAATGTAAGATATGATATAGCATGTACGTAGGAAATATGTAAAAAAGAATTTTAGGTGACTAATCACCTAGTAGACTCAGTATTTGAATGAGATGTGCTAACCACCAATTTTGTAGGTGGTGATGTTAGAATTCTTAGTGTGATGAAACCAATTGAATTGGTGGAAGGATGTGCACGAGCGGAAGCACACTTCACGGATGAAGGAAATCTGGCCTGGTATGGCTAGTACTCGTGAAGAAGTGAATAGATCTGGTTTGCGGACCGTTGAATTATGCAAAGAAATCGAGGTTAGTAAAATGTGTAATTCATGTTGGACAGGTATGAATTGGTAGGTTGAGAAAGACCTACGAAATGACCGATAGGATATGTATGGTATGGTATGGAATGTTCAATTTTTTTTTTTTTACAATTGACATAAGAAGAAAGTATGTCACTAAAAAGGTAAACTTCAAAAGTTTGAGGAATTTTGAGTATTTATTAAACTTTCGTATGATGAAATTGCACGACATGTTTGCTTAGGTAGATTAAGGTGCTGTTTGTTTTTTCAGAGGTAAAACGTCTGCAGTCTGCGGACCACATCTGCAGACATCTGCAGCTGAAGAGGTGGACCAAACCTCTGCAGTCTGCAAGAAGAAGACTGTTTGTTTTTTAACCTCTGCTAGCTGCTGAAATAAACTGAAATATAAATAAACTTATTTTATTTAACTTTAAAGAGTTTTTTTAACATTCAAACATAAGTAATAGTTATACAATACTGAAATAATATTTATAAAAAAACAATAACATTTTTTTTAAATCATTGAATCCATGCTTTGCATATGAATTTACATCAAGTTTTAACCACATACAAGTTTCAAACAAACATCAAGTTTCAACCACATACAAGTTTCAAACAAACACTAGTCGACATGTGAATTTACATCAAGTTTTAACCACATACAAGTTTCAAACAAACATCAAGTTGCAACCCGATCCGACCTATTTTCATCTGCACTTAATTCAACCCGTTTTGATTTTTGACCGCTTACCCACCAGACCAACCAAGAGAGGACATCTAGACAGAACCTTTTTTATACTCTGTATTCATATCATCAAACTCAAGATTGAGATCTTGCAAGATCCTGCCAAGATAAAATAGTATCAAATGTTACAGGTTTGATAGAAAACAAAAACCATATTAATAAAAAAAAGTAGGCATTCTTTGAACATAACCTCAACAATCAAGGAGAACAACAATTCTATGTAACTAGACACAGAGAACTAACATTCAGTTAACCCTAAATCAGCATCCATCTTTAAATCTAATCCCAAATTCAATAAAACATATAAACATATTCTTTTGATGTTTGAAATGGACAAAAATTTCACCAAACTTCATTTAAGATAAAATAGCAAAATAGAGATCAAACCAGAAAGTAAGTTGCATTAATCACAATCATTATCTTACGGGTCTATACGCCTCCAAAGAGTAAGCTGCATTAATCACAATCATTATCTATTGTTTACTGTTTAGGGTTTAAACATCAAACCTACAAACAACGTGTAAAACTTACGTTTTAGATATGCATCAAATAGGTCCCCTGTGACACCTTCAATGGTGTCGTCTAATGGAAGCACGTGAATCTGTTTCCCGTACTTCACATCCGGACACAGGTGCACCGATACAACATAATCGAGCCGATCCCGGAGGTTTGTTCTAATAACCTTGTTCATTCTAATCTTTGGCTCTTCATAACTTTCGTCAGCAAACGCGGTACATACCGTATCTTTCCTTTTCTTCCCCTTCAACCAAGTTTTTCAATACCTAAGCATACTGGTTTTAACCTACAACTAAACAACATGTGACATGAATTTACCATAATTCACCATTTAATTGCATAAAAATTTGACAAAAACTAGCAGTTCATAATAAACATTCAATTCTGAAAACCTAGAAATCTCAAACCCTGCATTCAAGATACTGGTTTTCACCTATAATTAAACTACATGTCACATAATTTTACCGTAAATCACAATTCAATTGCATAAAAATTCAACAAGCCCTAACATTTCATATCCACAGACCTAATTAGCTACAAAATCAAAAGCAACATAAACTTATTATACTCAAATTAAGCTGAAATTCAGAATTAAAATCACCTGATTGGATAAGTAACATGATCTCCAACGTTCTCCGAGTAACCGCAGAGGAAGGAGGAGGAGGGGTGGTCGGCAGAGAGGGAGGAGGAGGTCGGCGGTGTGAAGGAGGAGGAGGAGGAGGAGGAGGGGTGGCCGGTGGTGTAGAGGAGGAGGGGTGGCCGGCAGAGAGGAAGGAGGAGGTCGGCGGTGTGGAGGAGGAGGATGGGTGGCCGGTGGTGTGGAGGAGGAGGGGTGGTCGGCGACGTAGGAGGAGGGGAGAAGGAACTAGGGCAGTGTTTGTTGCATCTGGGATAAAAAAAGAGGAGAAGAGGCATGAAGAGCTTGATCCATGTCTGCATGAAAAAGAGGTCGCGCAGACCTTTTTTTAATGAAAGGTCTTCGAAAAAACAAACACACTGCAGACTCAAACGTCTGCGCGTGGTCTGCGTGGGGTAGACATAAGAGGTCCTGAAGATCTTTTCACAAAAAACAAACACCACCTAAGTAATGCAGGAAGTGAAAGTCATAGTAATATGAAATGCATGAAGCGATTGAAGGCAATATGAAGGTATGCAAAGTACAAGAAACTCTGGAAAACGTAGAGTGACGTTAACATGAGAACTAGGCACGTAGTAGTGACTATGAAATAGTAGTTTTGTTGTGGTAACAAAACAATAGTAAATATTATACAGTGCATGTAGAGAATGTAATTTTAAGAAATAAGATGAAGGTATTAGATCCGTTACGAACGGATCATATGAATGTATGTATGACTACAAGTTGAAGTAGTATGAATATTGACCTGTTATTAACAGGCCAAGGAATTGAGAATGTGTGTAAAGATAAAGTATGAAAAATATGGACTTGTTAGAAAGAAGTCAATTGTATGAATAGTCATGAAGCGGGAATGGATAGTTACTTAGTATTACGATGTATCCATCAAAGTTAAGCATAGAGGTGTATGTATAAATTACGAAGTAAGAGCGTAACCTCGATAAGAATAATACGAATATTGGAAATGAATAAAAAAAAAAGAAAAGAGGGAATGTTATTAATAGGATGTTGAAATTGTTTCAAGTAAACAAAACGGTGTATTGTACATGATATACGAGTATTAGAATGGGGAAGGAACCATTAGCTATGAAATGGGTTAAAAACTAGCGCTATTAGTGAAAGTGACACCAATAAGAACTCCGAGATGGGTTCTTGAAAGCAGAAGATTGTCACTAAGATGGGCTAGAGGTCGTATGGGGCAAAGTGAAAGAATAGTTGTGTTTAATGGAAATGAGAAAGGTTTCGGGGACGAAACCTTCTTTAAGGGGGGTAGACTTGTAACACCCCAAAACTCGTATTATTAATACGTAGGTACGTTGCCATGTTAATTAAATGAAATACAATAACTAGGTTATTAAACTTAGTTAAAAGCCTAACAAAATAAGTAAAGGAATGAAACTTGTGGCAACTATGATGGTATGATAAACTTGAGGGACTAGATTTGCCAAATTTGAAACTGAAATTAATTAAAACAAAAATCACACACACACAAGGAGTGTGTGTGCGTGAGATCGATCAGGAGAAAAGAAAGAAAGGGGTGAAACCCTAATTCAAGAAAACCTTCAAATTGAAGGGGGAAATAAGCCCTAATCTGATGCATGGACTTAGATTCTTGATCATCTAAGAGTTCTCTACATAAGGTATGTTGAAATTTGTAATTTGGTGAAGTTGTATGAAGTGGGTTATGATTAATCCGTGAATTTATATGAAATTGAGCATGATTGTGTATTAGAATCACCAAATAGAACTTGTGTTGGGAAGGATTTTAAGTAATTTGATGATTAGAAGTGAAACCCACTTCTATGGTGAAGATGATGACATAGGTGTTTCACCCATGTCAAATCCTTGCTTGAATCATCAATGTGTATGTTGTATGTAATGGACTATTGTTAGATAGGTTGAGTATGGTATGTAATTTAGTTTATTCTAGTTTCAATTGATGAATTATGTATGAACTTGGAAGATCATGCATAAATTAGTTGTACATTGTGCATAGCTAGTAGTACGCACGCCAAGTGTTTGATGAAATGTCTAGGTGAAGTTAGGATGTGAGATTGTATGAAATGGCTTGACATATATGAATGAAACATGATAATGATGTAATTAGTAGTATACTAACTTGAAGAATGTGCTTTAGATGGAACTCATACAAGAATTCGGGTTGAATGTATGTGTTGGTCAAGACTATGCATTAGAAGCTTGTACATTGTGCTTGAACGGGCGATGCTCCCCATGTGTTTTTATTAATCACTTAATTTCAATCAAGAAGTGAATGTGTACTAAATATATAATATATGACCATGCTAGTAAAGGATGATGTTATGAATTACGTTAGGTTGTCTAATTGAACAATGTGGTTGACAATTTATGTTGTATTCGTGTTAGTGAAAGTCAATGTAGATAAGAGCTGGAAAATGTGTATTAATATGAATAAGCATGAGTACTAACATTATTATGGCATGACGACATGAAAGGATAGGAACCACACTAGCATGGACCAAGCATGAAAGGCTAACGGGTCGAAATGAGGCAAGGAAGCGGTTACGAACATGGATGCACGAGGTAAGTGATTTCCGTAATCACTTCGTAGTACAAGTAAGTAATAAAGTGTTGTAATGAATTAAATATGATGTTTGAGGTCAAATATGTGTTAAAGTCTTTCGTCGTAAATGATGGGTTTAAGGTTGACCAAAATGCCCATGATGGGTATTTTGGGGTAAACGAACTTAAAAGTGGTTTAGAAGCAAGTTATTCGATTAGAGTAATGTTTTGGACAAGTATGGAAGTGGGGATGATGGTTTGGTCAGTCATAGACCAATTAATGCGCGAATACCCTTAACGGGTCAAATAGTTAGAAAATAGTTAAGTCGAATATATGTAAGTTAAGGATTTCCGTAATCCGGAGGTAAGATTTTAAGTTCATATGATAGAATGTGAATTTACAAGCATGTAGGAAGAAACGGGAGGTCAAACGGGTAAACGGTTCAAAAGTTACGTGCGTTTTAGTGCGTACGGACGACGTAACGAACCTGCAGAAAACTGCAAAAACTAGAGGGCGTCGCCGACGGGTAGGGTACCCAAAGGTGGGATCCTAAAGAATATGTAGTAATATGGTACCCAAAGGTGGGATCCTAAAGAATATGTAGTAATATGGTACCCAAAGGTGGGATCCTAAAGAACATGTAGTAATATGGTACCCAAAGGTGGGATCCTAAAGAATATGTAGTAATATGGTACCCAAAGGTGGGATCCTAAAGAATATGTAGTAATATGGTACCCAAAGGTGGGATCCTAAAGAACATGTAGTAATATGGTACCCAAAGGTGGGATCCTAAAGAATATGTAGTAATATGGTACCCAAAGGTGGGATCCTAAAGAATATGTAGTAATATGGTACCCAAAGGTGGGATCCTAAAGAACATGTAGTAATATGGTACCCAAAGGTGGGATCCTAAAGAATATGTAGTAATATGGTACCCAAAGGTGGGATCCTAAAGAATATGTAGTAATATGGTACCCATAGGTGGGATCCTAAAGAATATGTAGTAATATGGTACCCAAAGGTGGGATCCTAAAGAATATGTAGTAATATGGTACCCAAGGGTGGGATCCTAAAGAATATGTAGTAATATGGTACCCAAAGGTGGGATCCTAAAGAATATGTAGTAATATGGTACCCAAAGGTGGGATCCTAAAGAATATGTAGTAATATGGTACCTAAATGTGGGATTCTAAGTTAAGAATTTCCTTAAGTAGATACGTATGAAGGTATGTATGTATGTATGTGTGAATATAAGTGGTATGTATGAATGAATGTATGTATGTGTGAATATAAGTGGTATGTATGAATGAATGTATGTATGTATGTATGTAGGTGTGTATGTGGGTAGTATGTGTATGTGTATATATATATCCAAGTGAGTATGTACGAAAGTGTGTGCACGTATGTAGGGTTGTGAGAAGGCATGTAATAGGTATGTATGTAGACATGTATGCATGTATGTATGTAGGTATGCACGTATGTAGGAACGTACGTATGAATGTAGGTACGTAGGTTTGTAAGCAGTTATGTGTGAACGGATGCACATATGTAAGTATGTATGAAAGTATATACGCATGTATTCAATGAAATTGAGTATTGACGATAATAATAGTGTGCCTTGTGAACGAAGTGTAACGCAGGTACAATGAGAAAGTCTCACCACGGAATGTACGATCAGATGGAAAGCTGGGATGTAAAGAATTAACGGAACAAGAAGTAAACGTGAATAAATCTTGTATGTTTATAATGCGTACTAATGTTATGAATTTAATGTGGTGAGCGCAGGTAGTACGAGTCATGAGGATCATCAAGGAACAGAGATCGAGGATCGAGTCACTAGTGAGATTGTACGGGAACGTTGATGTATATAATGTAGTAAACATAAGCTATGTTTTTACTTAGTAAATAAGTCGATTGATGGATTTATGTGAAAGAGTTATGTTAAAGTTAATTTTTAAATAAGTTAAGGTGGTTATAATGAAAGAAAGTTTATGGCTTGAACTTCCGCTGCGACTTTTAGTCAAATACGTATTAGGGTCTTACAGGTGGATAAGGGGATGGGTCAAACACTTTTCAAACAAGAGTAACCTTATCTTTTAGATCAAAAACCAATCTTTTTCAAGAACAACATGAACCTTTAATGAATATATGAAGAACACATGAACAATGTGAGTTTTAAACTTTCTGAAAAAGGAATTTTGTCTAAAACTTTTAACTAAAACCAACCGTGAGTGTGTGAATACTCAAACTAGTATGGTTTTTGTTAAAACTCTTAACAAAAACACAACAACTACAAATTTTATGTTTCCTTTTTCCAGAAAATATGATGTTTTCAAAAACACCTTTTGAGCAAAATAACACAAACACAAGACAACCAACCCGAACTATGTTTGATTTTAAACAAGGATAAGAGCCTATGCTCTGATACCACTTGTAGGTCCCTAAATCGGAGGATCGATTTTCACTACGGAATCCTTGTTTATAGCAAACAAAGCTAAGTGTGCGGAAACCACTTAACTTAGCCAATCAAACACAGAACATAAAGAACACAAGGGTTAACCAAAGAAACACAATCGTTTGATTAACTTGATGAGAAATGCAAACTGATACAAACACAGTTCTTACAAGCACAAAGGGTAAACTGGCATCTCTAAGCTTTTCTGTGAACATTCTGTGCCTTTATATAGCAGATGGGCTAAAGACCTTGACGAATCAGGAAGTGGGCTGACGAAACAGAATCAAGCCCAAAAACAAGCCCACTAGTCAACGAATCACAACTGATTCGTTGACTGCCTGGACGAATCACAAATGAATCAAACAAGCCTGATTCGTCGACAACATTTTGACGAAACAGGCCTGTTTCGTCAAGGCCTGCAAGTTTGAAACTGTTTCTGCATAACAGTTTGCAGAAGCAGATGGCACAGAATATATTACATAATGACACAAATACCCTTAGATGCGACATGCATTGTTTTACCATAATTACATACAAAGAGAGACAAAACACGTCGGACACAAGCGGATAGGAGGATATCCGACTTGGTCGACTACGGATACAGACTCGATAAAAGATTAAAGACCGTACAAAATACGACATTACATACAAGACTAGTAACAGACACAAAAAGTGCATCAACACCCTAGGGTCTGAAGCCTATTGGGCCGGCCTTGATTACATAACATATGATATACCCATCTAAATCTAACTGAACATTAAAAGAAAACGAGTTGTAATATTTTATTGGGCACTATGTAAAACATACACCCAAGGAAGAGAGACTTGATTTGAATTTCAATGATGGATCGAAACATATAAATTCATTCCAATCAATGATGGATCTAGATCTGTTTTTTTTTTTTTTTTTTTTTTTTTTTTTTTTTTTTTTTTTTTTTTTAAGACAACAGTCGTTTGTTGCGGGCGACTATGTTTGACTACAAGTTGGCAACAGTTCTCGGACAAAAGGGTGGTTGTTTGTATGGGGATGGAGTTGGATGCCGCAGATTGTGAGTGGGGTTGTGTTTGTCGTGCGCAACAATGATGTTGTACAGTGTGTGGCCTGTAACAACAATTTTTTAACGTTTCATTTTCTACTATCACTTCTACAACTACTACCACTAGTACTATTATTATTATTATTATTATTATTATTATTCTCGCATTTTCACATAAACAATCTAAATTTGGTGGATAACGAAAAATGTGTTGATATCCTTTTGGGTATAATGTGAGCTTTTTTTTTTTACTTATATCTTTCGGTTGCTATAACCAGTGTCGATACCATAATGAACCAGACTGATACTGACTGAGTTTCCGCCGTAATGCACGATGGAATTCCAATAGTTTGCTATTGAATGGAAGTTTAGTTTAATCCAAAAACAAATACCAGAACCAAATTATAGTATCGTTTTTAGTAAAATATAGATCTAAAAGAGGATATAATGTATACATACACACACTTGTTTGGCTTAATGAAACATTAATAATAACAAAATTTATAATGAATTTTTGCAATTTTAGATTTATGTACTTCGCTGAAAACATAAAAATACAGTTCACTATTTATAATATTCTAAAAATGATTGTTTTATGTGAATCAGATGAGAGGAATGGAAATACTATTTAACTACATCTTTTTCCCTATAAATACAGTCACATCTACTATCTCTTATTCCATCCCTTCATAAACCATCACATCTTCTAATAGAAATCTACATTACGAAGAGATGGCTTCAAATACCAATACCCCACTAGCTCTCTTTCTTGCACTCAACCTTTTGTTTTTTGCACTAGCCAGTGGTTGTACCACCTGCCCTAGCCCTACCCCAAAACCAAAGCCACCATCCGCTGGAACTTGTCCCAGGGATGCCCTTAAATTAGGTGTATGTGCCAATGTGCTTGGCAAATTACTTAATCTAGTCGTCGGTGACCCACCAGTTAAGCCATGCTGCAGCCTTCTCGAAGGCCTCGTTGACCTCGAGGCTGCAGTTTGCCTTTGTACAGCTATCAAGGCTAATGTTCTTGGAATCAATCTAAACGTGCCACTGTCTCTCAGTTTGCTTCTTAACGTTTGCAGCAAGAAAGTTCCAAAGGACTTCGTATGTGCGTAAATGATCAACCGACAATATAATTCGGCTTGTGTGTTTAATTTGGATTGTGAGTTTTTAGTGTTTGATTTCTAAGTGGAAGAAAGTATTTTAATTTCTATGTAATGATGGTTTGAAGAATTATTTTGTGCGAATAAAATTTTATATTTGATGTTTTCGTTTATTTCATATGTTGTTGTACGTCTTGTTTAGGATGAAATGGTGGAAATTGATCTTTACATGTGATATTAAGGTTGGATTTTATATTTTTTTTTTAAATTAAATTAACACCAGTTCTCAATGAATGAAAGGGTAGCAAAAGTCTTCATCCTTTGCAAATGAACAATACATGCATGTGATTTTCTATAAATAGCTATAATCAAGCATTTTGGACTAGTAATTGAAATCTGCACCTTTATTCTTTTAAAATGCATATATATAGTTAGTGTGTTATATGTGAACGTATTCAAGTATGGTTCAGTCCATACAAGGATTAACTTTATAAGTCCAAAGGACGCCCTTAAACTAGGTGTTTGCGGCAGTGTGCTTGGAAGTTTACTTGGTCCAGTCGTTGGAAACCCACCAATTAAGTCATGTTGAAGCCCATTCAATGGCCTTATTGACCTTGAGGCTGCCGTTTACCTTTGTACTGCTATCAAGGCTAACATTCTTGGAATCAATCTTAATGTGCCTTAATTGTCTCTCAGTTTGCATTTAAATGTTTGTATCAAAAAACTTCCGAAGGACTTCGTATATGTGCTTAAACAGTCAACCAAGTGTGTACCCTGTTGTGTGCGTTTGTTTTGGGTTGCAAGTGTTTACCACTTGATCTCTAAGATGGGAGAGAATTTTATTTTGTAATAATGGTTTGAAGAATTAGTGTAAGGATCAAATACAAATAGCTTTTAACGTATAAATTGGCAACAAAAGAAGTGAAAGAAGCTTTTTTTTTTTCATCTACTTAAATATGATGTTTAATTGCAAAATGTAAAAACATAATAATAAATAAAATAAAATTCATGATTTTACACTAGTAGAGTAAAATTTATTAGACTAAAATACGTGCTTAATAATATGAGAAAAAAATCTAAAAAATAGAAAATCTCTTTTGCTTCTCACGTGAAGCCAATTTGTATGTTAAGTCCCTGTTGTACCGAAACCTAACTCTGTAGAATTAATACATGGGAATGACGTTTTGTTTTGTTCATTCGTTTTTGTAAGTCATGTTTTGGATGGAAATTGCTCTAAACTTTTGATGTTGGAAGGTTGGAGTTTATAGTTTTTTTTTATTGTCACTTAGAGTAAAACAAGTTATTAATGTTTGTGACATTATTGACATTATATGTTTTTATGTATTTGCTTAAAACTACAGAATATGTGTTAGCTCAAATAGGGTTGAGTCAGAAGATTACAATCATAGGAACAAAACCATGGATTCCAGTTGTAATTAAATACAATTTGTTACTTGTGCTTATGCAATACATGTGGATTTATTCTAGCTCTAATACGGAATAATAAAAGTCTGTGATACTTGACCAATAATACAATTGAAGCATCCCACACATAATGCATCATTCCAAGAGTTTATCCTTGTGTTCCTGGTTTATTGTCGAAAATAAAAAACAAACCACTGAAGCATCCCACACATAATGACCAATAATACCACTGAACCACTGAAGCATCGCACTCATAAACGAAAATCAAACCACTAGGAGTAGTGACGATCACTCAAGAGGTGAATCATGAATGTGACCCCTATGTTATGATGTGTTACGCATGACAGGTTTATGGAGAGCGAGCCATAGGGGCAATGACACGCATGGTCAATTTATCGATAGTAAGCCATAGGGACCATGATATACATTGTTGGTTTACGGACAGCGGGCCATGGCGGCAATTTTACGATTTTTTTAGACACTTACATGCTTGGATTCTATGTCGGTTAAAATTAAATGTATTTTGTATATCAAATGTAAATGCTTACAGATAATGTTGTTTAAAATATAAAATGCTTTAAAGCTAAAGCTTAATTACATGAAATGCTTTTAAATGATCTTAAATATCTTATAAAAAACTATAACTCACTCAACGAAGTTGACTATTTAAACATGTATGTCATGTAAACCAGATATTGATGCTTAATAGGAGGCCACACGTCATGGAATAAAGCCTACCCTACCCTGAAGTCTGGATTGCTTTGTTTAACATTGTTTACCTGATGTATTGGATATGATGATTTTTGTTGCGTGTGTATGATTTTTTTATAAGGTTAAGAACTATGATTTGATGTCTAAATCCAACTGTGAGGTCTTTTTTGTACCGGTAAACACTCACGCAATCTACTCTACTCCTAAAATCAACACACATGCACTTCGTAAAATTTGAACCCATAACCATTTAATGATAGAAAACACCACTTAATTTACCACCTTGATGTTGACTATGGGACACTTAGTTACTACTTAATGAAGGCAATTATTAGCATGTTAAGGAGTTTATGCTGACATGATTATTAGTGATAATATCCAATTAATTGTCAAACGATCGTAACCATCAAGAGTTTTGCACAAAACAATGTGTCACTTTAGCTAACTGTTGCAATGAAACCTCCACTATAAAAAATTAAAGCATTTGTTCTAGTCTTTGTACTCTTTTTCATTAAAAAACACATACTCATTTTTTATTTTTCTATTTGATATATCTAATTAAGATTTTACAAAATATTAATGGTGATTATAGGTGATTGAGAGAGATATTATGGTTATCAATTAATCTATGAAGCCACAATAAAAGTCTTCTCATTTGCTAGGGAAGAAATACATGGACAAAGTGTTATTTAGTCAATGCATGATCTACGTTCACCGCTAGAATGATTTTTTTTTTTTTTTGTTCACGAGTTTGTTTTGAAATTGCAAAGTCAACCTTTTATTTTTAAGTCTTAATCTAATCTAATCTAATCTAATACTAATAAAGAAATATATCTAATGCCATATGGCATTCTCTTATTTCATTCATTTTCATCTAATGCCATGTGCCATTTTCTTATTTAATTCATTTATATATTAAATTAAAATACTATTACTTTATTATATTAATCTCTAATATTATTAATGTATAATATAATATATCTAATAATATATAAATATAAATGATTGTTATACATTATCCTAATTTATCTTTGCGTTAATTTCTTTTATTTTTTTAATGATTATATGGATTCCGTCTTTCTTTTAATTTTTTAATTAAAATATTTAAGTTATAAACATATATATAATCAAATGAGTATTTAAATTAAATTTAATATTAAATTAATACTATATTAATATATTTGATTAATCTCTAATATTACTAACTAGAATTGGAACCCGCCGCAATGCGGCGGGGATTCTTTAGTTATAAAGTCGATTTAGGATCCACACGTTATGTTAAACCTGTCAAACGGGAAAAAAATAGACGATGTAAAAACGTTCACCCACACACGTTGCGTCGTGTTAACTCGCAAAAATTTAGAACGAAACGTAAAAACGTTAAACCAAAGGCGCACGTTACGATGTGTTAAGTCACAAAATTTAGAACCACGCATAAAACAAAAAAAATTGCGGAAAATAAAAACTATAAAGGAACAAAGTTGAAAGTAAAAAAAGTTGTGAGGATAGATTGCAAAAGATAAAAAGTTTTGTGTTAAAAGTAAAAAACACAATAGTTTTGGGTTAAACATAATTTATGAAATACTTTTTGGTGAAAAGTAAAAAAAATCAATTTTTTTTTGGAAACCCCCAAAGCCATGGTCACGACAACCATATGCATAACCATTTTTTCTTTAGAAAACCCCCCAAAGCACACCCCGCGTTGTGGCGGGGCGTAAAACGGTGTCAAATAGTACTAATGTCACACAACCGTTATGGACCACCAACACTGACTCGACCTAGGATCTGCTTTCTTTAGAAACCCCCAAAAGCAGACCCCGCATTGTGGCAGGGCGTAAAACAGTGTCAAATAGTACTAATGTCACACAACCGTCATCGACCACCAACACTGACTCGACTTAGGATCTGCGTGTTGCGACGAACCCGTCAAACATTAAAAAATAGAGGTAAAAAACATTGAACCACACATGCACGTTGCGTCATGTTAACTTGCAAAATTTGAAACAAAACATAAAAAAATCGAACCACACTCGTACGTTGTGTTGTATTAAGTCGAAAAAATTAGAACTATACGTAAAACGAAAATTTGCCAAAGATGAAAAGTATAAGTGACAAAAGTTGTGAAGTTAAATTGCAAATAATGAAAAGTTTTGGGTTAAAGTTAAAAACACAAATTATGTAAGGTTAAAATTGCAAAAGCTAAAAACCTTTGTGTTAAAAGTAAAAAAATCAAGTTTAGTTTTGGGTTAAAGTTAGGAAAACAAATTATGTAAGGTTAAAATTACAAAAGCTAAAAACCTTTGGGTTAAAAGTAAAAATCAAGTATTTTTTTTGAAAAACTCACAAAGCACAAGTTACAAGTGATGATGCACTAAAAAGTTGGTTATTTATATATGGAATAATTATTGGTATATCTAATAATATATAAATATATATAATTGTTATACATTATCACAATTTATCTTTGCATCAATTTCTTAAACTTTATTTTTTAAAGATTACATGGATTTTGTCTTTGTTTTCGTTTTTTTCATTAAAATATTTAAATTATAAACAGATAAATAATTAAATGGGTATTTAAATTATGTTGATAAATAATCAAATGAGTATTTAAATTGAATTTTATATAATCCTTAACTTAGTATTTAATAATAATTAGCAATAATTATCCGCTATATTTTGGCATCTTAATATGTGTAAATTTTTTCAAAATTATTATATTTTCTATAAATTTCAAAGAAAAAACTTTGACATTTTCTTGATTATGCTTGGTTTTAAACATTGTATGATATTTATCATCTTTAACCTACGTAAGACATTTTATTTATTCAACTCATGAAATACATGGGTCTATAAACTAATATATAAATAAAAAGGATTATTGGATTTTATCACCTCTAACTATTGGCTGTTGGCCGCTGCCACCCCCAACAATCATTTTGACCCACGTCACCCCTAACTTAACACTTAGTGTGTTCTATCACAACGTGGTTAACTGAGCACTAACTTTTGATCTTGTTACAATACTTTTAGGGGTGTTATAGGGATCTTAGGAAGGTTGTAGGGATCTTAGGACACCCCAAAAGTCTAGTAACATGATCAAAAATTAGTGATCAGTTAACGACATGGTGACATAACACACTAGGTGTTAAGTTGGGGGTGACGGGCGTCAAAATGATAGTTGAGGGTGGCAGCGGCCAATAGCCAATAGTTAGAGGTGATAACATTCAATAACCCAAATAAAAATGCACAAACTAGTAATTTAGTCAATGCATGATCTAGGTTCACGGCTAGAATGATTTTTTTCTTGTTCAAGAGTTTATTTTGAAACAGCAAAGTCAACCTTTTATTTTTAATTCTTAATGTACAAATAAAAATGCACAAACTAGTAATTTCGTCAATGCATGATCTACGTTCATGGCTAGAATGATTTTTTTCTTGTTCGCAAGTTTGTTTTGAAACTAGAAAGTCAACCTTTAATTTTTAGTTTTTAATATATAAATAAAAATGCACAAACTAGTGACAATATCAGAAAATAATGTATATAGCACTAGTTTAATTACCTGTGCGTTACACGGGTAGTCTCAAATTAAATTATATTATTTAACACTGTGGAGATCAGACAAGATTTTTGATGATGTTTGTTGCTGGAAATCTTGGGCGGTAAGTTTCAAAGATTTGAAACAATACCGTGAGCTTTGTTTAAAACGAAGATTGCTGATGGTGCTGACACAAACAGTCAAGTGGGGTAGTGGTTTTTTTATCTGTGTAGTGTTAGCGGCCTGTTGGAGACCTGGGTTCGAGTCCTGGCTCCACCTTGTTTTGATTTTGTTTCGGATTTTAATACTTTTGCAGTATTGCAGTTTTAGTCCCAACATTTATTCTTTAACTTAGTTACCCATTCTTAACATAGTCTCACTATAAAATTTAATTTAAATAATAAATATATTAGACTTATCTATGAAACTAAAAGTACATAAATAGATAATTAAATTTCTTTATTGGTTACTTTGTGAAAGGTTTCAGTTACAAAATGATTTGGATTCTAGTTTCAAAACGGGTTGGATTTTCATGTACCCATTTTTTACGGATGTTACACTCTCCCCTACTTTTGGGAATTTCGTCCCGAAATTAAGAGGAAACCATTCGCGTAGGGTGATGTGTGGAGTTAGGTGATATCAGGTAGTATTAGTACTGTGAACTTGTATCTTAAAATTTGATTGAGTCTTGAGTGTATGTTTTGTAACAATAGGAGTCTTAGAGCTATTATGTTTGATCAAAAGTAGGGTTTCGGTTTAACTGAGGCGGTTCCTAATAAGGGTTAGATGCCCGAATGGAGGAATCTCTTTTTGATGCTAGAGATTCAGAGATGTAGAGTTTCGCGTTACTGAGATGACTTGTAACTTGATTAGTTACTGGGTCTAAAACACACTCATGATGTCTAACTGGAATTTGCCTAACGATATGGGTTTTTGAAATGAATAAGCGCCAAAATGATCAAGTTAAAAACAAAAGCCAAAATAATGAAATCATCAACCATAAAACCAAACTAAAACATAAACTCCCATGATTAGTGTAACACTGCTTTTGAAAAGTTGTTAGAGACATTTATATATAAGAAGTACCAGTGGCGTATCCACCATGTCTCTACCAAACTTTCATCCACATCATTATTTGAATCATGGTTGCCAATATTTACACAGAACTTCCCATGACTAGGCTAACAATGCTTTTGATCGTTTGACAATAACACTTATATATTAGAAATACCAACGGCGTATCCACCATGTTCTTGTCATATTTTCATCAGCTTTGTTATCAAGTCTTGATTGGTTCTATGTGACTCGACCAAGAATATACTAACTAAGTAACACCACAATAGCTGATACTAGAGTCTCGATCCCAAAAAGGCAAGACTAAATGATTGCAGTTCCTACATCCCATGTTATGAGGGAGAGGTCAGCCTATGAAGAGGTGAAGCGATACCCACAACCCCTAAATTATGAGATGGGGTCAACTGTGATACATGATGACATGAAATAGTATAACAAGAAATATAGTTGATGTAAAATGGCACTAATTGCAAATGATAATTGTATGAGTAAACATAATACGAAATAACAATGATGATAACATTAAATGGCAGTACATGGAATGAAAATGATGATTATTTGAAATAGAAACTTTGGAACTTCACGGTGAGAAAACAAAAGTGGTGAAATCTTCTGTTTTGGGACCAAAATGCTCTTTCATCCTACTTATAAATAGTGATACATGTCATCTCTACAATCCTTTTTAGGCTACTTAGAAAAAGACCCGCCTTCTAGTGGATCTTCCCCTACTAAATTTTATACATACATACATACATATATGTGTGTGTGTGTGTGTGTGTTGTAGAAGTTGGCTACAAAGTCTAATATTCTCTCTTTATTTGTGGGTTTTGATTCTGTTTTATGGCTGACATTATGGTGTTTTATGACTTTTTACGCTTTTTAGGAGTTTTGGACTTTGTAGCCGAACTCCACCCAGTAATATATGTATATATAGGATTAGGATCAAGAGTGAACATCTTCTTGAGAGTGAACTGAGTGAACTAATCTTGGCCCATGATAAGTTTTTACATTAAAATGGTAAGATTGACAATAGCCAAATATGTTTAATTAAAATCCCTTAATTTTCTCATCTCTTAAATCTCTCCTTCTCTCTCTTTCTCTCCCAATTTTAATTATTTCTCTATTATTTTAATTATAAGAGATTGAAGGCCTTTAAATTTTGGTAGACCATCATGGATTACGAAATTATCATTCTACATCTTTAACTCGTATATTGAACTTTATTAATGAATATTGTAGGTATTCTTATCACTCAAGAAGATGATAAAGACAAAACTATTATTTTCTTCAAATGTTTTTTTTTTTTTTTTTTGAAATATTCTATTTACAAATTATTTAATTTCCAAATATTCATAGCACTCATTTCTTTATCCATAGATTTTGTTTTAATTTTAACTTAAATATTGTTTTTCGTTTATTATTCGTACATATAGATATCATAATATATTGTTTTTAATTTTTATAATTTTCAATAAATATTGAAAAATTTCTCTGAGATTTAAATTGTAACTATTTTTGGGCATTAATTTTTTTTTGAATATATGTTGAAGTTATTTATTTTTGCATACATGTGACTTGTTTCGTTTTCATTAATTTCATAATTTTTATATGAATCTACTCGTGTGCATGCATAATATACTATATGTTGTTAATATACACATATGTAACCATTTCTGAATACAATACACAGATGTATAAAAGTCTGTACGCATGTGTATAAACTAACATATGGGTATCTTGTATAAACTGATAGTTAGCGACACTGTACACATGTGTATAAACTAACGGCTGTGTATCTTGTATAAACTGATAGTTAGCGAGACTGTACACATTTGTATAAATTAACATCTGTGTATCTTGCATAAATTGATACTAGTGAGACTGTACACATGTGTATACACTAACAATTGTGTATCTTGTATATATGAAAACTAGGGAGATTTTAGGGATTTTGATTATATTGTTTAATAAATGCAATTTACAAAAGACGCAAATATACCTTCTATCAATTATTTTAAAGGGAAGTTACAACATTATAATTACAATCTTGCCATTGTTTAAAAATCTCTAGATGATTTAATCCAATGGCCCAGATTAGTTCACTCTCAACCTAGTGTTCACTCTAGAACCCTACCTTATATATATATATAAATATATATATATATATATATACACGTGTGTGCACGCTTGTTTTTATATAATAAATAACTATTATGTAGTTCAAATTAAAATAATCACATCAAGTCCATTGGAAAAATATTTTGAACTACGAATTTCATTAAGGAAAATAACAAGAAGCTACAAATAAAAACAACATCCGGAATTACATATCAACAACAAACGAATCTTTCTATGTAATATTCTTAATTAGTGACCAATTTTTAATCCATATGTACGCTAAAGAATTTATAACCTCCATGACTTCAACCACATTAGCTTTTAGTGTATATTGTGTGTGTCCGCCACTATAGGAATAAGCTAGATAGAGCATGTGTTGAATATTGTATAGTTGAGAGTAAGATACGAACACTTGACACCTTTGAAAAGGATGAGGGCTCATCCGCACGGATGAGTCATCTGCTCCAATGGGTGATCCATCCCAAAGTATCATGTCTATATATAGGAATTCATGTGTTTGTAGTTGATAAGTTTTTTGAATGGCTGGAGACCTCAGATTTCTCTCTAGCTTGTAAAATGATGCATGCTCTTTCGGTGTTAATGAAAGCTTTCTACTTTTGATTATTCTTACGAAATATCTACCGAACTAGCTTTATTTTATCCAAACTTCTGTCTAAACCGTTGTTCCGGATCCTAACAGTGGTATCAGAGCTACGATACCGATTCAATCGATCTAACAGTTGATTGAATCACCTACGCTCATGGTTTATGGGTTTTTAGATGTAAAACATCAAATTGAAGGTCAATTCATTGATGGATTTTGATATTGAAAACATCATTACATTCAAAATTGCTTTTTGTTCATGTCTTTGGAAGAATCATCATCAAATTCGAATAAATAAAGATTTTGGATCGAAAAATATGAATAAGAGTGTTCGAGCGGACAGGATAGTTTCAAGCACAGGAGTGCCATATTCGTGCGAAGGAGTTATTCATCCGCACGAATGAATCCTGATCCGTTTGAAAAATTGTGTTCATCCGCACAAACCAGTCTGTCAATCATTCGCACGAATCAACTTTCATCCACACGAATCAAGCTTTCATCCGCATGGACTAGCACTCATCCGTACCAACCAACTTCGTGCGTTCCAAGTCAATCAGCTCATACGCACGAAGGAGTCATCCGCTTGTGAAATCTCACGCACGAATGAGTCAAAATGTCTAAAAAAGGCTTTTTTGATCGTGGTGACGAGACGAGTGCCTAGAAAAAATTTGGTAATTGAAATTTTTTTCGAGATTTTAATGTCAAATACAGGTTGTTCAGGGACACCATCGGAGGCTTCGGAGAATGATTAAGAGGATGAGATTGCACAGTAGTAAAAATAGTGGGGTAGTCATGAAGAACGGTGTATAATATGTATCATTTGGTTAAGTGACTATTAACGGGCCAAAATAGAAATATCTGCATTGATGAAAAATAGACTTTTGTGGAGCAAAATAGCACATATTTCACATAGTTGAGTTTTTTCAGAGATTAGAGAGGACTAGATTTGCCAAGTTTGAGGGGAAAATTCAGTGATGAGTTTAGAGATGTCAGAATTTGCCAAAAATAAGGGGGAATAAAAATTTTCAAATATTAGAACGTTTTTGTAAATTCAGACGGGAAAAACATGCAACAGTATTCGGGTGGTTCCGATTACAAATTGGTTGGTGATGCAGAGTATCTTGATTCTTTAGTCCATGATCATAGGGAGCTCAGATCCTTTAGACTGTGATCAGATTGATGTATGAGGGTTTGAGTCTCGAGTCTTCAAATAAGCCGGTTAGCATGATTAACGTTAGGAGGATGCATCAGTATTGTCGATACTTAAAAGATATTAGAGGGCTTTCAAAAATTTACTTGATAGTTTTGTGATAGTCTAAACTGTCAGAATGGATAATCTTTGAGCAGATGAGTTATTTTTCGGACTAACCACTAGGGAATGATGATGTTTGTTGATTAAGTTGTTGTCGGGACTAACAGAGAAGGCTATACATCTGTTATAGTGACTGAAGAGGAAGAATATGAATTTGATCATGGAAAAATGTTTCTTAGATCACAATGTATTATCAGATGATTTGTTATCCGATGAAGATTTGCTGGTTGTGGAGATTACCATTTACACTGACTAATATTTGAAGATTGGTTGTGCATAAAGATGGTTGGGGAAGACGGGATTTATGATGTTCATGGTCGGAGCGTGATATAGTTTTTGATATATTTTTAATCACTTTTCACTCGTTTATCAAGCTTTAAATTTATAAAACACGATATAACACTATCACTCTCTACAACACGCTAGGGTAAGTGCACCCATCGTTGGCATAGTATAGTGATGGTAAGATACCGAGGTCATCCAAGAACACAAGAGCTTTTGATACCGAAACATCGTCAATGTCTAATCTAACCTGTGGCAGACATAGACTTTAAATAAGGGTAGCCCCCGCTACCCCTTGACGTGTCGCAACCCCTGACCCCTTGGCCTGGGGGCGGGCGGCCGCGAGCTACACAGAGACGGTGGTATCGGTGTTTAATAATTTGGCAGCGTAATTTAAACATCAGGACCGTAGTTAGGAAATATTTTATCAGAGTTTGAACACCAAATTTTCATAAATAATAAATGGGATAAAACCCAAGTTTTCATTTATAATATATTCGTAGGGATAAAACCCTAATTATTGAAAACATAAACTCCTTTTTTTAGGTAAATTTGATAGCCACTTCTTTAAGCCTTCAGTGCTCTCCAGCTGGCTTCTATTAGCTTCACATTAAGTTACCTGGAACGCGTTTTAAAAAGTTTTATCAGCAAGAAATACTGGCGAGTGCATCCCAGTTTAATCAAAACAAGCTTTTATAATTTTACAGTATTGAGAGCGATTAAAATGTTTATATCTATCCAATTACCCCCCACGGTACTGTCAATCCTGACTTGTGGTCATGCTACCATTCACAACAGTAACAAGTAAGGTATACAAAACCCAACATACCGACAGTAATTGTAGAATACATAGACTCAATCACTATTATCATAATTTAAACACTAGAGGTTTTGGTAAAACAGTTTGGTAGAAAAAGAGAATGACTCACTAAAAGAGTTTCCAAAAGGAGAATGTACTCACTTTGCTGACTTAGAAAATACTATAGCTTCCTGGTGACTTTCCTAGTTATAATCTATTAAAAATTAAACAATGCACACGTGTTAGTAAAATAACCCAATTTACATTAGTCATACTATCAAGACAGAACTCCAACGAACTGAGCCAGGCAGAGCCTTGACATGCGTTACGGAGCCCTAGATCAATCGGGTAGAGTAACCAATACGTAATCAGGGGTTATAATACTTACAACGAGGCAGAGCTTCGCTTTTTAGGGGTATTATACCGAGCACTATTTTGCTATTATAGGGACATAAGAAAGAAAAGAAATGAGCGATGGATTCTGAGGCCAAGGCCTCCTTTTATAGTCCTGATCGAAGGGCAGCTCGCGGCCCGCGAGACTCAACACGCAGGTGGACACATGGCGAAATGTGGTGTCGCCTGGTGTTACTCAGTCGGCCCACGACTCACACGTCCAAGGGGGTCGCGCCCCGCGAGAGCACTAAATTATTGTTTTTGTTTGATTTTTATAAATATAAAGGTATATTAGGGTTATTTTTCATATACGGGGTATATTATAGGAAGGTTTAGAGTATGCTGAGGGTTTTAGGTGGGTTGTTATATCCTCGCCACCTTGTTTTAGATCTCGTTCTCGAGGTCTACTGGAACAGGTGTGAATATTTCCTTTGCATTTATGACTCGAGCTCCCAAGTGTACCCCGGTCCTCTATTGGAATCCCATTTTACTTTGACCAGAACTTATCTCTTGTGCTTGAGATTCTTGATCTTTCTATCTTCAATCTGTAGTGGTTTCTCTACGAAATTAAGTTTTTCATTTATCTCTATGTCCTGAAGAGGTATCACTAATGATTCGTCTGCTAAGCATTTCTTGAGATTACCTACATGGAACACATCATGTATTCCTGCCATTTCCTCTGGCAGTTGTAGCTGATAAGCTACTGGTCCTATTCTTTTGTAATCTCAAAAGGTCCAACATACCTAAGGCTTAGCTTTCCACTTTTAACGAATCTGACTATTCCTTTCCATGGAGACACTTTTAACAATACCTTATCTCCAACTTGAAATTCTAAGGGTTTTCGTATGTTATCTGCTGATGCGTGTCAGTGTGTATATGTTTTAGGTGTATATTTTAAGCCCTTTTACACTTTTTAGCAATGTTTTAAATTTATAAAACACGATATTTACTAACACTAAACACACATATGGGCAAGTGCACCCATCATGGACGTAGTATAGTGTTGGTAAGATACCGAGGTCATCCAAGGACACAAGAGCTTTTAGTGCCGGTTTATCCTCAATGTCTAATCAAATCAAAATGTTAGAAAAAGATTTTTAAACTAGAAAAATAAAACTAACTAAAATGCTGAAAAAGAAAATAAAAGTAAAAACAGATAGACAAGATGAATCACTTGGATCCGACACATGTGTAGTGTAACCTTTGATTATTTTCGCACTTTTGAACTTGTTTAAGAGATTATCTTAGTTATTGTAGTAGGCCCCTCTTTTAAAGGTGACGTTACCCTCAACCCAGTAGCTTGAGTCAGCAAGGATACAATCCTAAAGGGTCGGATTATTGAAAGATAATTAATTAAGTTATTAATGCATAATGTGGTAGGCCCCTCTTTTGAAGGTGACGTTACCCTCGGCTAAGTAGTCTGAGTCAGCAGGGATACAGTCCTAAGTAGCCGGGATAAAGTTTTAATAGTAGTTTAACTTATGAGGGGATCAAAGAGATTGGACCCCCGCCATCCAATACCGTTGGGTATTGAAGGAGGTCCTACTAAATTTGATCCAGGTCCTTTGCAGGATCTATACACTGAACAATGGCAAGACTCTTACCAAACCGTTCCCTTAAGCCCCGACCAGGTAGCCAACATACCTCCATATAGACCGTGGAGATATGAATGGTGAAAATGTTTTATTTTATATAGACAGTAAAATAATGCCATGACACCACGGACAAATGATAAGGAAGAATCACCTTCAACATAAGAAACTAGTAATTAAAGTCATTAATACAAAACCAATTAAAAAGTGCAAAAGATTAAAAATAAAAAGTATTAGACTAAACACTTGTCTTCACCAAGTGATGTAAGAGACTTAGGCAAACATGGCCTTTGATTGTCAAGAACTCTTACGATCAATCTTGGATCCTGAGACGACTCACACACTCTATGATGGACAATGGATGATGGTGGTGGATGATGGTGTTGTGATGGTGGTGGGTGGTGGGTGAAGTGTGAGAGAGGTGGTGTGCCAAGGGGATGAGTTGCAAGAGCTCCAAGCACTCCTATTTATAGGCTGAACAGAAGCCTGGGCACGGCCCCGTGTCCATCCGAGTCTCTCTCTTCATTAATTGCAATTCTCAATTTCATTAAATGCGTCTGCAACAGTTGACCACGCCCTCGTGTCCGCTGAGCACGGCCCCGTGGTGGGCAGTAGAAGCTTCTATCACTGTCTTTTCTGCGGACACTTGGGCACCCCCATGTGCTCACTGAGCACGGGGCGTGTTCAGCCTTCTGCCTTCTTGTTTTGCTTTGGGAAGATGCTGTCGGGAGGTCGGGCATGCCACGTTTGTACCTTTTCTTGTATTTATGTTAGATTTAGCTGTATTTTTCCTTCTTTTGTTCATTTGAGCTCATTTAATCCAGAAAATACAAAAGGTAGACAAAAGCACACTTTTTCCAACATTAGTACTAAAAAAAGGGTTAATTTTATGCCACAACTGATGTAATTTATATGTTGCATTTTGTGCACATCAAATACCCCCACACTTGAATCTTTGCTTGTCCTCAAGCAAAACTCTTTATAATGTGGCTTTTTCACTCCCAAATGGAATGGGTAGAAGAGAAGGTTTTTGGACTTGTCATAGAGTGTCGGGATTTCCAACATTCTTTATTTAAGTTTTATTTTTATTTATTTACAATCCTATTCGTTATGATTTATTAAAAACGTTTCATAAGATAAATTACTTATTAGGGCATAACATGCCTTTTTAAAATTCCATTTATATACAAGTTCACATACCTCACGGGGGATCACTCAACACTCGGCCGAAGGTGTATTTTTAGTGGCATGGAACTTACTCCTACCATAGGCTTGCCAAGCAATCAATCCTCCTCCTTTCTAACTATATACCTTTGTAGATATCAAGAGGACTTTTTGGGTGAAGGGTTAGGCTTGGGCTAAAGGTGGGTGGTTGGGTTAGTGGTTAGTAAAAAGGGCGAAAAGCGTAAAACGCATCGGTTTTTTTTAAAGACTTTTTATTTTTCACAATTTTATTTTTCACAATTTTATTTTTATTTTGATGAACCATTTCTTTCAAACAAGGATAATTTCGATGAACTTGTTTGTTTATTTGGTTTCATCAATTTTTTTTTTTTTTGAAAAGTCATAAGAAAAACCGAGCTTTGTTACTAAAAGAAAGGGTTAAAAAAATAAAAAGGTTTAGGTGGGTAAAAAGGGTGATTGTGGTTAAGAAATGAAAAGGTTTAGGCTCAAAGGGGTTAACTAGGGGGATTTTGGGTAGGTGGTAAAAAAATGAAAAATAATGGTGTAGAAAGAAAAAAGGGTTAATCCTAATGCCTCCATCATTTACTTACTCGGGTTTAAGTTGGTAAGGACCGGGAATGCATTGTCGTGGCAAGTTCTAGAGTCGTACGAACCAAGCGGCTATTCACACAAGAAACGAAAAATAAGCATTTAGTGTAAAGATATGTATTTGTATGCTCAATAAAGGCTCAAGACTCACTTTTGTGGGAATGGGTTTTTATGTGATCAAGTATATATAATCAAATTTTAACTAAGCTTGTCATGCTGTTTCATAATTTTGTTATGTTGGTTCTTTTTATCACGACGCTATCGGTTGTAAACTTGTAAAAATATAACCTTGTTAGAACTTGAAATTCCCAACTTAAACTTAGACAAGTAAAATGAAAAAAAAAATATTTTTTTTGAAAAAAAGAATTGGGGTGATTAGCGGTTCCAATAGAGTTTTTTGTGTAAGGCTTGTTAATTAGGACTTGCAAGATTCAAAGTTTTAGCATCCCCCCACACTTAAATTACACATTGTCCTCAATGTGTCCCAAAAATAAGGTTTTAGGTTGATTGAATGTGTAAAAGGGTGTTAAAAGCAAAATTTTATGTTACTAGCATCCTGGGCACGGCCCCGTGTCGGATGGGCACGGCCCCGTGTTCAGGTGCCAGTAACGAAAACTTACAGAAGGTGGACACGGGGGCGTGTTGGCTGGACACGACCCCTTGTCTAGCAAAAATCTGCAGAAAGTAAGCAAACAGCAGGTCTGGGAGCCATTTTGATGTCTGTCGTTAAGGACATGCAAAAACCGAAATAAACTAGTAGCTAGAGTAAGTCGGATATCGAACCAGATGAGGATTGTGGAAAGTGTAAATAATGTTAAGTATTTATTAACTAATGCAGAAAAGTAAATTCTTGTGATTTGATTTGTGGATTAACTAAATTGCGAATTAAGAAATTGAGGTTTTAAGCAATAGGAAAAAGAAAGGTTCCTCCGAATTTCAGGTTTGCAAACAAGTTCAGTTATGTGTTTAATCAAAACATTCACATAGACATAAATGTTTAACCTAATTAACTAATTGTGATAACCAACGACTAAGTACTCCGGTCAATACATAACGGGAGGTTATCGAATGATTACCAATTACAATTACAAACCCTAACCCCATGTCAAATATATCCCAATTACTAGAACTCTCGGGAACTGAATGCGTAGAAATTAAGGTTTAAATAAATGCAACCAGTTACAATCAGTCAATTAAATCCCTGGTGAAAAGCATCGAATGCTTAGATCACCAAATTAAAACGATTGTTACAAACACATAAAATTGTCTAACTTACAAAAACCCTCCATCCGGAGGAAACCACTAGAAGACTAGCCGCTCATGTTGGTGGGATGATCTTCACACAGTCGAACCATAGTTGAAAACCCTTCTGCCGTAAAGATTTTGAGATATGATGTTTTTTTTTTCAAAATAATAATACCCTCTTGTGCACATAGATTCTCAAAGTCTAGTGCGGCCCAATCCAAGTCTGCCAAGCCTCTCACGGTGATGTTATTAAATGGCGGCTGCACTTTTTGATGTTGGAGGACGTGTAATCTTGTGATGTTGCTTGTTGACTTATGAACCAAGCCCACCTTTTAGTCCATGTGTCGGCCCAAGTGTTTGTATATTGATCTCAAGTTTACGTGGCATATGGCGGCCCACTCAAAGAGACACCCAAAGTCTTTCACGTGTTTGATGCTTTTGGATTCTGCCCTTGAGAATTGTATAAGTTGAAATCACAGTAATCCATTCATCCTACATGTGCCATCAAGAATCATGATGATGTCGGCCCATGTGCTTGATGATTGAGATTGGGCCCCAATGGCTCATGTGAATGATGATGCTGTTGACCCAAAGTCCACGTGACTTGTTTTTAATCCCACAATTAATGTTGATAATGATTCATTAAAATAATATTGCCATCAAAAGTCAAATGCCTTTTGTATCTCCTGTATGCGAGCCCGTAGTCACGTGATGTAGCCTTCATGTTGGCGGCCCAATCAACAGTCCCCTTTCAAAATTCTGCCAAGCCCATGCGCGTCCAAGAGGTCCAATAATGTTAGGATTTTCAACATTCTTTTAATACCATCCGTAAGTCACCCATGCAAACGTAACTTACGTTTCGTCTTTACTGTTGGATGCCTTATTGCTGTATTATGTAAACCGTAGGCTACAGTTATTAAAACGTAGCTTACGTCCATGTTCCTTAGCTCCATCGTTGCTGCACTTTCAACATTCAGATAATGACAAACAACCCCCTAGACTTCATTCGTTTATAACTCTCGTTTCTTGAGCTTTGAAGCTATCTCTTCGACCCGAAACCTCTACCGACTGATGTGATTTACTTGCTTATGATTCCGTGCTTGTTCCGTTCATCACTAAACATTCTAATTTAACCGAATTAAGTGTTTAACCTGTAAAATCACAAACACACGTAGTGAACATATTCCAAGCATATGATCACGTAAATGGTAATAAATCACACGAAATACGCACATTAACACTAAGGTTTCACACTCCCCATCACATCCCCACACTTATCATTGATTGTCCTCAAGCAACCATCATACACATTACTCACCTTATTAACAAATCACCATTGAATCCCTTACCAAATTAACAATTTAAGTTCCCAAGTCATACCCGTCCCATAGACTGACACAATCGAGATTGACAATCTGACAATTAAATAATATATCTTTAAAACACTTTAAGACTTGCCAAACCAAAAATAACATGCTTATGATACTACAGACATGCCACACGCCCCTCACAATAATCACTCCTCTCGGTTTTATCAAGACTAGCGTGTAATATGCAAGGATATTTCGCTCAAAACCAAATATGCTACCTTACAATCATAAGCTTGTATAGCAATCACACCTCCACTGTATCAAATAACGTAACACATATCAAAAGGACTTTTGGGTTTTGGGTTAAGGGTAAAGGTAGGTAAATATTTTTTGATTTTTATGTTTATTGGCGAACACAAATGAAAATACCAAACCATGACAACTTTATCACAATAATACTAACACATGGGTTATTTTCGACCCATTTACTTAAAACGAACATAACACTGATTTTTTTGTTTTTCTTTTTGCTTTTTTTTTTCTTTTTTTTCATTTTTTCAAATATCTAATACACAATTGTCATTCATGGTTGGTAATCAAACAGGTCAAACGAGGTGTAACAAACGAAGGGTGAAAGGCTCAACATGGTTAACTAAGGTAGGTGGATAAACAATCAACATATGAAATAATGAAGGGATCCTAATGCCTTTATCATTTATGTGTATACGCTAAAGCACAGTCTCGGCACGTATCAAACCACACAAGTTCTAACACAAAGCAACATATGGCCTACACTCATCAAATGAACATTTATTGAAATTCAACAAACAATCTAGTAGGCTCAAACATCTCACCGAATAAAAGGAATATGGGTTACCGACACGTAGCATGTGTAATTCCTAAAGCATGTTACCCCTAGTTAGGCATCTCTTCTCAATTATTTTCTAAAAACCTGTCAGAAATACTCTCATGAAACTTAAAGGAACAACCATGACTAGGGATCTAAGTTAGTTTAATATCAGTAGGAATCCTTTAGCGATTGAAAATGTTGGTTTTCATGTAGTTCAAATATACTTGAGAAACAAAATTTTTAAAATTTTTCAATTTTTACCAATTTCAACCAATTCAAGCATTTAAGATCATCAATCCTACCAACCCTCCCTCGAGTTACCGCATCCCCACACTTGAGATACATTGTCCCCAATGTATAGTGCAATTTATAATCTAAACTCGAGAGATACCACCCACAAACCATGAACGGCTAATAACTAGACGACTCAACACAAAGAAACCACTCCCGACACAAAAAAAAAAAATTCACACCACCAAATACACGAAAACAAATAAAACACAAGATAGATAAACACATGCACCTGATTAGAGAACAAGTGAGTGTTTGTAGTGGTGTAGCTGCTGCGATCTAACCGGAAAATACGCCCCTTATAGATTCTTTGAGATCTCACCGGGGATGTTGCCAAACATTCCCACACTTGATTCATAGCATCCGTGAAGATGGAACGTAGAAACCTGTCAAAACACAAACACACCAAAACGAGACCAAACAAAAATACAATACAATACAATACTCTACATCCTCGGGCTGCCTCCCGAGAGCGCTAAGTTTAAAGGTCTTCAGCCAGACCGTACCTGATATGCGCTACGATGGTCTCAATGCACATTTACCCCTTGTATTTCCCATGAATGCACGGTACCTGACATCACTAATCCAGCGGGGTCTAAGTATGATCAAGATGTCCACTGACGAACTGCAATCCGGCCTCACTCCACATTTTCCTATCGAGTTTCCAACATACACTCGATAGTTAACTCTCCACAAGCGTTTCTTCTTATTCAATATCAGCAGATAAGTTGGATTATTGCACAACCACTTTATGATGATCCGCCCGATGTCCTTTACCGTCACCTTCCTCATCTCTATACGTGCATCCCCACACTTATTTTGTGGAGTGTCTTCTTTCACTTCATCACCTTCAACAATTTTCTCCACATCTGACTGTTCTGCCTCATCATCTGCACACACCATCTGATCCACCAGTGACTCTTCATCAGATAAAGGACTCATTGGTGTGGTATTATCCTCCACAACCTCCTCCTTCATGTGAGAATAATCTCTAATATCATTAGGTAATGGTGAAAGGCATTGTTCTATTTCTATCTTCGTTTTTAAATTCTGACACTTAGAAACTAAACACCTGATTCGGTCTTCATCGGAAAGGTTAGGTGCTGATAAATACTGCTCGAGTTTGGACAAAGTCACATCCAACATAGCAAGCTCTTTCTCCTCGGTCTGATAAGTATAAACACCCTCGTCCCTTACTTGAGAAGAAGACATCTGTAGAGACACCCATCTATCCCTGGCTTGGCGTTTTTCCATTGGAGTCATTCTTGGCCCATCATCCTTCACTTCAGCCATCAAAAGGTTATACTTCGTAATCCACATCTCCAACTGGTCCTCTATTGATAGGTCAGGTTTCGCCAATTGCTCTTCAACGTATGCCAGGTCTCGTTGTCTCATATATTCCATAAGACTTCCAAATTGGGGTGATTAAAATGTGACTGGGGTGCACATTCAGACTCACCCTGATCAACTGTATACTGGGTATGATAGGCATCCTGATAGTGTACCTGATAATCTTCATAAGGAAAGTGAGAGTATTCATCATAACAATCATCATACTCCTCTTGGTAACTCACGCTTTGTACCATCCGCGGATCATAGCTACTCTCATTCCATGTCTGCTGATCATAACAATAATCCGTATCTGACTGGTAATCATATGCAACTCGCAGCGAATCAGAATAAGAATAGTATGGGTGGACATCATCATCAGAATAAAAATCCAACTCATCTGCTCTCCTCTGTTCGTCCTCACACATTTTCCGGAACACAGGACAATCGTCACGCGTGTGACATGGACTACCACAACCTCGGCATGACCAGTAAGCACTTTCCATCATAAGATCTGCAATAAATCTGCACAGACAAAACTAGTATACCCGAGGTAAAAGCAAACAGTGGAATATGTGACAAATAAAATACTATTTTTGGATTTTTTTTTTATTTTTTTTTTTAATTTTTTTAAACTAAAACTTAACACTAAACACTTTGCGCACGCCTCCCCGGCAACGGCGCCATTTTGATGTCTGTCGTAATGGACATGCAAAAACCTATTTAAACTAATAGTATAGAATAAGCAGGGTATCGAACCAAGGGAGGACTGTGGAAAGCGTTTTTATGCTAAGTATTGATTAACTGTTACTGAATTGAGAAATCGGGTTGTTTGATTATGTAAAAAAAACTAAATTACGAGTAAAAATTGTGATTTAATTCAATGGGATAAAAGATGGTTCCTCCAGATTTCAGGTTTTGCAATTAACTTCAATTATGTGTTTAATCAAAACATTCACATAGACATAAATGTTTAACCTAATTAACCAATTGTGATAACCAACGACTAAGTACTCCGGTCAATACATAACGGGAGGTTATCGAGTGATTATCAATTACAATTACAAACCCTAATCCCATGTCAAATATATCCCAATTACTAGAACTCTCGGGAACTGAATGCTTAGAAATCAAGGTTTAAATAAATGCAACGAGTTACAATCAGTCAATTAAATCCCTGGTGAAAAGCATCGAATGCTTAGATCACCAAATTAAAACGATTGTTACAAACACATAAAATTGTCTAACTTACAAAAACCCTCCATCCGGAGGAAACCACTAGAAGACTAGCCGCTCATGTTGGTGGGATGATCTTCACACAGTCGAACCATAGTTGAAAACCCTTCTGCCGTAAAGATTTTGAGATATGATGTTTTTTTTTTCAAAATAATAATACCCTCTTGTGCACATAGATTCTCAAAGTCTAGTGCGGCCCAATCCAAGTCTGCCAAGCCTCTCACGGTGATGTTATTAAATGGCGGCTGCACTTTTTGATGTTGGAGGACGTGTAATCTTGTGATGTTGCTTGTTGACTTTTGAACCAAGCCCACCTTTTAGTCCATGTGTCGGCCCAAGTGTTTGTATATTGATCTCAAGTTTACGTGGCATATGGCAGCCCACTCAAAGAGACACCCAAAGTCTTTCACGCGTTTGATGCTTTTGGATTCTGCCCTTGAGAATTGTATAAGTTGAAATCACAATAATCCATTCATCCTACATGTGCCATCAAGAATCATGATGATGTCGGCCCATGTGCTTGATGATTGAGATTGGGCCCCAATGGCTCATGTGAATGATGATGCTGTTGACCCAAAGTCAACGTGACTTGTTTTTAATCCCACAATTAATGTTAATAATGATTCATTAAAATAATATTGCCATCAAAAGTCAAATGCCTTTTGTATCTCCTGTATGCGAGCCCGTAGTCACGTGATGTAGCCTTCATGTTGGCGGCCCAATCAACAGTCCCCTTTCAAAATTCTGCCAAGCCCATGGGCGTCCAAGAGGTCCAATAATGTTAGGATTTTCAACATTCTTTTAATACCATCCGTAAGTCACCCATGCAAACGTAACTTACGTTTCGTCTTTACTGTTGGATGCCTTATTGCTGTATTATGTAAACCGTAGGCTACAGTTATTAAAACGTAGCTTACGTCCATGTTCCTTAGCTCCATCGTTGCTGCACTTTCAACATTCAGATAATGACAAACAACCCCCTAGACTTCATTCGTTTATAACTCTCGTTTCTTGAGCTTTGAAGCTATCTCTTCGACCCGAAACCTCTACCGACTGATGTGATTTACTTGCTTATGATTCCGTGCTTGTTCCGTTCATCACTAAACATTCTAATTTAACCGAATTAAGCGTTTAACCTGTAAAATCACAAACACACGTAGTGAACATATTCCAAGCATATGATCACGTAAATGGTAATAAATCACACGAAATACGCACATTAACACTAAGGTTTCACACTCCCCATCAGTGGCCACGGGGGCGTGTCGGCCGGACACGACCCCGTGTTGACAGTCTGCAAGGTTGAAAAACAGGTTTCTAGCTCCGGTTTTCCTGTTCCGGCTTTAGTAGTACTAGTGTTTAGTACTCTAAGTCTCGTATGTACCTGTTTTATCAATAAATACCACACCAAACAATACCAAACATCCTAAATTACCAAGTTCAACATCCAAACCATCAAGTTAAAAGAAAAATAAAAGAAAAAATAAAAAGAAGTTAGGGAAAGTAAATTGTTGAACACTCGGCACGCATGCCGGAAATTGTTCGATAGAAAAGGGGATTTAACCTGTGGAATCACCAACCACCTGCTCCTGCTCCTACTCCACCTGCCTAGTCCATGTCTTCATCACTGTCCTCATCATCACCTCCTCCTCCATGCCCCGCCATGTACTCCCGGATGCTTCCGATGTCATCTTGGATATCGGAGACGTTTCTTTCAATGGCTCCAACACGGTTGTACGTGTTGTTGGCGAGGTTGTAGGTGTTCCTGGTGCATATAAGGTTTTCCTGCAAAAGATCATGCAAACTCTGAAAGTTAGGAAAACCACCTCCTTGTGAGGAGGATGGGCCCGGTTCACCGTGAGGTTGGTACTGGTAGTGGGGAGGTGGAGCGTGAAGGACTAGCGCCTCTTGTGGGTTCCATGCATGGCCTTGCATCCTTTGAAAGCTGACCGACCTGTCTTCCGTCTCATAGATTAGGTTCATGGAGCGACAGATGTGTACATCGACCTGTCCCAACCATGGGCTTCTTTCGAAAGACCTAGGTATGTTCACGAAGTGCTTGAAGAGGCGGTACACCCATCCCCCGAAGAAAATAGTGGTTGGTGCATGAGCTAGCCGGTTCAGATGCATGTTTCGGAGTAGGATAAATGGAACATCGAGGTGTCTTCGGTTGTGAATGCAGTGAAGGACTATCAGATCTCTCAACCCAACAACGTCGCTGCTATCATGCCTTTGAATAAGAGAGTAAGCGATGAGCCTATGAATGTAGCGGTAAAGCGGATCCCTCAGCTTAGTGCTCTTAGTGCTGCTCGGATTGTAGTACCCTTCACCAATCTGAGCCCATGCGGCTTGGCGTTCATTCTCATCCAACTCTCGCATTCCTCCGGTGTTCTCTTCATTCCCCGAATCTTCCTCCTCGTACAGCCCTACTATTGCCCCGAATTGTGCCATTGAAATCGAGTACCTTGTTCCACCGCATCGGAATTCCAGCCCATCATTGTCGAAAGGGTCGCGCCTTGAATTGAAAGTGAAGGTGCTATAGAACTCCACAGTGCACTCATGGACGGAACGAAGTCTAGTGGTTAGGGCAATCCTTAGTGGGCCGGTAACGAGGTTGTTAAACCGGTTAAGTTGGTTCACCATGGCTAAGAGGTCCGTTCATGCTTGTCTTGGGTATTCTTCTGGTCTTTTTTGAACTGTGTCATATCTGGCCCTAGCATCGAGCTCGTTTGCGTTGAATCTTGTGAACTTCTTCGACATCTGAAAGAATACACCAAAAGTTAGCACGAAACAATGAGATTTTCGGAGCAAACTGTAAACAGTGAGCTGGACACGGCCCCGTGCTCAGCGGGCACGGCCCCGTGTCCAGGCGTCTGTTACTCAAAAATTTCCATTTTTCGACCCGGTCCCAAAAATCTGAAAATTTTTGGCCAAGTAGGTGCGCTTTCCCCCGAAAATGAAACCCCAAGTGCCGTTTTTTCAAAATAAACCGTTTACCCTTTCGATTTTATCTTTTTCAGTTCAAAAACAAGGGTTTGAGGTTTTTTTTGTGAGAAATTGGGCAAATCTATCAACAATACAAGTGGGTTTACTTTCCATAACACTAATCTAAACTAATGCTAACAGATTTATGCAAAAATTTGAGGTTTGATCCGGATGAACTTCAAGAACCCTAGATTTTCCCCAAATTTTTGATGTTTTAACTACATGCAAGTAACTAATCTAACTACTTATGATGATAGAATCATACCTTGATGTTGTTAGAACGAGAGGAGACGTCGAAAATCTGCGGAAAATCGCCTGGACCAGAGCGTTTTTCGGGGAAACGGGGCGTGTGGAATGAGATAACTGTTATGAAAAAAGGGTTTCATCACGACAGTTGCGCGAACACAGCCCCGTGCCGAGCAGATTTTTTTTATAGTGCTCGTGTGAGTGCCCTGTTTTCCCAAAACTCGGTTAAGAGACTTACCAGTTTCGATGTTCATCCGCTTGTTCGTAACCTACCAGGTATGACGTTGATGCCTTTACTCGTCGACCGTTTGAAGCGAGATTTTTTCCTCCTCATCCTGAATGAATCCTTGATAGAGTTTTAGCCGTTGGCCATTGACTTTGAATGGAATTCCATTCCGAGATTTAATTTCTACTACACCGTGAGGAAAAATATGGGTGATGGAAAAAGGTCCTGACCACCTAGATTTTAGTTTACCCGGAAATAATCGAAGTCGTGAATTAAACAATAGAACTTGATCTCCTACTCGAAATTCATTAGGTTTAATGTGTTTATCGTGTAAATTTTTCATTCTTTTCTTATAAATTTCAGAGTAAGAGTATGCATAATTCCTTAGTTCGTCTAATTCATTTATTTGAAAAAATCGATTTTTACCTGCAAATTCTAAATCCAAGTTTACATTTTTTATTGCCCAGTAGGCCTTGTGAGCTATTTCTACCGGCAAATGACAACTTTTTCCATAGACGAGCTTATATGGGGTTGTGCCTATGGTTGTTTTATAGGCAGTTCGAAAAGCCCATAAAGCATCATCTAATTTATCATCCCATTCCTTTTTATTTATTCCTACGATTTTTCAAGTATTCGTTTTAAACCTCTATTAGTCACTTCGGCTTGTCCGTTTGTTTGAGGGTGATATGCTGTTGAGACCCGGTGATAGACCCCATATCTTGTTAAGATTTTTTCGAGTTGATGATTACAAAAATAGGTACCTCTATCACTTATTAATGCTTTAGGTGTTCCAAAACGAGAGAATAAATTTCAGAAATCTTACCACGACTCTTCCATCATTTGTGGGAAGTGCCTCGGCATCGGCCCATTTAGACAGGTAATCTACTGCCACAAGTATATATTTGTTTCCTTTTGACGGCGGGAAAGGTCCCATAAAGTCGAGTCCCCACACATCAAAAATTTCACAAACGAGAATGCCATTTTGTGGCATTTCATTTTTTGGAAGAAATATTAACTGATCTTTGGTAAGCATCACATGTCTTAACTAGACTTTGCGCGTCTTTGTAAATGGTCGGCCAATAAAATCCTGAATCAAATACCTTTCGTGCGGTACTAGCGGCACAATGATGTCCTCCGTATGGACCTTCATGACAATGGCGGAGAATTCTTCTTGCTTCACTACCATGTACGCACCTTCGGATGAGTTGGTCGGCACACATTTTGAAAAGATAAGGATCTTCCCAAAAGTAATGCTTCACATTAGCAAAGAATTTTTTTCTTTGGTGATGTGGCCATCCTTTGGCGACTATACCGCTAGCTAAGTAGTTAGCATAGTCGGCATACCATGGTTCTTCCTTGTATTCCACCATTTCTAGGGACTCCGTTGGAAATTTTTCGTTGATTTGCTCGTCCCTAGTTGCCTCCAAAGCTGGGTCTTCTAAGCGTGAAAGATGATCTGCAGCGGTGTTTTCTGCTCCTCTTTTGTCTTTGATTTCAATATCAAATTCTTGGAGGAGTAAAATCCACCTGATAAAATGGGGTTTTGCGTCTTGTTTCTTGAAAAGGTATCGAATGGTTGCCTGATCTGTATAGACTATTGTTTTAGAAAGAACAAGATAAGAACGAAATTTATCAAAAGCAAATACCACAGCTAGTAATTCTTTTTCAGTTGTTGTATAATTCTCTTGTGCATCGTTAAGTGTTTTACTAGCATAATAGATTGGGTGAAAATGCTTCTCTTTTCTTTGACCCAAGACTGCTCCAACGGCAAAGTCACTTGCATCACACATGATTTCGAAAGGAAATTTCCAATCAGGCGCTATCATGATAGGTGCATTGACTAGCATTTCCTTGAGGGTTAGAAATGCTTGATTGCAATCCTTGTCCAAGATGAAAGGCACATCTTTTTCAAGTAATTTTGTTAGAGGTCTTGAAATTTTAGAAAAGCCCTTGATAAACCGCCTATAAAATCCGGCATGCCCTAAGAACCTCTGATTGCTCTAACAGAGGATGGTGGAGGCAATTGAGAAATAGTGTCTATTTTTGCTCGATCAACTTCCATTCCTTCGCTAGAGATCTTATGACCGAGTACTATTCCCTCTGTTACCATGAAATGGCATTTTTCCCAGTTAAGGGCGAGGTTAGTTTCCTCACATCGGGATAGCATTCGTTCAAGGTTATCGAGGCATTGGTCGTATGAATCTCCAAAGATAGAAAAGTCGTCCATGAAGACTTCCATTGTCTTTTCTATCATGTCATGGAAGATGGCCACCATGCAACGTTGGAATGTTGCGGGGGCATTACATAGACCAAATGGCATGCGTCGATAAGCAAAAGTTCCATAGGGACATGTGAAAGTTGTCTCTTCTTGGTCTTCGGGTGCTATCGGGATTTGAAAGTAACCTGAAAAACCATCCAAGAAACAATAAAATTTATGACCGGATAATCTTTCTAACATTGGATCAATGAAAGGCAAAGGAAAGTGATCTTTCCTTGTTGCTTCATTTAATCGTCTATAGTCTATACATACTTCCCATCCTGTGACGGTTCTCGTTGGTATTAATTCATTCTTTTCATTAGTTATTACCGTCATACCTCCTTTCTTTGGAACTACTTGGACGGGACTTACCCGGGGACTATCTGAGATAGGGTAGATAAGTCCAGCGTCAAGTAATTTGATGACTTCGTTTTTAACCACTTCTTGCACATTTGGATTTACTCTACGTTGTGGTTGTATTACCGATTTGTAGTCATCATTCATTAAAATTTTGTGCGTGCACATGGAAGGGCTTATTCCTTTAATATCTACAAGCTTCCAATCAATCGCATTTTTATGTTTTTCTCAAAAGTTTAATTAATTTTTCTTTCTCTAAACTACTTAATTTAGATGAAATAATTACAGGTGATTTACCATCTTTGTCTAGAAAAGCATATTCCAAACCTTTTGGAAGTTCTTTGAGCTCAAAGGGTGGGTCTTTAGGAGACTCCTTATTTTGTTGCTCATTTTGATCAAGAACATTAAAAGTTTGTTCTATGGCGACCTCTTCTTCAACAAAGTGGTCAATCTTTTCACTTGTATCGGGTGGCTCATCTTCATCTTCAATTAGGGGGTCATTGTTGCCAAAAGGATATTTCATTGAGTGCTCAAGATCTATGCTCCTTTTGAATGCCCCTAATTGAAGAGGTAGATTGTTGAACTTCCGGTTTTTCAAAGCTTCATGAGTTTTTACAAAAGGTCGTCCCAACACCAGAGGAGCGTCATCGAGGATGACAAAGCCGGTTGGGATTACCATTGGATTTGTTTGAACCAAAACATCCTCAACTACACCAATTGATTTTATTACTTTCCGATCGGATAGAAAAATGGGTATTTGAAGTGGAGAAAAATCACTAATACTTAATTTTTCAAAAATGTAGTTAGGCATTATGTTAACACAAAGATCTTTATCAATGGTGATATTACTAATAAAGGAATTTTGAAAGAAACATGGAACCGGTGTAATGTTAATTTCAAAAGGGTCTTCTTTTATTAACGAAGTTTGATCATTAGTTAACTTAACACTTACCATTTCTTCAATTTTAGTGTTAGTGTTTAACTCTTTTAAAAACTTAGCATGAGTGGGTACTAAACAATGGTTTTCAAAAGAAGGTGATAAGAGATTAATTTCTTCAAAATTAGACTCTTCTTGGATTTTAACGCTATTGTCCTGATCTTTTTCGTTGTTTAACTCATGTGTCGGTTTTTCACTTATTTGTTCTTCCATTTTTAACTCTTCAACTATCGTTTTTTTTATTTAATTCTTCTCTTGCGCGGGACTCCTCTTCCCTTGCGCGAGATTCTTTTATGTATCGCTCGATAGTTTTAAGTTTTTCTATTATCCTATCGGCTACTTCGGTGATAGAGAAAGGATCGGGATCCTCAAAGCTTGAATCCGGTTGCTCAATCCTTGGTTCCTCATAGTACTCATATGAAGTAGATGGTTCATACCATTGTTCCTCATTGTAAGTATATGATCGATAAGGGTCGTAATTTTGTTCTTCATAGTACTCATATGAGGTGGGTTGTTCATGCCATGGTTCCTCATAATAAGAGTATGAAGGTGGTGGCTCATATCTTGATTCCTCAAAGTATGAGTATGAAGGCTCATACCTTGGTTCATCAAAATATGAGTATGAGGGAGAAGGTTCATACCTTTGGTCTTCATAGGATGTGTATGAAGTCGACGGCTCGTACCTGGGCCCCTCATAATAGTTGTATGAAGTGGATGGTCGAAATAAGTTACAATATTGTACCGAGTGTGGGTTTCCACAATTAGTGCAATAGTCTCCCCTATAATCATCCTCCTCATAGGTGTAGTTGTAGCCTCCTGAGTATTGATCCATAAGAATTACTCAACAGACCACAACAAAGTCTCGGGACCAGAAAACAAAAATAAAGACGAAAACAGAGGCTGGACACGGCCCTGTGTTCAGTGGACACGGCCCCATGTTCAGGGTCTGTATCTGGGCGTTTTATTAAAGGTTACTGGTCTTGTTGAGCACGGGGGCGTGTTCAGTGAGCACGACCCCGTGTTCAGACTCTCTATCTGGGCGTTTTATGAAAAATATGCAGCACGGCCCCGTGTTCAGTGAACACGACCCCGTGTTCAGGCTACTGTAAATGCAAACTAAACTAAAATGCAGAAAAATGTGTGCGCGTTTTTGAAAAATTTTGAAAAACTGATTAGGCCGTTGATTTTAAGCTTTCTTAAAATCCTTGTGTCCCCGGTAACAGCGCCAAAAACTTGATGCGTGTCAGTGTGTATATGTTTTAGGTGTATATTTTAAGCCCTTTTACACTTTTTAGCCAAGTTTTAAATTTATAAAACACGATATTTACTAACACTAAACACACATATGAGCAAGTGCACCTATCGTGGACGTAGTATAGTGTTGGTAAGATACCGAGGTCGCCCAAGGACACAAGAGCTTTTAGTACCGGTTTATCCTCAACGTCTAATCAAATCAAAATGTTAGAAAAAGATTTTTAAACTAGAAAAATAAAACTAACTAAAATGCTGAAAAAAAAATAAAAGTAAAAACAGATAGACAAGATGAATCACTTGGATCCGACTCATGTGTAGTGTAACCTTTGATTATTTTCGCACTTTTGCACTTGTTTAAGAGATTATCTAAGTTATTGTAGTAGGCCCCTCTTTTAAAGGTGACGTTACCCTCAACCCAGTAGCTTGAGTCAGCAAGGATACAATCCTAAAGGATCGGATTATTGAAAGATAATTAATTAAGTTATTAATGCATAATGTGGTAGGCCCCTCTTTTGAAGGCGACGTTACCCTCGGCTAAGTAGTCTGAGTCAGCAGGGATACAGTCCTAAGTAGCCGGGTTAAAGTTTTAATAGTAGTTTAACTTATGAGGGGATCAAAGAGTTTGGACCCCTGCCATCCAATACCGTTGGTTATTGAAGGAGGTCCTACTAAATTTGATCCAGGTCCTTTACAGGATCTATACACTTAACAATAGCAAGACTCTTACCAAACCGTTCCCTTAACCCCCGACCAGGTAGCCAACATACCTCCATATAGACCGTGGAGATATGAATGGTGAAAATATTTTATTTTATATAGACAGTAAAATAATGCCAAGACACCACGGACAAACGATAAGGAAGAATCACCTTCAACATAAGAAACTAGTAATTAAAGTCATTAATACAAAACCAATTAAAAAGTGCAAAAGATTAAAAATAAAAAGTATTACACTAAACACTTGTCTTCACCAAGTGATGTAAGAGACTAAGGCAAACATGGCCTTTGATTGTCAAGAAATCTTACGATCAATCTTGGATCCCGAGACAACTCACACACTCTATGATGGACAATGGATGATGCTGGTGGATGATGGTGTTGTGATGGTGGTGGGTGGTGGGTGAAGTGTGAGAGAGGTGGTGTGCCAAGGGGATGAGTTGCAAGAGCTCCAAGCACTCCTATTTATAGGCTAAACAGAAGCCTGGGCACGGCCCCGTGTCCCTCAGAGTCTCTCTCTTCATTAATTGCAATTCGCAATTTCATTAAATGCGTCTGCAACAGTTGACCACGCCCCCATGTCCGCTGAGCACGGCCCCGTGGTGGGCAGTAGAAGCTTCTATCACTTTGTCTTTTCTGCTGACACTTGGGCACGCCCCCGTACTCACTGAGCACGGGGCGTGTTCAGCCTTCTACCTTCTTGTTTTGCTTTGGGAAGATGCTGTCGGGAGGTCGGGCATGCCACGTTTGTTCCTTTTCTTGTATTTATGTTAGATTTAGCTGTATTTTTGCTTCTTTTGTTCGTTTGAGCTCATTTAATCCTGAAAATACAAAAGGAAGACAAAAGCACACTTTTTCCAACATTGGTACTAAAAAAAGGGTTAGTTTTATGCCACAATTGATGTAATTTATATGTTGCATTTTGTTCACATCATCTGCATAACTCTTTTGATGATCTCGTGCTGCCTTTAGTCTTTCCTTGACTTGAATAATCTTGTCCGTTGTTTCTTGTACTATCTTTTGTCCAGATAGTTGCTTTTCTCCAATTTCTGCCCAACAGACTGGAGTTCTACACTTTCGTCCATAAAGTGCTTCAAATGGTGCAGCATTTATACTGGTATGATAGCTATTATTATAGAAAAATTCTATTAATGGTAAATGATCATCTGAATTTCCTCCGAAATCAATTACACAGGCTCTAACCATATCTTCCATTGTCTGAATTGTCCTTTCGCTTTGTCCGTCCATTTGAGGATGATATGCGGTGCTTAGGTTTAACCTAGTTTCCATTGCTTTTTGGAAACTTATCCAAAAATAAGAAGTAAAACAGCCATCTCTATCAGAGACAATAGATAAAGGAATTCCATGTATTGAGACTATTTCATTTACATATAACTTGGCTAATTGTTCCATACTAAAAGTTTTCTTCATAGGTAAGAAATGAGCAGATTTGGTTAATCTGTCTACAATCACCCAGATTGTATCATTACCTTTTCACGTCTTGGGTAATTTAGTAACAAAGTCCATTGTTATCAATTCCCATTTCCATATTGGCATTTCTAGTTGCTGCAATAAACCTGAGGGTTTCTGATGTTCAGCTTTAACCTGTGAACAGGTTAGACATTTAGCAACACAGGTTGCTATATCCTTTTTTATTTCTATCCACCAGAAATTCTTTCTTAAATCTTGATACATCTTATCATTACCTGGATGTATCATATACTTAGACTTATAGGCTTCTTCTAGAAGTCGGTGGCGTAGGTTTCCTTATTTGGGTATCCAGATCCTTTTCTTATGGAATCTCCAAATTCCATCTGTTCCTTGTTCTAATTCCTTAATCATTCCTTTTAATCTTTCAGTATCGTCCTTGATTACTGTTTACTGTATCTCTCTAATTTGCTCATTTAAATCTATCTTTAGATTTAATTTGAGAGAACGTACTCGTTTTGGCTTTTCATGATACTTTCGACTTAAAGCATTAGCTACTATATTAGCCTTTCCTGCAAGATACTGGATATTACAATCATAATCACTAAGAATCTCCATCCAGCGTCTCTGTCTCTTTTATAATTCCTTTTGCCCAAAAACATATCTTAGACTCTTATGATCCGTGAAGACAACAAACTTGCTACCGTGAAGATAGTGTCTCCAAATCTTAAGGGCAAAAATTATAGCTCCTAACTCTAGATCATGGGTTGTATAATTCTCTTCATGATTCTCAAGTTGTCTACAGGCATAAGCTATAATCTTTTGACGTTGCATCAACACACATCTATAACCTAACATAGAAGCGTCACAATAGACTATCAAGTCTTCAGTTCCTTCTGTTAACGCGAGTATAGGTGTGTTGGTTTACTTTTGCTTTAAAATCTTAAAAGCTTCTTCTTGTTTTGGTCCCCATTCAAACTTAATTGATTTGCAGGTCAATTTGGTTAAGGGAATGGCTATTCTAGAAAAATCTTGAATGAAACGTCTATAAAACCTGCTAGTCCAAGAAAACTTCTCACCTCCGTTGGTGATTTATGGACTTTCCACTTAGTAATCGCCTCGATTTTTGTGGGATCTACATAAATTCCTTCATGATTAACCAGATATCCAAGGAATTGCACTTCTTTTAACCAGAATTCTCTTTTTGAAAATTTAGCGTAAAGCTTTTCTTTTCTCAGCAAATTCAGAAGTATAAACAAATGCTCTGCATGATCCTCTTTACTCTTAGAGTAAATAAGAATATCATCTATAAAGACAATCATGAATTTGTCCAGATATGGTTTACATATTCTGTTTATCATGTCCATAAATGTGACTGGGGCATTGGTTAAACCAAATGGCATGACTGTAAATTCATAATGACCGTACCTTGTTCTGAAAGCAGTTTCAGGAATATCCTCTTTCATAATGACTGTCTTTTCTATCCAGCGTAAGGTTTCAATGGCTCCTTCATTGCCAGAGAATTCTATTGGTTTGCAAGACCAGAATTCTTTGTAAGAAGATCCATATGACATGGTTCTTCTTGTTTTTGGAATATGTACTTGGATTAGCGGTCCATTATTCACGTTGTGACTTGGTTTAGTAGGTTGTCGTTTACTTCCACTTACAGTTTTATTATTTTCTGCTTCTTTAACAGTTTTGATAATATATGGCATAACATCTATAATTTCTTGTGCTACTATATGTTGAATGGCACTGTTATCTACTTGGTTTCCACTATTATTATTATTCTGGTTTTCCTGATTTACTTTATTGTCCATCTGGATTGTAAACATTTATCAGATATTAATATCACAGAATAAGATTTAATATAAACAATCATACAAACAAATTGATCAAAAACGTCGAACATTGTGACTTTTACTCTTTTTTTTATATATATACCTATATATATATATGCGTCGATTACAAACTACAACTGAAATTTAAACACACTAGTAGTTATGCATCGATAGATATTAGGTTATCTATTTTAGTTGATTTTTTTATCAAACTACACACACACACATATATATGTATATGTATATGTATATGTATATGTATATGTATATGTATATGTATATGTATATGTATATGTATATGTATATGTATATGTATATGTATATGTATATGTATATGTATATGTATATGTATATGTATTATATTAGGTGTCGTTCATCCAATACTGCATCTCTCGCTCATCATATTTCCACACGAGCTTCTCTCCTATTTGTCGTATCTTATTTCCTTCCTCTACTAACTCTTCGCCTTAGGTGCGAAGTTCCTGCACATTCTCTTCACTCCTAGGTGGCAGTGCTGCTAGTACTGGGTCAGGGTATTGAGGTATGGGTTCTCCATATGGGTACGGGTTACTTAACACACTCCAAATATACTTGTCGTCATTCTAGAATGCGTCTAAAGGATTAAGGTCGGTATACTGGTATGGGATTTGGTCAGTATACTGGTATGGGATTTGGTATCGGTTCTTCCGGAGGATATAGTTCCTGATATACCCTATTGTCATCCTCCCATGGATCATACTCTAAAGGATTTAGTGCTGGGATTCTAGGTATCTCGATCATTAGGGTCAAATGCTGGTATGGGAAATTGGTTTTCTTGGTTAAGTTCTAACTCCATTGGTTGGGTTGGAAATAATGGCAACGGTTGTGGTTCGGCTATTTATTAAGGTTCGGATCTGCTGCTGTGGTGGCTAGCATATGGAAATTTGCCTACTCTCTATTAAGTGCTTCCTGGGTTTGGGCATTCACTTCTCTATTGGCTTTTGCTAATGCTCTCTGTTGTTGTAATTTCTTCATCCTCTTTTTCCTCTCATGTGCTCCCCTACTAAACTATCCTCTCTTTTTCGGAGGGAAAGGTTCCTCGGATTGCGCCTTAAAGATAAAAATTCCTTCCTCAGTATCAACAGAGTACCCCGAAGGAGTAGGCTGGGATGAGGTTCCTTCATTATTTAGGGAACTAGCGAATTGACGGTAAGCGTCGGGTGTACCTTGCTCACTCATACTGTAAACTAACAGATTGTCAAATAACACAAAACAATAATATACGTATATACATATAGTCACATAGATTATTTCCTAACACAATTGATAAAAATCTTGGAGTCAGTAGAACACCTCTGTGGCTTAAACCAGTGGTTGTAGCTCTGATACCACCTCCTGTCGCAACTCCTAACCCCTTGCCCCGGGGGCGGGCGACCGTGAGCTACAAAGATCCGATGGTATCGGTGTTTATTAATTTGGAAGCGAAATTTAAACATCGGGACCGTAGTTAGTAAATATTTTATCAGAGTTTAAACATCAAGTTTTCATAAATAATAAATGGGATAAAACCCAAGTTTCCATTTATAATATACTCGTAGGGACAAAACCTTAATGATTGAAAACATAAACTCCTTTTTATTTAGGTAAAATTTATAGCCACTTCTTTAAGCCTTCAGTGCTCTCCAGCTGGCTTCTATTAGCATCACATTAAGTTACCTGAAACACGTTTTAAAAAGTTTTATCAGCAAGAAATACTAGCCAGTGCATCCCAGTTTAATCAAAACGAGTTTTTATAATTTTACAGTGTTGAGAGCGATTACAATATTTATATCTATCCAATTACCCCCCACGATACTGTCAATCCTGACTTGTGGTCATGCTACCATTCGCAACAGTAACAAGTAATATATACAAAACTCCAACATACCGATAGAAATTGTAGAATACATAGACTCAATCACTGTTATCATAATTTAAACACTTGAGGTTTTGGTAAAACAGTTTGGTAGAAAAAGAGAATGACTCACTAAAAGAGTTTTCAAAAGGAGAATGTACTCACTCTGCTGACTTAGAAAATACTATAGCTTCCTGGTGACTTTCCTGGTTATAATCTATTAAAAATTGAACAATGCACACGTGTTAGTAAAATAACCCAATTTACATTAGTGATACTACCGAGACAGAACTCCAACAAACTGAGTCAGGCAGAGCCTTGACATGCGTTACGGAGCCCTAGATCAATCGGGTAGAGTAACCAATACGTAATCGGGGGTTATAATACTTACAACGAGGCAGAGCTTCGCTTTTTAGGGGTATTATACCGAGCACTATTTTGCTATTATAGGGACAGAAGAAAGAAAAGAAATGAGCGACAGATTCTTAGGCTGAGGCCTCCTTTTATAGTCATGATCGAAGGGCAGCTAGCGGCCCACGAGCCCCCACTCTTACTCTTACGCGGCCCACGAGGGTGTAGGCTAGGATCTAGCTAAGGTGAATCAACGGTCTAGACTCAACACGCAGGTGGACACGTGGCGAAATGTGGTGTCGCCTGGTGTTAATCAGTCGCGGCCCGCGACTCACACGTCCAAGGGGGTTGCGCCCCACGAGAGCAGTAAATTATTGTTTTTATTTGATTTTTATAAATATAAAGGTATATTAGGGTTATTTTTCATATACGGGGTATATTATAGAAAGTTTTAGGGTTTGCTGAGGGTTTTAGGAGGGTTGTTATATGACGCCCGGGTGGTAGTGTAAATTTTGAAAAAAAAATTGACGTTTTTTTATTTCGTTACCCATTTTTTTTAAACGTTACCCCTAAACGTTTTTTTCTAGATCCGCCACTAGATCTAACCAAATTTTGATAAAATATTTTTAATAGTTAAAATAAAGAAAGAAACTAAAATGATAAAAAGATACAAATAGACAAGATAGATCACTTGGTTCCGACTTATCTTTTACATTTCCTTTGATAATTTCCGCACTTTGGGATTTTTAAGAGATTATCTTAGTTATAGTGGCATGTCCCTCTTTTGGAGACAACGCTACCCTCGGCCATATTGGTCTGAGTCAGTAGGGATACAGTCAGGCAAGGCCAGTTTAAAGTTTTAATAGTAGTTTATTTATAAGGGATTCAAGTCGTTCTTACTTCCCCCGGTTTGATGCTATCTGCCTCAAAGGATGTCCTAAAAAACTTGAATCAACTCCTTGCCGGATATATACACTAAAAGAGGCAAGAACTTTACCCAAACCACCCTTCTAACCCCCTTCCAGGCAGTTAACGGGCTTTATATAGACCGTAAAGACACGAATGAGTGAATCAACAACACATGAAGAGATGATAGAATAAAGTTCACTTTCAATATAAAAAACTAGTAATTACAGTCATTAATACAAACCCAATTAAAAAGTTAACCAAAGCTTGGAAATCAAAAGTAATACATAAAAGACTTGTCTTCACCTAGTGATATAAGAGATTAACCAATTATGGCCTTTGTTTGACAAAACTCTTACGATCAATCTTGGATCTCGAGACTACTCCACACCATAAATGTCACACCCCGACCGCGTAAAACAACGAAACCGCGGCGGAAACGTCGGGGAGTGGAGCGACAGAATTATTGTTTCACAACCATGGATTCAAAAAGTTTCGCTTTATTAAAATATTAACATTAAACATTGTCTTGACATTAAGTTAAAACAAAACCACATCGTCTATCATTTGTTATTTAGTCACTAAGGCCTCGTCCAGTCCTGAATGAGCATGCATCCTAGTCTCAATCAACATCATTCGACACCACCTGAAACATATGTAAAAATAAAGTCAGCAAAGAAATGCTGGCCGAGCACATAGGTTTTGTGTGAATGTCAGATTCATGGCTCGTTTACCTGTTGAAATAACTCGTACAACTTACTTAATCGATATTAGAAAACATTGTTTTGTAAAATGTTTGTATTGTAACATGAATAACCATGTCAAAACAGATTGGTTATAGTTTATGAAACTTCGATGCCATGAATCTTAACTCAAAACATTTGTTTATGTAAACCCAAATCGTAAATCGTTCTCGTAATAAAACTCGTATGGTTTATATCGTATCGTAAACATCGTTTGCGTGACATCGTTTAAAATCATTCGTCCAAGTGAACTAAATAACGCCACAGAATGTAGTATGATAAAGGCACTTATATATAAGAAGTACCAGCGGCGTATCTACCATGCTTTCATCGCATTACACCCGTCCTGTTATCTAAACCCTAACCAAAAACCAATCGTTTGTTCAATTCGTTTAACCTGTTCAAATCGTTCTAATCGTTCAATCGTTTCAAATAGTTCTCGTTCAATCGTTTAATCGTTCAAAATCGTTCAATCGTTCAAAATCGTTCAATCGCTCAAAATCGTTCAATCGTTCAAATCGTTCTCGTTTTAATTGTGAAAACTACTTTTGGTTGTCTCGTGGAATACATTCAAACCTTCGTAACTCGTCCATTGTTCAACTCATATTAACAAACCACCAAAGGGTAAGTTAACAATTAACAGGTTCGGTCGTTACCCACATAACCCCCTTACATAACCATGGGTGCAGTCCGATAACGGGATTTGTTAGATCCTATGGTACCATAACCTAATGCTGGTTGGCTTGGCCAAAGCTAATGAATGTCATTCGTTATGTAAATACGTCCAACAAGTTCGTTCACATTATCGAAATCGTTATTGTTTAAATATAAACCATAGTATTCGTTTTCGAAATCATCGTTAAAAGCATCGAAATCGTTTAACACATATGAATCACCCCAAAACAATTGAAAACAGTAAAATAGGGGAACTATGTACTCACTTTGATTTGGAAAGTATCCTCGATCTAATGAACTTAACGAAGCTCAGGCAAACCAAGGAAATCAAGTAGTACCTAGTAATCGGATCGCTAGTTAATAAATCGACACCTAAATCGGGAGATCGGGTAGAATGAGGTCTTGTAAACCAAATGAGTATTAAAATTTATGTGATATGGTTTAACAAAGCCTACATTCTAAATCGGAACCTATCCTAAGTGCTTACGACCCGTTACGACCTATTAAGGTAGCTTACGCTACTTTAACGCGTCGTTCGCGTGAATGCGCGTTCGAGACGCCTAACTAGTCCTATGACAAGTATTATATGCCCTAACATGTTTAAATATGTTGCATAATCAGTTTTAGTGACAAAAGTTAGGTTACATATGCTTAAAATCCAATCATGCATGAAAAGGGCATTTGGTCATTTTCCTAAGGCATATAAACTATCTATCATACAACTAATTAAACTAAGTGACCATAAGGTATAACCTCGGAAGCTTATTCCCTATACAACTATGGTCACAATATATGCTTGGTCAGATCCTAATGATCGACTAAATGGGTCGGGTTCGAAAGTCTAAGAGGTTGTCAAGACCGCTTGACTTACGACCCTATACAAGCACTAGACTAAAAGTGACGAGTTAAACATGTTAAAACATGTTTAACATGTTCGAAAGTCTAAGTTAGAGAAAAGGTTTTGATATCAAAAAAAGTGTTTTGATATCCGAAGATAGTTTCGTCTCAAAATGCGCATAAACGGCATTTTCACCGAAACTTTGACTCGTCACTTCGACTAATCAACGTGGTAATCAATAGGTATAGTCACAAGGGGCTATAACCATCGTGATTACGCTCACGTTGCAAAGTTCGAACGAACTTTGTGTTGACCAACTCATGGTCAAAGTAGAAAGTGAAACACTGTTTGACTTTCATGCTTGAAAAGCATAAAAAGCATGAAAGAAGCATACAAAAGGTCCAAGCAAGGAAGATTTGATTCAAATTGCTCAGGTATGAAGTATAGAACTCCAACTTAGAGCAGGTTTTTGAATCAAGTGTGAAGAACCAAGTGAAAGACCCATGCTATTTATAGGAAGTTTGGATCATCAAGATCATTCCAAGTGTTTAGAAGGCTCAATCTTGACCCTACACTTGTGGAACATAGTTTTAAATACAATGGGGATCCAAAATCAGCTCCAGGTATTGAGAAATTTACATAATTAACCCTGGAAATCAAGCTGGATGCTGAAACAGAGTTGCTGAGTTTTGGTCCCTGTCACGTGGTGCGCCAGGTCTTCCTGGGCTCGGCGCGTGGCTCGGGGGAGGTCAGTTCCAAGTTTCAAATTTTGGCGAAACAGGTCCCTGCATGCTTAAAACTTGATTTTCGAATCGTTTAAGCCCCGTTAACCCCATTTCAAGGCTCTAAAATGAAGTTAAAGTATAGGGAACATGAAATATGTTTGAAAACATCTTGGATGTCGGTTCGTTTGGTCGTACGGTTGCGTTATTCGGTTAATTACGACGAAAACTCGAACGGACACGAAAACGATCCAAATTACACGACGAATGGTATTTTTGCATTCCGATCACTAAAATAAAATATTTTAATGATTACAAAAATTTTTGAATGTCCGGATATGTTCAGAACGTAAGATATGCTCGAAAATGCAAACTTATGCACTTTTTGACGCTTTTAGTCCCTATTGATCAAATAAGTTTATTTTCGCATACCAAATTCCTCAAAGCCTATTTCTAGGCTATGTAAAGGATATTTAGGGTATTTTTAACTTATGATCAAGTTCTGGAATGTTCGTTACTATAAAAATCGGCATACTTTCGCAGTTTGTCGCAGTTAGTCCCTGCGATCGAATAAACTTGTTTTCGACACACCAAACCATACAAAACTTATTTCTAAGTTATGTAAAGGTTATTTAAGGTATGTTAAGCCTATGTCACTGTTCTGGAGTGTTTGTCGCGTTAAACTGATTACGTTTACGCACCAGTTTGCGTATAACCTTCCAGAAAGCGATTTAAAGCTTGAAATCGAACTCGAATCAAATCGTAAAATCGTCAAACAATACACACATAATAATACCAAAACACATCGTTTTATTGATAATTGATATTGTTTTACATCATACATCGTTTACAGATCACAAGTGTCACAGTAAAGATGGATGATGGATGAATGTGGTTGATGATGGTGGTATTGTGGTTAGGGTTGTAAACAAACCGAACGTTTAGCGAACAATTCGTGAACCTTTCGGCGAGAAGTTCATTTATGTTAGTTTGTTTAATAAACGAACGGACATGAAATTTCGTTCGATTAGTTAAATGAACGAACATGAACAGAGGCCTCGTTCGTTCAATTGTGTTCGTGAACGTTCGTAAGATGTTCGTGAACATTCGTTCATTTATGTTCATTCATGTTGGTTTGTTGGTGTTTTAATTAAAGATCTTTCTACTTTCATATACTTTATCTACTTTTTATATTATATTATTTTTATTTATTATTACCCTAACAACTAAACTAAGAAACCCTATTTCCACATTGTTTATACATTGTTCTCTTTTTTTTCTCATTATTCACATCGACGAATATAATCGACCTCCGTTCCAGTGTTGCTGTCTCCGTCATCCACCTTTAGCTTTCGCCGTGTTCACCAAATTTATTTGTGTTCGTGAACACGCTCATGTCCTTAATGAACAAACAAGAATCTAAAATCTCGTTCGGTAAATGCTCATGAATCGTTCGTGAACACGTTTATCTCCTTAACAAACGAACACGAACAAGGGCTTGTTCGTGTTCGTTCGTTTCGTTTACAGCCCTAATTGTGGTAGTAGAGTGGTGGCAGGTGTGAGAGAAGTGGCTTGCCTAGGGGATGGATTGTAACTGAACCAAGCACCCCTATTTGTAGCTGGAAACAAACAGTTTACACGGACCAGTGCCCAGAGGGCACGACCACGTGCCTTATTCTTCTCTGTCTTCATTTAATGAGTTGTGTCAGTCCGTATGCTCACACGACCCTGTGTGTCACGGCACAGCCCCGTGGCCCTTGTACTTGCTATACTATCCAAGATTTTGCATATCTGGCAGTTGACCACGGACACGGTCACGTGTCTCTTGTCTGCTTTTGTTTGTCTTTTTATTCATGGAATTTGGAGTGGGGCATGGCCTTGTGCTTGTCATCTAATTTGTTGTTTTTGGGCTTGGGGTGAAGCTTGGAGGGTCAGTATGATGTATCAACTTCTCTTCTTTTGTATTTATATTGGTTTTTGCCGGTAATTTGTTCATTTTGTACATTTAAGCTTTTTTAATCCTGCAAATCAAAATATACAAAGAAATGCACCTTTTCCAACATTAGTATTAAAAAGGGTTGATTTTATACCTTATTAGATATAATTTATATGTTGCATTTGGTGTATATCATAGTCGCAAGAAGGATTCCATGTACCACCTTCTTTTTGCAGGCTTCCATATTAAGGTTTTTGTGCACCAAACATAAATATCGAACATCGAAAGAATACGCAAGCAATTTTACACACCAAGAGCTTACTCCTTGCCAAACTCGAGAAGCGAAATAACAAAAGGTTAATAGATGATCTATGTTTCTTTGCTTTCACCACATAAGCTGCACCAATCGTTCTCTATCTACACATTATAATGCCACAAAGCCTCAACTAGGGTTGAGCTTGGTACCAGTACTGAAAGTACCGATACCGCAAATCGCCAAATATGGGTATTGGTACCGAAAATGTTCGGTGCGGTATGGTAGGGTACCCGTACTGGGACGGTACCTGTATTTGAAGGTTAAATTCGGTAAAATACAAATACAAGTAGATACCGGTACAGAAAACACCAAAAAGTGGGTACCGAATCGGTACCGAATATAATTGGGAACGGGAAATTTGGTACTGGTACCAAATGCTCATCCATAGCCTCAACAGTTGGGAGTTTCTTTTTCTCCACTCGCCTCATAAATATATTTATCTTCTTAGGAACCCAATTATACAATTTTACAACAAACGTTGTTGCTGTAACTACTGAATTTGACAAGATGTTTTTCATGGAAGCAACCGAAAAACCTTCTCAAGAATCCAGAACCCATAGCCAACGATCTGAGTAAAGTGTCAATACCACTCTTCTGATCACATTAAAAAATTCCCCCCATTTGGTTAACTTATGTTGAACTAAATTAACTTTTTTCCGTCTCCACTTCTAATTTACCATACCTTCAGTTCTTTCTAAGAAATCTTGAATCAAAATGTCTTTATCTTGTCCAATGCAAAACAAATTTGGGTAAATAACACTTGAGGCTGATTAGATGCCCAAAAACTAATTTTATCGACCCAACCCCACTTCCCCTTTAATAGGGTCTGACATCTATATATTATAATTTGCCAAAATTGAATCTACACAAACTACATTATTCCAAATACCTGTCAAATTCTTCTTGCAAGGAACAAAAGACCATCCTCGATTAGTCGAATGTAATGAATTAATTACTCTCCTCCACAAAACAATTGGTTCATTTTTTGAATCTCGAGCACCATTTCGTGAGTTATGCAATCTTTGCTTCTATTAATGGAGTTAAACCGAGATCACCTTCTTTGATCGGAGAGGTGATTATTTTCCAACTAATCCAACTCATCTTATGTATATTTTTATTCCCTCCCAAAAACAATCTTTTTCATTTAACTTCGAGTTGATCAATTATTTTGCATGGGACTTTGAACAAGAAGAAGTGATATGTTAGCAATGTTTCCATAATCGACTTTATTTATTTGGATTCAATTCAAAGACCAAATTTAGAAGTTGGTTCACATGAGAACCCAATTCAAATATACAAAACCTAAATTTGGATTATGATGGCATTAAACTATTCATATTAGTTGTTCAAATCAGATAATGAATGGAGTTTATAACTTACATAACAATTTCAAGATCTAATCCACCCCTTATGGCCTAGTGGTAGTAGGCTTAGGTTCTTCGGTGGAGACCCAAGTTCGATCCTCACTTGTGTCACTTTTGGTGAATTAAAACAATGGAAAATTTGAGTTAGGCCTTGTGCGAGGTTGTCAATTCAAATCCTAGGCCAACCCGGGTTTTCGTCCCACTGTGTGTTACGCAACAGAGTTCTGCTATTGTGGGGGCACAACGACTGTCTAGTGGTAGTCGACGGTATGGTTTCCCGAGGAACGCTCAAGCAAACTCTAAAGACAGCGTGAGCGCGGTTAAGATAACATTCTGGCTGAAGTGGAGCAACCGGGCTCTTCAATTTGGAAAGTGTGGTGGCCTAACACAAAAAAGTCGATATTGAAAAAAAAAACAATTTCAATATCTCATTTCTATAATACACTAAAAACCACTACATTTTCTCTCTTTTTATCAATTAAATAACACTTTTTATAGCTTTATTATTACCTTTTATTTTCTCTCCTCCACTTACAACCACTTTAAAAAAAATATTAATAAATTAATAGGGATAAGACTTTGTAACCAATAGGTGCTGGGTTCGATTCTCACAAGTGGGTTTTTCCTATATTTATTGGGTTTCCTCCTGAATTGGTGTATGACATTATAAGCCTAGTGGAGATGGATATGATCGGGTGGTTCCGCTGGTGGCACGATAATACTCAAATGGTCCGTCAGTGATTATAATCTACCGTTAAAAAGAAGAAGATGTGAATGCTCTTAGACTGTGGGGAGTGGGGCGTTTTATGGGGCGGGTGATGCCAGACAACACTGGCTAACCCACACCGTGCCATCATTGGTCACGGCGTTGCCCCGCTAGGGTAGCCATTTAAAGAAACAAATCTTGTATATTATTTGACATTGAGTAAATTGCCAAAATCTTCCCTGAGGTTTGGGCATGTTTGCCATTTTCATCCAAAACAGCTTTTTTGTACAATATAGTCATTCACTTTTGGGATTTTTTTTGTCATTTTCATCCAAACAACTAATTTGCTTTATGTTTTCTATCAAACATTTGGATGAAAATGGTAAAAAATCCCAAATCTCAGGGACGATTTTGACAAAAAAGTCAGACGTTTGGATGAAAATGGCAAAAAATCCGAAAAGTGAAGGACTACATGGTACAAAAAAATTGTTTTGGATGAAAATGGCAAACATACCTGAACCTAAAGATAATTTTGACAATTTACTCTTTGAAATTTTTTAATGTAGATTCAGACCCAGAAGCACCGTGAAAAAAACTTCTAGCAAAATTTGCTAATAACCGAAAACTAAATGCAAAATTGAGTATAAAACTAATAATTGAGTATAAAATTGTCTTTATCAAATTGATTAAAAAAATTAAAAAAAAAATACATGATTCCAAAATAGTATGAAGTGTCGTGTGTACTAGAATTTCTTGCTCTAAAAAAGCCAAAGATTTGTCACGGGAAATAGTTTAGACCTCTTGATTAACAACTTTATAATTAAAGATAATTAATAATTTACACTTTATATAATTCAAGTTGCTTGGTAGGGCATATAGATTTAAAAAAAAAAAAAAACCAATATTGTTAACTAGTTATTCCATCAATAATGCCTTAAAGAATGTAAATCAGTTAATCTCTCACATGTCATTTAATCAATTAATTGAATTTTTATGTTTTATTAATAAGACGATTCGTAATGTTTAATACCTTTTTAAAGAATATTTTCCGTTACATCGGCATTATAACATTCTTTCAAAAATGTGTAATGATTAACGTATATTAATGCCCTTTCAATTATTACTTTTTGTTTTTTTCCTCCTTGTTTGGCTTTATATATTTTAATCCCACTTCATACTCAATATCACCAATGGGGGCGGTGTTGGGGGAGTTATCAAACCCTTTCACGCCTGAAGGGGTATGGTCCCAGATCTCGCGTCAGCATCGACCACAAGTGACCATTACCCTTATCAAAACCCCCACTAGCCAACAACCTACTTGTGCCCATGCGAGAACGCGTCGACACAAGGGTTGAATCCAATCTGTCTAGTGATGGAGGAGGACTTACCTGGAACATAAGAACGGTAGAGTGATGCGACATAGCATCACATCTGGTGTATGAAAACGGAAGTATTCATAGCGATGCGGCCTCGCACCGCGTCCAGTGAACACTTCTATCAATACAAGGAAGCTGGATAACAGCAACAGTCACCTCGGGCGACGATGCGGCCAGCACCGCATCTCGCGTATTTCTTGATCACAAGCAAGAGACGCGATAACATCAGATGTTACCACAGACAGCGATGCGGCTCGCACCGCATCCTATATGCTCAACAAGTGGGACTGACACCACAGTGCAAGTGGCACCAATGGCAGTCACCTGTCAGGGCTACGTAAGCAACGGACTGACGTGGCGTAACATCCACAACCGACAAGCCTGACACACCTGCAAAGGTGCAACACGTCGTCAGTCCGTCCATCATCCTCCTCCTTCACTCCTCGGCTATAAATACCAACCCCAAACCAGGTTTGAGGTATCTCTTCACAACTCTCTCACTACGACTACTATCATACTTTGCTTCCCAAGCAGATTACTGATTCTCACGCCGGAGAGTGGTAACAAGGAGCACCCCCCACCCCATCCTCCTTGTTACGAGTCACGGTTTGTTTCCTTGTGCAGGAGATCAACCCACCGGTGATCCAGCCAGTGATCCTCGAGAGGAAGGGATTAACCCTTCTTGACGAGACCAGTGAGTTAACCCTGCCCGGTTAACCATTGTTTCATCATTGGCGCCCACCGCTACTCTTAGCACTTTTTAAACCATCCTTTTCCCTCTCTCACGATCATGACTGATCACCAAAACAACACTGGGGATAACCAAAATCCCACAAATCGAAGTCCGGTAGGGGTCAATCCCTCAACATCGCAACCCGGACACATCGGCACGTCCACACAAAGGGGTCCCTCCCATACGTTTGGACATGACTTATCACAGTACGCATCTGTGATCCCACCAGGCATGGACGTTCATGCCTGGTATGACCAGCAGGCAGCCTTGCTGACAGCAACATACAACCGCGCTTGTGCGAAGCGCAAATACAAGTCGGGCCCACCCCAGCACCGCACACCCCTGCCAATCGTATTTTACAATACGAAGGCAGGGTACATTCACGTCCAGCTTCCAGAAGCAGACGTGAAGACCGCGGATCATCTTACTGTTCGATCCACACAATTAACGAGGACGATTCCTCGTACGGGTCCCACACCAGGGAACCAGTGCATACCCGCCTAGGTCCTAATGGCGAGGACAGGCGACGGTCCATATCCCGACACGGCTCAGGTATTCAGAGTCGGTTGGGCCCACTGCCATACACCGAAGGGTACGGTCATACCGACCCGGACGACCATACCTATCGCGGGGATTTGCATGACACCAGCAGCAGACCAGGAGGACGCAACTATGTTCCTCCCAGTCACCCCCGCAACACATACCTCAGGGCGGCAAAGCGCCCTGAGAATCAACCCTACAGGCCAAAGGTAGCGGCCGAAAATTCCAAATTCGCCCCGCGGATTGCCCGCGCCCATGTCACTACAACAAAGTTCCCATTCAATGTTGGGAAATATAGTGGTCCGGCCGACCCGGACGACCACATGAACATTTTCATGGGTGCGGGGTGCAATGGCCAGTGGGATGAACCCACTTGGTGTAATTTTTTCCCCCCAGACCCTCACGGGCCTGGTTAGGGCGTGGTTCGATTCTTTGCCAGTGGGATCACTGGAATCATTCAAGGACTTGCATGCCAAGTTCCTCGCCTATTTTAGCCAACAACGGCGCCACGAACGCGATTCGATGGACGTCATGAATATCTGGCGTAGGGACGACGAATCTATCGAGGCATTCGTCGTCCGTTACAACAAAGAGTGCCTAGAGATAGGTGACGTGGCAGACCAAATGGCACAAAACCACTTCATTAAGGCCGTCAGGGACAAGCAGATGGTATTGACCATCTTTGGCAAGGAGGGCTTGCCTAAAAAATGGGAAGATGTCATGACCGCGGTCAAGACATATGCCCAGACGCAGCGGTCCCTTGAACCGCATCTGGCAAAGGCACAGCCCCAAGCCGAAACCTCCCACCAAGGGTACAAGCGCAACAACAAACGCAACAGGGACGCGGGAAATCGGGACAGTATTTCCAAACCATACTTCCCGCGAACCAACCCGTTCGACCCAAGGAACTACAACGCCCAACGGGACAACCGGGCGTCAAAGAAAGATTCTCGGGACCGCAACTGGACCGAGATCACTATGTCGCCAAGCGAGGTCCTTCTTGCGGATCCGCAATTCCTGCGACCGGCCCAACCAATGAAGTCCAAGAAAAATCAGGATCTCACACTCTACTGTGAGTATCACAAGGACTCGGGCCACACCACCAACAACTGCATCAGTCTCCGGCTGAAGATTGAGCCAGCCTTAAAAGAGGGGAAACTGTAACATCTTTTGCCAGGTGGACAAAAACCCACCAAGCGCGTCACCCCTCATGGCGAAGGTAACTCCTCCGGGAAGAAAACCATGTACGTGGCCTCCACCCACATGATCAACGGAGGCAAAGGTAGGCCGCGCAAAGCGGCGAGAAGGCCGAACAATGACTGGAAAGACGAGCAAGTCGTCTTTCCAAAAGTCCGAAGCGGACCGCGCGATAGGCGCGCCGTCGTTATTACAGGCCAACTGGCACACTACTGCACCGAGCGTCTATTAATTGACCCGGGCAGTACTTCTGACATAATCTACGAACAATGCTTCAACCAGTTTGACCAGGAGGACAAAGATCGGTTGCAAGCACTAAATTACCCATTGGCCGGGTTCGCAGGGGAAACTGTCTTTCCCCTGGGCCAGATCACCTTTCCTGTGCGTCTTACCAGCGGAAGACACACAAGAACAGAAGAGGTAAACTTCATGGTTTTACCTCACACCTCCAGATATGACGTACTCCTTGGGAGAGAATCCCAGGGAGATTTCAATATGATTACATCCGTCCCCCACTCTGCTGTCGGTTTCCCAACCGAATCGGAGGTCGCGATAATCTACGCTAGAAAAGACGTCATGATGTCGGACGAGCTACGTCCGACCAAGGTCGCAAGTCCCACCCCCAACAACCAACCGGAAAAATGGGTTCTCAACGCGAGATACTCAGAACAAAAGGTTACATTGGGTCACGCCTTGTCCCCAACCACCAAGGCGCACCTAAAGCAACTTCTCTTCAGGAACCAAGACATTTTCGCGTGGACACCCGCAGACATGACAGGGGTCCCACGTGATATCGCGCAACATCACTTAAATAACTTACCAGGTATCAAGCCGGTGATCCAAGGCCAACGCCACCTTGGGTCCGCTAAAAATCAGGCGATGCAAGAGCAGGTCGAAGAACTGCTCTCCGCAGGCATCCTGTGGGAAGTTAAATACCAGACTTGGTTATCCAACCCAGTCATGGTAGAAAAACCATCCGGGTGATGGCGCATGTGCGTCGATTACAAAGACCTTAACAAAGCCTGCCCCAAGGATTGTTACGCGCTTCCAGAAATCGACGAAAAAGTCGATAATCTCGCACCATTCAGATGGAAGTGTTTCCTCGATTGCTACAAAGAGTACCATCAGGTACAAATGGCAATCGAGGATGAAGACAAAACGGCATTCCAGACTCCTACCGGGAATTACTGTTATACAAAAATGCCGTTTGGGTTGCGCAACGCGGGCGCAACTTATCAAAAACTGATGAATGACACTTTCCGCGGGCAAATAAGCAAAAGTGTCAAAATCTACATGGACGACCTAGTCGTCATGAGCATGGACGAGGATACCATGCTCACAGACATTGACAGAACATTCCAGACTCTACGAAGCGTTAACATAAAGCTTAATCCAGGGAAATGCTCGTTTGGAATAGAAGAAGGAAAATTCCTTGGATTCATCGTGACTAAAGATAGATTCAAGGTAAACCCGGAGAAAGTTCAGGCGATCGAGCGCATGCCATCGCCTTCAACGATGAAAGATATGCAACGACTGGCCGGCAGGCTAGCAGCACTCAACAGATTCTTAGCCAACCATGCAGCTAAGTCTTATCCTTTCATCAAGACCCTGCGGAACTGTTTAAAGAAAGAACAATTCCAGTGGAACGCAGAGGCTGAAAACACTTTTCGGGAAATAAAGGAGTGTTTGATAAAACTCCCAGCCTTAACCGCACCATGCAAGGATGAGCCACTCATATTATACCTATCCACCGCGGACAACGCGGTGGGTGCGGTGTTGATAGTGGAGCGGGAGGGGGTTCAAAGACCCATCTATTATATCAGAAAGATGCTCAACGACCCAGAGACGAGATACTCAATAATGGAGAAGTTGGTGTTAGCATTGGTGCACGCTTCAAGGCGGTTGCGACGCTACTTCGCAAATCATGTCATCACAGTGCTAACCAATTACAGGATCGGCCCGATCCTATCCAAACCTGACATCTCTGTGAGATTAGCAAAATGGGCAATAGAGCTGTGCGCACACACGCTGAACTACAAACCGCACCCCGCGATCAAAGGCCAAATCTTAGCTGATTTCGCCGCCGAAGTACCGGTGAATCGCATCCAAGAATGCGAAGAAGCACAAAACCCTGCACCAACGCCATCTTCCTCAGAAACCTGGGCACTATTCACCGATGGTGCCTACAACGAGGAAGGAGCGGGCGCAGGTCTGCGACTCGTCAGCCCCGATGGTCAAGAGCTTACGTATGCAATCCGCCTCGATTTCAAAAGCACAAACAACGAGGCAGAATATGAGGCTCTATTAGCAGGACTACGTTTAGCAGTCAAGCTCGGCGTACAACATCTGGAAGCACACGTCGACTCTTTGTTGGTTGCAGGACAAATACGCGGCGACTATGCCGCAAAGGGGGATATCATGATCCTCTATCTCGAGCAAGCCCTGCAACTAACATCAAAATTTACTTCGTTCAATATCCGACATATTAATCGAAGTGAAAACAAGTCCGCGGATGCACTATCAAAACTCGCATCCACCAGCTTCCAACACTTGGCAAAGGAGATACGCATCGAAATTCTGCAAAATCCTTCGGTACCCCTGCGCCAAGTCAACGTCATCCAATACGGTACAACATCGTGGATGACACCAATTATTGCATATCTACAATCAGGTGTGATTCCCGAAAGCAAGTCAGAGGCACGCAAGTTACAACACAAAGCGTGCCACTACCAAATGGGAGACGGCATCTTATACCGCAAATCATACCTAGGGCCACTACTACGATGCGTCAACCCCCAGGATGCCACATACCTTATCAGAGAGATACACGAGGGTATGTGCGGCATACACGCAGGACCACGCATGGTAGTGGCCAAAATCATGAATGCTGGGTATTACTGGTCCGGCATGCACCTGAACGCCGTCAAAGAGCTGCGCAAATGTATCAACTGTCAACGACATGCTCCAAAAATTTGCGCCCCAAAAACAACCTGGTCCCAGTCACCACCGCATCGCCCTTCCAGAAATGGGCAATCGACGTTGTGGGACCATTCGCTGACGCACCAGGTGCAGTCAAATTTATCATAGTAGCGGTTGATTACTTCACAAAATGGGTAGAGGTAAAACCGCTCGCCTCAACCACTGCTATGATAACAAGAAAATTTATATGGGAACACATCATCTGCCGTTTCGGTCTACCAATGTGCATCGTTACCGATAATGGCACCAACTTTGCTGCTGACGAATTTCAAAAATAGCTAGAAGAACTACAGATTGAACATATATTCTCATCCATGGCACATACGCAAGGAAACGGCCAAGTTGAGAGTATCAACAAAAGTCTAGTCGAGGGCATCAAAGCAAGGTTGGGAACAGCCAGGCGTGGCTGGGTCGATGAACTCCCCAGTATCCTACGGGCTCACCGCACAAGCCCAAAAACGAGCAATGGGGAAACACCCTTCAGCCTAGTCTACGGTTCAGAAGCGGTGATCCCCGCGGAAGTAGGCATCACTTCTCCCAGAATGCTGGCTATTGAAAAAATAGACAACAGTATGGAACGCATGATTAACTTAGACCTCTTGGAAGAGAGGCGTGAAAACGCTGCCATCAATGAGGCTAAGTACAAATCCAAACTAGAAAAGTACTACAACTCGCGTGTCCGCGTTTGTACTTTCAACACAGGAGACTACGTCCTCCGTGACAATGAAGCATCTAATGCTGAACGCTCAGGAAAACTTGCCCCCAAGTGGGAAGGAACCTACCTCATCAATGAGGTCTTGGGAAAAGGCGCGTACAAGTTGCAAACGTTAGAAAGCGAACCTATCGCACGTACATGGAACGCACAACAGCTCAGACGCTGTTACATGTAAGCCATGTTTTTACATTTTCATGTAACCTATCAGGCTGCAGGCCATTTGCAATTAAATAAACGAACGATTCAATGCAATATTGTTTGTTACTGCTATTACAAATGCGTGTTCCACTTTGCGGAATCCGCAAAAACAGATTAGCAAAATCTTCATTCGCGATACCCACACAAAGTGCCAACCACACATAAATATTGTAATAGGCCAGCAAAAGGCAAAATATTAAGCATCTATCCGGCTGGATAGATAAGGTTTTAAAAATCTTACATAATTCCTAAACCCTAAAAAGGTAAACATTGGAATTAACGCGTACTCATACGACAAAAGTATGGAGTATACTTGACCCCATTCACAAATGGGTAAAGTTCCGCATATATATGTTCAAACATGCAAGACTTAACACTTGTACAAATTGAACAACAAACTTTATATTCAAAAAATTCAAGCACCCACGCGGTGCTTAATGGATTTACATAGAGTTTCCAACATTTACAAAAGGAAAACAAAAAAGGGGGCACACTAGCCAACCTAAACCCTACTTTGTACCACTGGTACCCGCGCCATCTTGGCCTCCACCAGCGGGATTTTCCTCTTCTGCATCGGCATATAGCATCCGCAACCGGTCAACGTAATCCGCAGCCTCTAAACATTCGTCCAACTTCTCCACGCAAGAGAGGGACGTATCATAAAAGGCGGCTACAGCCGTGTTAAGATGACCTTCGGTGTCCACGTCACGAAACCCGGATCGCTCTTCGGTAAAACCGCCTTCAGACATAACGTTCATATGACCGACACAGCGGCTGTAACCAGCTTTAAAACCGGTATCGCGGGCACGTTCCTTGACCAAGTCTAAACCAGTTGCGGTTTCAGGAGCATCCATGATAGCCTGAACAATCTGCGACAAAAGGATAACAAGGTCATCATATGGTCAACCTTTGATACAAAGTCAGATAATACTTACATGTGCGATGCCTTGACTCCGCATCCACTCACGATCAGCCTCCAGTTGTTGGAGCGAAGAAGTCAGAGCATCTCTGGCTTCAACGGCAACATTAGCCCGCTCTTCCGCTACAGTCATGCGGGCTGTGAGGTCTGTAACCGCGACCTCCCGGGCCTGAACTTCAGCCTTTCAAAGAGCAAAAAACAGTTTACTCAAAATCAGTAAACATTCTCAAAAAGCAGAAAGAAAAATACAACAGGAATAACGAGTCATACCTGAAGACTTGCAACAACTTGGCCCAAACGGGCACGCTTAGCATTCACCTCTTCAAGAGCCTTAGAAGAGCGGCTTTCCCTCTCTTTGGCCTCATCAAGGGCCTTTGCCGCACGGGCCCCCGCTTTCTTGGCCTCTGCTTGTTGCGCTTTAACCGCAACCGCCTCAACTGCAGCCTTCTCTTTGATCAAAGCAGCGTTCGCTGCCTTGGCATTCGTCAGCTCCTGACGAGCACGAAACAGAGTGTCATTCTGCTTAGCCCAAGAATCATTCCACTTCTTGCGCTCATTGGAAAACTTTTCGTTCCAACTCTTGCGTTCATCAGAAAGGAGTTTGGCAAGAGTACGAACCTGTTTCAGCTGCGCAGTGGCAGCCCACTCCGAGGTCTGTTTCTGCTTCTCAAAAGCAGCTCTATCCCTTTCAAGCTGCTCCGCACCCTCACGAGCAGCTTTCACCAACTCTTCCGCTTCAGCCCGCAAACGAGCAGCTTCTTCTTCCCTGCGGCCCAATACTTTGTAGTCTTCCAAAATGGCATTCGCCACAATGGAACTTCCTACTAGCATTGTAGAAAGTTGGTTGATGCGCAGCTCACGGGGTGCGGCACAGGCACGCTCAGTTTCAAAGGGGGTGCCCAGACCACCCAGAATCTCCTTGCACGCCGAAGGATCGTTAGAAATATCATCCCCCTGCATAACAGTTCAGGGGGGTCGATGATACGTTGTACTTCGATCCTGCATGTAGGTACGGTAATAATACTCTAATTCAGACTCCCCAGGCTGAATCGGAGGCCCGTCATAACCCGCACCACCGGAAGTAGAACTGGTAACCTTCTCACCAGCAGAAGGTTTCTGCGGCTCAGCGCCATGCTGCCGCACCTCAGCATCAGACTTCTGTTTCCCAGCATCTAAAAACCTCAAGTCCAATCCATCACCCTCATTGGGAGAGATCAGATTGTTGGAGGAATCCACAGTATCAAAAATCTGGGAAGCAGTCTTCTCCACCGTCTTCTCCACCTGCACGGTGGGATCGCGAACCGGCCCAACAAAAGGTGCCGCAGGCTCCTTGGGCACCACAGGTTCCTTCGGCACCCCCGCGTCCGCAGCAGCGGTATGCACGGGAGACGAAGGAAAATCAAAAAAGGAAAAACCTGCATCTTGGGATTCTGCAATACAAAGAACAATAACTGTTAATCTAACACATTGTGCATGCAAAACAATGCAAAAAGTTATACTTACCAGCAGCAACCGTAGGTTTCTTTTGCGCCGGAGCAGCCCTTTTAGACTGCAGTTTCCGGCGTTTTGGTTCACCACCACCAGCAGCCTTTTGCTCTGGTTCTCTCTTATCACCAACAACGGGGGGACCCGCAGCAGTTCCACCCGCAGCCGCACCACTACCTAGAACACCCAAACCCTCAAGGGTATCAGATACTACCACGTAATCGGTATATCTGCGATAACAAGATCGATAGGTACCTGCGGCCTGAGACACCGAAGAAGGGGCAACGGAGCCTTCAGCCCTCCCCTTACCACGACCACGCGTGGTTTTCTTCACCGGCGGTTTCTCTGCATGTTTCTTGGGGACAGTTTTCACCTCAAACTTCCCCAAGCCCCCAAGATCACCTGCATATGGATAAGTAAGCAAAAGTTACAAGGGTAAACTTTATAAAAGGGAGAAGTTTTCATGCATACCTTTGCCTTGCGCCAGTGGGGCCTCTAGCGCTGCGCGACCTGGAACGCAGAAGTTCCCAACAATTTCCAAATTAAAACCTTCCCGCTCCCCACATGGAACAACTTCAACCTTGCCCTTGAAATCAGGCTCAAACATCCTCCATAAGCCAACCGCATCCTCTATCATAACGCACGCAAGTTAATAAGAATGTGAAGAAGCAAGGAAAACACGAGAGTAACGGACTTACCACCACTCTTTTCCCGCAGAACAGGCCTTGCCTTCCTGTCAGGCCTGCCTAAATTCATCTGCAACACCCACAGCTGCGTATGGTCAACCTCTTGAGCTCAATAGGTTTCAACCTTGCAAACCAGTCAACACTCGTTGCGGTAGCAATAGCGATATCCTCCGCAGGGAGGTCCGTGTTAACATTCCGAAAGGTCATCCTTGCACATACCACAGCAGCCTTAACATAGAAGAACTTTGTCTTCCACTTTGTGAGACCCTTGGGAGGAATCATCAGTTTGGTACTTCCGTACCGTTGAGTAAACGAGAAAAAACCGGTGTTCAACGTCAGTTGGTAAAATCGCCGGAAATTTTCAACAGACACCGCCAAACCGAGGGCACGAAACGTATACTCAAAATTCCTGATCCGAAACATCCCAAACGGACTCAGTTGAGAGATATGAAGCTGGTAGTATTCCAAGACGTCAGCAACAAAAACAGTTAATGGCAATCGAAGATTACCATCATAGAAAAAATCTGCCCACAGGGTAATATACCCCGCCGGAGCATCGGCACCGGTATCTCCCTCTTGGGGATAAATAGCTCCATACTCTCGGGGCATTTGAATGCCGATCATCAAGTTGTCAAACTGATGTTTAAACCACTTCAATACTGGTAAACCACCACCAGGAGCACCACCGTCGTCATCTTCATCTTCACCAGCCGCCCCTACCGGCTGTTCAGGGTTCTCACCCTCCACATTGTGTGGACTCGATGGTTCAGCCATCAGAAGTATGGAAGATGAACACTAAAAACTCAAAATAACCTCACCGGAAGTTCAGAAATATCGTCAGAGAAGACAAAGGAAATGTTTTCTCTCACTGGAAAATTTTTTGAAATTTCGAACAAGTGAGGGGAAACCACGAACGGTTTCCCCTTATATACCCATCGCAATTAATGCGGAGGGAGAAACGAATCATCACGTTCAAAAAGAACCAATTATGCGGCTACACGTGTAATGCAACAGTTCCGCTGACGGTTATCACGCGCGCGTGGCCGCCCACGCGCCTGACATAAGAGACCTTTACACTCCTTGCTACAGCGCATTTAATGCCTCGGGCAGTGCAAATGTCATTTCATTTTAGCACATGACAGAATGACCTCACCAACTTCCACCAACTCACACGCGAGGTCAGCCACGTATGCAACAAAAAGCGACTACATTATCCAATTATAAGCGGCATGCGGTTTCTCTGGTATACCACACCATAACCCATACCGCATGTCGTTTTTTTACATACCCCTAAAAATAGGCAAAAATATACATCTCCACACTATAAGGGGGTATAATACCTATCCGCACTACCCACGAGCACACGTGGAATATGCGGAAATGACACACACGAGCCCGTTCAGGTGTATCAGATACTCAGAACCAGCGTTGTTCTTTGGACTGAACCGCATCTCAGAAACAGGTAAACCGCATTGCCTTCACTCTCTTCAAGCTTCAAATCCCTCCTATCCGGTTCACAACCACAGAGGGTGCTTGAACAACTTCTTCAACGAGACGAAGGAAGGGAATATACGTGAACGCACATCAGCAACCCTGACTCCTGATCCTTCAAGAGCCACATCCGAGCAACACACCCGTTTCAAGCGAATATGGGGTGACAAAACCGCAGACACTCATAAGTCACTGCGGACATAACCATAGCTTCCGCAAACGGTTGCTACGGAAGAGCCACAACTAACTCCACATCGAGGAACGAAACTACTTCAAGGAAAACTCCTCGGTATTGGAGCGTGAAGGAAGGTGCCTAAGGAAGAGATGCGGACGAGATCCCCAATGATCATACGAGCCCTTGTCGAACAACAAGCGATAACAAGTCTGCTTATGACTTTGTTACCCTACTTGTAAGTTGGATAGAATAAACAATGGTAGGCATTACCATGCCTATGACCATGTTTATTTGACCATTATCCAGAATCACATTGTTCGACCAAACATGGCCAACAATGACGCAAGTACCCAACGTTGTTACCACAACCGTGGCCAACAATGTCAAGCAACGAGGTAACCGCAAAGGACGTGCGGTTACTTGAGAGCTAATTGGAAGAACATGAACACCCCACGAAAGGAATCATCATTAGATATCCAATCATGGGAGCAGCACGCTCTCTTCTTCGTTCACCACCTCAAAGGTTGGTTCGAAGTTTGTGCACACCTTCAACCACCATCTCAGAGATTGGTTCGAAGTTTGTACACTTCCTCCGACTAATTCCCACAATTGGTTCGACACACCAACAGGTGGCAACCAGCCAAAGGCTGAGAATTTCGCATCAGACGAAACATTTTCACCGGTACGGAAGAGGCGTCAAATGACCCTTCCAGACCTCCAGCTTGATTTACAAACAGAAAAGACCATCCACATGGTCTAGGATCTTCTCCAGACTCCAAACTACCTTCTAAACACCATAGTCCAGTACTCCTCCCACATGCAACTTGCATACGGCAGCAACACTAGACTGGGGGGACTTGAAGGGGTATGGTCCCAGATCTCGCGTCAGCATCGACCGCAAGTGACCATTACCCTTATCAAAACCCCCACTAGCCAACAACCTACTTGTGCCCATGCGAGAACGCGTCGACACAAGGGTTGAATCCAATCTGTCTAGTGATGGAGGAGGACTTACCTGGAACATGAGAACGGTAAAGTGATGCGACATAGCATCACATCTGGTGTATGAAAACGGAAGTATTCACAACGATGCGGCCTCGCACCGCGTCCAGTGAACACTTCTATCAATACAAGGAAGCTGGATAACAGCAACAGTCACCACGGGCGACGATGCGGCCAGCACCGCATCTCGCGTATTTCTTGATCACAAGCAAGAGACGCGATAACATCAGATGTTACCACAGACAGCGATGCGGCTCGCACCGCATCCTATACGCTCAACAAGTGGGACTGACACCACAGTGCAAGTGGCACCAATGGCAGTCACCTGTCAGGGCTACGTAAGCAATGGACTGACGTGGCGTAACATCTACAACCGACAAGCCTGACACACCTGCAAAGGTGCAGCACGTCGTCAGTCCGTCCATCATCCTCCTCCTTCACTCCTCGGCTATAAATACCAACCCCAAACCAGGTTTGAGGTATCTCTTCACAACTCTCTCACTACGACTACTATCATACTTTGCTTCCCAAGCAGATTACTGATTCTCACGCCGGAGAGTGGTAACAATGAGCACCCCCCACCCCATCCTGCTTGTTACGAGTCACGGTTTGTTTTCTTGTGCAGGAGATCAACCCACCGGTGATCCAGCCATCGATCCTCGAGAGGAAGGGATTAACCCTTCTTGACGAGACCAGCGAGTTAACCCTGCCCGTTTAACCATTGTTTCATCATCGCCCCTATATAATGTTATTATGCATGGCGTAACAAGGTAGCATGTTAGATGTGTGAGTTTGTTCCGTAAAAATATCATACTAGTATAAAATAAATTTTAAGAATTACATAAATAAACATAACTACAGCAGTTTAATTATAAGTTGGATAACCAAGAGGCGTAGCATTCTTAAGGTGTATTCAAGGTAATTAAGCTAGAGATACGTAGGTATTCTGTCTGTGTGTGAATTTACACAAGAAAAGGTGCATTCAAGGTAATCAAGCTAGAGATACGTAGGTATTCTGTGTGTGAATTTACACAAGAAAAAAAAAAGAAATTGGATATTTGTGTGTTTTACCATCGTTTCCTTAATTAATTTCTATTGCAGGTTATATTAATTGGGAAAACTTATGTACCGGTTTCGGTTCGGGTACATAAAAAAAGTCGAGTTCTATTATCAAGTCCGGCCAAAACACTGATTATAACCTTGCGTTCATCTTTATTCTCTAGATCTAATTAATATTTTTTTTACTACCTTATCGCCTATGATATATTACAAAATTATTTGCTATCTTCTTCATGATCATACCCACAATATTTGTGCTCTACTTATAATTAGTTTATAAACATGTTAAATGTAGGGGTGAGGAAATTAACCGTCATAATCAAACCAATTTTAACCGATAACTAACATAACCGAATCGGTTATGGATACGGTTATGAAGTTTTGGTTAACCGACCAATTGGTTATGGCTACGGTTATGAAGCTTTAGTTAACTGATATAAACGAATTGAACCGGACTGAACCGAACTTGTAACGTTAAGTGTATAATTTGATATAATTGATTTTGTTTTACAATAACTATGTAGAGGTTTCTTACTAAGATAAAAGTATGTTAGTAACAAAATGATATTGGCATAGATGTCCTTGTTTTTTTGATGAAGAACTGATGTGTTATAATCGTATGAATCTTCTATATAACGATGAGTACATAATTACTTTACTAAAGGGATCCCACATCGGTAGATTAACAAAAAAGTGTAGGTTTTGTTGTCTTGAAAAAAAAACTCAAGCTAAGTCCAACATGATGGGTTACATTTTTAATTTGTAGCCCGTTAAGATAATTTTTTAACTTTATCCCAAAAGCTAGTTTTGAGTAAAGTTTTTGGTTAATAACCGAAATTAATTGAAACTGAACCATAGCCTACTTCATAACCGATTAACCAAAACCAAAGTTCGGTTATGGTTATGGTTTTGGTTAAGAAAATCCATAACCGAATTTAGCGGTTATGGTTATGGTTAGTTGTAAAAAATCGAACCAAACCAATTCATGCACACTCCTTATTCAGCGTAAAGATATATATTCTTCAAAAGATGTTAGATAAGGTTAAAACTATATATGTATTAGTTTTAATATTTTTTTTTTTTTTTGAATGACAATGGTTACTCTAGTGTATCACCTAATAACTATTATGGTAATGTAGAAACCTCTTCCTATCTAGATAAGGTTAAACTAAAAGGATGAAAAAATTCTATATAACTTTTTTTCTTGTCGTGCGCGTATCTGTTCAGTGAGTGAGACTAAAAGGATGAAAAAAATATTTATGCTTTTTGTTTATAACTCCTTTTTCTTGTCGTGCGCATATCTGTTCAGTGATACCATAATATCTTTAGTCGAATCATAGCTTCTACGTTTATTGTTAATGTATACACTTGATAATTTACATATTATAAAGTGTTTCATAATAGATAAATCATTATAATGTTTAGCTTATTCGTATTATATTTACTATATTGTAATGCCCTACCTACGGGTATCTGAAATCTTAAGTAATATAAGTGCTATTGACCAAAACATAATACTGAGGTTATATGGTATGGGATAAAGTTCTTAAAGCCTTTATCACACCACGTAAACGATAGATGCTTTATTATTATTATCACAAGAGGCTTTATTGTTAACTTGTATAATGTGAGATAAAGCACCCTTTAAAACCCCTTTTAAGTATATTTACAAAATACAAAAAAGAAATTTGATAAAAAAGAAATCTAATTAGATAATACAGGCGGGCCACCTCATTTTCTTCCTCTCACGCCCGCTATTAGAGGTGCCCATATCGGGTATTTTCAATAACCGGTTCCGGGTATTGAATTAAAGGGGAAAATCGGGTATTGGTATACCTGGTTCCAGTTTCGGTTATTGGCTTAAAAAACCATACACCATGACCGGTTCTGGTTCTGGAATGGAACCGGTTCTTTCGGTACCCGAGTATTATAATATCCTCTTTTCAGGTATTGAAAATATATTGCCTAGCATGCAAAAAAAAACACCAGTTTTGAGGTTGCAACTTTTTTTTGTTATATATATATATATATGGGAAAGATGTATAGAAAACCCACTTTAATTTAGAAAACTCGGGAAACTCAAAGCTCCCGATGTTTTTTCTTTTTGAAAAAATTTACACATGTTATATACATGTTTTTAAGAGTTTTGGGCAAAAAAAAAAACAAAAAAGCGCCGAGTAGATATTTTAAAAAAAAAATAAACAAGTTTTGGTGTAACACATGTTACATTCATCTGACATATTTGTAACATGTGTTACACCAAAACTTGTTTATTTTTTTTAAAAATATCTACTCGGCATTTTTTTGATTTTTTTTGCCCAAAACCCTTAAAAACATGTATATAACATGTCTAAATTTTTTGAAAAAAAAAAAAAAACATCGGGAGCTTTGAGTTTCCCGGGTTTTCTAAATTAAAGTGGGTTTTCTATAGATACTTAAATTATATATATATTGCCTAAAAAGTAAAAACCATAAAAAACAACATAGTAACATATAAACATATAACATAAAAGTGCATATCTTTTTGGTCAAAAATCACACAAGGATAATGTAACCAAATCCGATTTTTGTAAGGTTGGATGCTTGGTTAGATAAACAAATGTATGAACAATAATTGAATAAAAATGGCAATGAACACAAGGATTTATACGAGGAAAAAGCACTTGATCAATGTATGATCTCCGGCATAAAAAAACCTCGGATAGTGAAAACTATCACTATCAACTATATTGAACAGAAAAGATTACAACTTTGGAAGTATTGAGCTTGTTACAATGATTTCTAGCGTGTGTATTCGAGAGAAAGTAGCAGAAGTGTTGTTCGATAATCAGAGTGCAAGTGCTTTCTAAATTAGCTCAATACCCCTATTAATCTTAGCCAAAAATATCCTTAACTAACTATCCGAGATTTCAGCCATCTACCCACGATCACCATCAACAGTCCTCAGCTCATGCACGTGCCAAAAAAGAGAGCATATTCCCCTTGAATCTCGGTTGGAATAAGTCTTCTATGAAATGCACCTACAAAACAAAGCCAAAGGATAATGGAAACAATTGTTAGTTTAACAATACCGGTGAGGATCCTTGATCCTTAGCCTTCCTGCACCATTTGCTGAGGATCCTTGATCCAGGCTAAACTGAGGATACGTGATCCATAAGCACTAAAATTCTATCCCTAACAATTGCCCCCAAACATGACTGGTTGGTTTCTAATCAGATAAGTCATGTTTCAACTAATTTCGGACAAGCCGTTACTTGCAGATATAGCCGTTGCAGATTTGACGTCAGCATAGATCATCCCTACAACAAATCATGATTATAAATAGGTTAGAGATAGGGATGAAATTTACCATTTAAATTCAAGATCTCTCCCTTTAAATCCTCATTCGAAGATTCATCAGGTACATCTCTTCCCTTCTCTCTTAAATTCTCAGTCTTGATCCTCTGTTCCTTCCCCAAAAATCCATGGCCAAGATGATAATCCGGTCCTCACCAGCCAAAAGTCCTGGAAATAACAGCCCTCCGAAGAGTCAGGGCCTCACCAAAAATCCTTCCTTGGAACTCTACTGTTTCACTGATCCAAAAATTGATCAGTTGCGTCATTGCTTCCCTGATGGAACGATCTTCAGGATGAAGAGTGATTGTAAGTCTGATGCTTGGGTCACCTATCCTGCTGCTCCGTTCCAGATAGGCTTTAGCTATCCTTTCCCGGCGTTCACATGGATTTTCTTTACCTGACCGGCTTGTGCTACATACAAGCCATGTCGATGCTGTGGAGAGTCCTCTTCACACTCGAGCAAATCATAGAGCATGAGGGCATAGACATAGGGCTTTCTGAACTTAGCCACATGTACAACCTGGTTAGCCATGGGTCTCACCGTTTCCTTTTCAAACACAAGCCATAAAAACCTCATCCACTCCTGAAAGTCACCAAGAACGAAACTAACTGGAGAAATAAGTTATTCTTTGTGAGGAGAGATTCCATTCAAGATGGAAACTATCTCCTCAAAAAATGGAACACCCAGGGTAGGATATAGGATACTTAGGCTAGGACCACGGAAAGATCCTTTCTTTTTCACAGAGGATAACTGATGCTTATTATTCTTGTCTATGCAGCTATCACCTTGTCAAGCATACAGGATTCACCTGCCACACCGGAAAGACTCAGTGCCTTCTGGAATCTTGATCCATCTGTCAGAACATTCCAACCAAGGATAAAGGATTCACAAGAAGTTTCTTCCACTTCCTACACCATGTCGAGTAAGTATCCATTTATGTAAATATTTAATTGAAAAATAAGTAATGAATACTTATCTGTTTTATGTGTTTGTAGGCGCTGCAAAATCATCAAAGTCTGCCTCTAAGTTTGGTGTAAGCGATATCCAGGACATTGTCTCCCCCAGATTCATCAAGAAAGAGCTGGCTTCAAGCCAAAGCATCCCCGAGAGCAAAGGCATGAGAACCCGGGCCAAAGGTGGGAACAAAAGGAAGAAGCCCTCTGAGTCCACCAGTGATCTTCCTCTGATCGAACAGCAGCTCCATGAAGTCGTCTCTGAGGTAAGGATCACATATCCTGAAACTTGCATCCCATCCAAGGATAAATGATCCTGAATGACGATTCCTTGTTTGCAGAAATTTGCTGAGATCCAGATCCCTCAGGGCTAACACTTGGCTGATGCTGAAGAGCGTATCCTTGACCTCCAGACCATTGTAACTGTTAAAGACAAAAGGATTGCTCACCTGGAAAAGGAAAACAAGTCGTTGCCAAAGCAGATCCTTCTTGCTGATATAACTGCTAACAAGGAGCGGTTGGAAATCATCAACGAAGTCAAGAACTTGATGTGCTAAAAAGTAGTTTAATAAAATTAACCAAATTAACCTAATTCTAGACTCTAAGTAATACTCTAGACTCACTAAGACACACTAAACTATTAACCGGCAAGTGTACCGATCGACTCTAGTATAGCTAATGTAAGTCCGGATATCGAACCCACGAGACTCTATCGAACTACGTTAATGACTCTATTTAGACTAGACTGACACGGACTGAACTATTTTGTTTATTTGATGGGGGGGTTCTAAAAATCCTAAGAAAGCAATTAAACTAAATTAATTAACTAAATTAACTAAACGAACTACTTTGGACTTTACTCAGATGGTGGAAACACTACCTATACTCGAATCCTGGTTGCTTTTAGTTATGGATTTTATTTGAAGATTGATTATTATGGGCCGGGATCGTAAGATTCTAAACCTCTCGAGTTACCAACTAAGCCTCCTAACCCTTCTCAAGAGTACATTAGGGCACCCTAAAGGCTGTTATAGTCACCGGTAAATTAGACTCCTTTTCAAGACCTTTAATGACTTATGAAAGTACCCTACAAGACTCTCTCCGTTTCGGGACTCAAGTCAAGGATAAATTTTGGTTCTTAACTATACTTGTTAGACAGCAGCTAATAGGTTTACTTCCTAAGAAGGACCCACCTTACAGTTTAATCGCTTAGACCTAACAATAACCTCGCACCTTTCAGCTATTGAGGGTTAGTAGAACACTTGATTTTATAAGATTACCGAATATTGCTTTTAAGGTCTATTACGTATTCAACCCTAAAGATTCACGATTTATTATGTGATATAGACACTCACCAAAATCTAGAACCTAACATAACTCTATTATGTAATAAAGACCATCACCAAGAATTATGTAAAGCAATAAATAATACTCTACACAATCAAGTATGCATACACATCTAGCTAATAATCAAATCGCCTACAATACATAAATAAATCCATAAATATCATAAATTCATAATAAAAATCCAAACTTTATGCAACCATTCATCTTGTCTAGGTAGTTAATTAAATCTAGCCAATCAAAGTCATGGAAACAAGCATAAACAAAGTATTTTTAGAGAAACAAAGCATAGTCAAAGAGAAAGAAACACAAGCGAAAACACCCGGATGTTAGGTAGACGACCCGAATGATTCTCTGAACTTCCAACCTTCAACCGGCAACTTCGAATGCTAAAAAACGCTTCAAACTCAGCTCCAAGTTCGCAAAAAAGATTACTAATTCGCCAAGTTAGGGTTTTTTGAATGTTTAATATGTTTTTTTATGATCTGCAACTGAAACCCTTGCCCAACTCGAAGAATTCTGGCGAAAACACTCTCTCGCGACCCACGAGAGAGATATGGGAATGGGTCGCGGGGGCGCCACCGGCTCTTTGACGTCATCAACTCTATAAGTCTCTCGCCACCCGTGAAAGACACTCTTGCTTGTATCGCGGGCTGCCAGAAGCTCTTTTTCCAGTATTTTAACTCTGTTTCAGCTCCCGAGCTCTCCAACACATTCCAGGACTTGTCTTTTCCATGTTTTAACTCGTTTTATGTATTTTCCAGCAGTTTCAAACGCCCAAGTCCTGCAAAACGCAATTGGATCAGAAGTACGCAAATTCTAACGAAAACTAAACTATAACTAACGGAAAACAATACAAACTATACACGAATAAAGGATGTATTTTACAATACATCAAATATCCCCACACTTACTCTTTTTCGTCCTCAGAAAAGAATCTATGCACACGGAATCAGAGACAGATGAATACTCGGGTCAAAACTATTTATACTTGTTAAAATCAAAACTTGTGTTAGCCTTGATTGCAAATATACTTGTCCCATTAAACCCAAACCCGGTTCTAAGCCCTTATCATGCAAATTTAATTCAAGTGCGGTCAATATACCTAAGGTCTCACACTTGAAGCCACAGTCCACCTAATCCCACCTCAAGCTTATAGAACAAAAGGAACGATCACTGGACCAATTCCTAACCGTTTTATACCAAAATCAAGAGAATTTAAAACCAATTTTTTTCCTCATTTTTTTCCTTTTTCATTTTTTTCTTTTTTTCTTTTGAGCTTAGACGTTGCTTTACCTAACCCAGGGGTTGTCTCAAACAGAGTGACCATCCCCGAGAGCGACAACGTGAGTGTCGGTAATTTTGTTGCAATTTTGATTTCACACATCCCAGAGGCATTCTAAGTCAGAGTCACCATCCCCAACCAAGATTACGTAGGCCTGCGCTACTTTTCTTAGTTTCTAGCTCAATTATTCTATTTTTTTATTTTCTTTTTCATGATTAAAAATTCTAACAATTTTAGCTTATAACGGCATTCTTTATACTATTATTGGCGGTTTCAATTTCCATTTTTTTCCTAGATGAGTACCAACTAGTAGACCGACAATTAAGGTAATATTAAATCAAAGGAACCTAAAACCGAACCGGGCCTATTCACATATCCCAAAGTAGACACAAGCTCGACTTAGTTAATCTCATATTATCATTATTTGAACCCAAACAAAAACCCATCTTTTCTATCATTTTCCGTTTCAATTTTGCAAATTTCTTTATTCAAAAGACATTTTCTAATTTTTCAATTTCTTTTAATGACTCGACTACTACTACTATGTATCCCATCCCCACACTTAAAGATTGCATTGTCCTTAATGCAAGAACAAGAATACGATTCAAACTAACTAACTAAAAATAAAAACTAAAAACTAAATAAACAATACAAAGTATACAAGCGAAACGACTTAGCTGAATATGCGAGACTGTCAAAGTGCCAGTCAATTCCACATATTCCCTACAATCCGAACACGCTTAGCAAACAATTCCTAACTCTCTCACGCTAACGGAAGCGACAAAACCAACACCATACCTATCACATCCAAAATAAACATACCAAAATAACATACGATAGATAAAAGTGTTTTAAAACATCCAACACACCTATGAATCATCCATCATCCAATCTACCCCAACCCATCCAACCAAGTAGCCAAATATTCAAAAATTAGGAGTACAAACTGGATATAATAAAAACAGCATAAAAGAAAAATAAAAGATACTGCATAAAACTACAAATGTTGATATCCCCACACTGGTCCTCTTCACCTGACTCCTCCTCAGACTGCTGGAAGACCTGATATGGCTCAACTCCCTGCATACCACTGGGTCCTACTTGTGGCTGTCGAAAATAATGACGAACTCCTATACGTAAACCCTCCATCATGTGCCTCATTCCGTCTTCCAGCCTCTGCTGACCCTGCTCATGAGCTCATGAGCTCATGAGCTCTACGACTCTCCTCCATCACCTGCCTAACTACACCAAACTGCTCATCAATATAACCACGCAAATCCCAAAAACCTATCTGCATCGAATCATATAAAGAATCTAAAGTAAGTGGATCGGGTTGTGGCGGTCTCAATGGGTACTGCCTAGCTGGAATCTCATGTCGTGAAAGGGGCCTCTAGTAACGAGTAGGAATGGCCCCTGCATAACTGCTGCAGCACCTGAACCAGGAGGAGGCTGAACCTGTGGACCCTGACGAATGGCTTCCCACTCAACCGGATCAGAGTATGTCAATATCCCTGCAGCCTGTAGATCCCTAACACTCATGAAACAAGGGTCCGGGCCCTCTTTCATCCTATCCGCTGGATATCTATCAAAAACCACCAAGCTCTCAGCCAACCAAGTCACAAACGGCCCACAATACACACGAGCACCCGGGCCACCTCTCCGAAGTCTCCTCATCGACCATGCGAATATAGTAGCCAAGTTCGCCGGCCTCCTCTCAACCATACACATCAAGCAAAAAAGACTGACTTGATTCACCTTATTATCTCCTTGCCCCTACCAACCAATGTAGCTGAAAGAATCTTGTGGATATATCGATAAACCCAATCAATGATATCACTCGCAACTAAACTAATAGAATACGGAACTGTTGATATAGTACCCCAGAATCTAACCAACTCATCAACCTGAACACTGTGCCGACGCCTTTTCTTGAACACTCCTTGAAAACTTGTAATAAACTCGAGTGTCTGTACCTCTTCTGGTGTATAAAACTATGTGGCCACTGCGAATTGTGGAATCGTCATCTCGTATGACTGCCTACCAAAGGCAAGGAAAACTGCATCCTTCTCGTTAAAGTTCCATTGCTTATAATCAAAGGTGGAATGGAACTCCAAAGTAATTTCTTAGTATTGCCTTGCATCACAGTCTAAAACCCTCCTAAACTTCAGACCCAATAACTGATCGACTCTAGCTCTCGCCCCCAGGCGATCCATCAATCCCCAATCAATCCTTCTAAATGGTAGCAGATCTACCGTATACAAAGTAGCCAACCTTTGAGATTCACCCGAATCTAACTCGAATTGCAACAAAGGGCTATCTAAAAGCCTCGTACTCTGACCATGCGGAACCCCCGATCCAATATATTCAACTACCCCTATGCACATACTTTCATTCATAGTCATGATTCATACATTTTTACCCGTACGCGATCGTAATCTGAGTGATTCGCTTACGTGGGTCCCATACATACTTAACCATGGACTTGCTTATATACTATATTCTTATACGTACACACATTCTTATTTTTAAATTATGTATACCCTGATTCATACATAACTAGTACAAGCTATGTGGATAATGTGACGATCAAAATAATCGCAGGTGCACACGGGATTATAGTGATAGGCGTATGGAAACCATAGAGCGTACAATTGTGTATGGTAAGACACGGAACGTAACATGACACCGAATAACGAGACGGACATAACATGGTCAAAACATGGTAGATACGCCACTGGTACTTTCTATATATAAGTGTTATCACCATGTTACCAAACTTTCGTAAAACGTGCCATGAGAAATTCAGTGGTTTGCAGACCTTTTAACCTAATACAAACTTTAAACAACTCACAAACGCATTACATACGATTATCCATGATGATACTTCATCTTTAACACGCTACGTTCGTCTATCAAATACTTATATCATTCGCATACTTGCATTCATTTAGAGTCTATCGTTCGCCCCATACTCCTATTATTCTCCATTATCCTTTCTTTCATACGAACCCCGTTCACAATCAAGCTTGTTTAAACATTCAAATCCTAACTTATCTCATTACCTTCGTTCCTCTCAATAAACAACTTTTACGAAAGTGTGATTTTTATACTATCCTTAAAACTTCCCCTGTAAACTACCCCACTTTCCAACAAAATACAAACCGTTTGTCAAAATCTTCCTTCTTAATACGTCCCATTTTTAATACATCTCCAATTTAAGTTATCCAAACTTATTTAGACTCACTTTACCTATATACGCACCTACACGTTTTCAACTATATTTGGTACCTCAAGTTATTTTAGACAACGAACTCCCTTGCAAATTTACCTTGTCGTTCTCTAAAGTTTCGTACTTTTCAAACAGTTTCAAAATTTCCTAGTCTCAGTTTTTGCCAAAACTTTTTCAAGTCTTCTTCTTGAATAAATTTTCGGAAGAAATTTCCTAAAGCAGGGGAGACTGTAACGCCCTGCGTTTTCATACTTTCCATATTTAGAAACCATTGGTTGAAATTCTATTTTTTGGAAATCTTGTATTCCTTGTAACCGTATTTCGTTGTATCGTTGTAAAATCCGAGACTTTGATCGTAATGAAACGAATCTTTTATACATCGTTTATACATTGATGCGTGCACTCGTTTGATACATGGTTCGTAATTCGTATAAACCTAAGCTTAACTCGTAAACAATGATCGTGTATTCGTAAACCTTAAATCTTCATACATTTAAACACTTAGTTATTCGATTATAAGATTAAGTTGTAAGTTTTTTTTCACTTGATCATACCAAACTATAAACCATACATACTTGTTACATTTCATGTGTTATACACACCTATGTTATCACACTTTTTGCTAAATTAAAACATATCATTTATGCATTTTGGACCTTGTTACAAGTTACATACATACTAGACACCATGTAACACTTTATTAAACATCAAATATATATTTTCTAATGTCAAAAAATAAAATAAAATAAAAATTATAGGGCTGTTAACAGCCTTGCATCATCCCACTTAATTTCCTTGTTTTGAGTTATTTAGCCCACTAAACACTTCCAAAGCCCAACCCAATGAAAACCTAATCCATCCCCTATATAACCCAAGCCTCCTCCAAGCATTTTTCACGTTCTAAACACTTTCCATTCACTCTCAAACACTCCAAACCGTAGCTGATTGCAGAAGTTCGAGCAAATTTATACCACTTCACTAAAGTGAGCATAACTCACTCAATTCTTATCCGATTCACTCGATTCTTTTTCCTACTACTTTGTAATGACCTTAGCTACGTTTCCATGGGTTTTTCCTGGAAAACTAGAGCCTGGAATGTTGCCAAAAGGGCTCCAAAGTGGACTGATTTTTCTGTTCTTGTTTCAAACTTTGATAAACTTGTTTAAACTTGAGGAAACTCATCTCAAACCTATGTCCTTAGGCTTATAACCACTTCTATGGTTAGTTAGGCTTAAAAACAAGGTTGAGAAATTCAAAATCAGAGGTATAAACCTCACAAACTTTCTGTTTTGTTCAAGGGTTTTAACCCACAAGTGATGCTTAAGTTCAAGACTTGATGATTGTGTGATTTAGGATTAGCTTGGGCTAACCTACTTGGAAATCCACACATTGCTTGATGTTTTCTTATAGATTAGTTGTTCATATTCTATTGTTTCTTGTAAGTTCATGACCCTCCTTGTTGTTCATAACAACAAGTGTAGTGGTGAACAATAGCGGTACCTAAATGGAAGCTTTGTTCTTCCTACCTCATGTATGAATTCCATGATACTTAGAGGTGCCTAAATGTAGACTTTAATCTTCTTACTCATGCTTTACTTATATGATGTAATATACACTATTTAATACTTATGTAACAACCAAATAATCGAACTCTTGGTGATGAACTAATGGACATTCGTCAAGCTAGTAGATTGTATCATCTTATGCCTTGACAACTTGTCACGATTCTAATGGAACTTTGTTCCATGAAAACATTTAAACTCTTTTAGAGTTTCATAGTGTCAAGAACGAGTGTCATAGGTGTTAGATGATTATTATCATATGTTTATTTTTCATGTTATTTAAACTCTAAATCCCTAGAACCATATGTAAACACCTCTTAAACTCCAAATCGAACAAATTTAACTTCCTAGTCTTAACAACTTCGTCACATGGGATAATCGGAAAGCATATGCAACTTTATGAGTACACTTGACCCATTTTCCTTTTAATACACTTTGGGTGCAACATGTTTTACTTGTTAAAATGCACGATTCACAAATATGCTTTTTATTCGTTCAATCCTTATACATGCTTTTCTATGCTTAGGTTCATGCTAGAATATATACTACTTGTTAACTCGGCTTAACATTTATAGCGCTATAGGAGTAGCACACCACCCGACGGGGTTTTGTTGAGTCCTTATTCTCTAACGGTCTCATCACTTTTGTGTCGAGGGATGCTAAATACTAGTGGACACTAGAGTTGACATATGTTATGTATGATAGATTGACCTTGTATATCAATTGCTATGTTGGATTGAAAATACATTTTTATACATATGCCACGAGTCTAAAACTAGTGTACTAGCCAATACCTTTGTATTGAACTATGCTTTTAAAACATGTTGTAGGTTTAGCGATGATGTTGATGATGCATGGAATCTAGTAGGATGCTTAGATACACACTTTAAATTTTGTATTTTATTTGTATTGTATTTCATTATTCATGTTGTATTTGTTTCAAATCCTTGTAATTGACTCTTTAGAAATGAAATGAAAAATTATCACTTAAATACTTGTCACAAATAGTGTTATGAAGTCTCTTGCAATCTATTTCTTCTCACTCCGATGTTTCCGCCATCGGTTGGGGTGTGACAAAACTAGTCTAATTCGATTCATAATCGAAGTCAAAGCAGAAGTCAAACTTCGCGACTTTTGGTTGCGAACCGACCTTAAAACTGGAATTGACGAGCCGAACATGTTTACACATGTTCCAATAATTATTACCAAGTTGTTTAAGTGTTAAAACATATTTAGAACATGTATAAAGTCAGTTTATGAATATTTTGAAAACTGACCCGTTGATTTTTTTAAAACATTAATATGTTGACTCGTCAATTGACCAAGCAAACGTGATTCTTAGGAGGTGCCCTTTTGAGGGATTAACACCTACCTAATTACGATCACGTAGCCATGTTCGTTGCGAACAATGGCTGGACCATTAAGGTCTAAACCGAAAGTCAAAGAGTTTATCGAAAACGATTGACTTTCGGCTTTAAAAGCCTAATAAACTAACACGCGACGAAAGGAACACTTACATGTGGTCCAAGGGACTGAATAAAACTCAAAGGGAAGCTCCCAATTGCTCAGGAACTTCCAGAGAAGAAGTATAGAAGGATTTATGAGAATGGTGTAAGTTTTCAAATGAAACCCACCACCTATTTTTAGTTTTTTGGAGGATCCTTAGGATCAATCCAGGTATTATGGGGCTTCCTAGGATGTTAACAAGTGCCCCTACACGTGTCAAAAACAACTAACAAGCGCCTTGAATCGATTAAATGGTTTAAAGCTGATTTGAGTGATGAACAAGAAACAATTCTGCAGCTGGGCTGGCCTGGCGGCCCGCGATGGGACCAGCCCAAGTGGGTCGCGGCCCGCAACGCACCCCAAATCCAGCAAACAAGTTTTGCTGTTTGACAATTATAGCCCCTCGGCCTTTTATCTCTTATATATGTTTCCAATTTGGCATAAATAACCCTTCAAACTTTATATTAGATATACCCGAGATATGACCGTGCATAAAAAATTCCCGGTTTGTTAAAAGGTCACTCAGAGGTAAGAATTAACATGTTGACACTTTTAATCCATCGTTACATAAACTTTCAGTTAATTTCACAAACGGTTTCGTTCGTCCAACAAGTGGCTCGTTTTAGAGAATACAAACACCGTATAAGGTCACTCCGAGGTATAGTTTAAGCATGTTGACACTTTTAGTCTCTCCATATTCATAGTTTTCGATTTTGGCGAAAAATAGTCCCTCTTAGCTAACTTTAGGCATCATTAGGATTAGGGACACGTGTCAATACATTATTGGACATGATTTTACCAGGTGTTACAAATACAGACCCTAACCATAGACCAAAAACTACTAACCAATGGTACTTCGAATTAAAGTTGCCCAAACATTCCAACTCAGACTTGGCTGTCTAGAACAAGAGCTTACCGATAACAAACTTAGTGCCTTAACTTCCCCAAAGGACCTCTGCATCGAACATGAATATGGTTAAAGATGACATTATTCTGAACCTTCCACACACCCCACATCACAGTTAGGCACACCACTTGAAAAGTCTTTTTGAATTTAGGGGATCCACCAAAAAATTTATGTAGCACAAAAATATCCCGTAAATTGAATGGTTAAATGTGAGACAATTTCCATCACTGGGAATTAAGCACCCAAATGGCATGCACAAAACTGCAGTTTAGAAAAATATGTTCCGCCATTTTTGGAGAGTTACTGCATGCCGAGCAAATTTTCTATTCCAATTGAGTGTTCTTTCTCGACAAAGCACATAGGGCCAGGATTGGATCCAACTTCACGCACCACGCCAAGATATCCCATTTTCTTTAGAGCCCAATTATTCCATTTCAAAAAATCCGGAGTCGAATACATGGTGCACTACAAAAAAAGACAATGTCGGGAGCTTAGACTTTCTTGGGTTCTCTCACCACAAGTGAGTTTTCTATTTATCCTTTCCTATATATATATATATGTATATATATATATATATATATATATATATTTGGGATGGATCACGAGAAGATTTATCTTTATGTAGAAACTAAAAGAAACTCCTAATAACTAAACCCTAAACTTAAACTTCCAAAAACCTAACACCCACTCCCCCACGGGAACCAAAAAACATAACCCTAAAAAACATAACCTTAAAAGCTAAAATAAACCAAAACCTAAAGTATAAGGCTAAATTGCATGTACAACATTTACATATGCTGCACATGTGTAAGACCAACTTTTTTTAAAAAAAAATTTTATACTTTTAAATACTCGATTTTCAATAAAAAAAATAGTGTGTTTGTTAAGGTTTTCTTGAGATTTTTTATTTTTCTCACATTTGAGTAGTTTTCTTATGATATTCTCTCTCTCTCTCTCTCTCTCTCTATATATATATATATATATATATATATATATATACACATACATAGGGCAATGCTCTACAAGAAACCCCAAATTTTTAGAAAACTTAGCAAACTCAACTTGTGGCCTACATTTATCCACGTTGCCCATAGTCACCTTCTCTTCCTTTTTGCTTACAAGGTTATATCAGTAATTTACCCTACCCAAGATATTTTACCAATTTGATTTGACATGAACATTTAATGCCCATCAACTCATTTGTACAAATCACCCACCCCCATATTTCTTTTACAATATTTCATTTTAAATCTTCTTTAACAGAAAAACCATTATCATTTTCTCCAAAGAATTATCATTTCATCATTAATGTCCATGGAGACAAATCCACCAACCTCCGAGTTAATGTTGCCGGTCCATAGTTTCTCCAACAGATTCATTGACAACGATGAAGAACGAAGTGAAGAACGAAAATCAGATCGATCAATCCCTGATGAAGAACGTGGTTTTGTGATGAAGATGTTAATATATGAAGTCAGATCCACGTGGAAACCCCTTCCAGATCTTGTTCCATTCCTTTCAGATCTCCTTTGTCCACATGTTTCATAATGTTGTTACAAATTTGGATATTTGTGAGTTTTTTTACACTTTTTTTGTTTATTTAAAATATGATTTGTATATGTTGTTTCAGATCTTGATATTTGTGAGTTTTTTACACTCTTTTAGTTTTATGCAACATATGTTTTCATATGTGTTTGATTCTGGGTATTTCGTATGGATTTTTATGATTTTGTGGAGTTTATTTTAGTTGATAACTTGAGCATGTAGGTATGAATTTTTTGAAAGATGATTATAATTTACGGTTCTGCTATTTTACACTTAAATATTGAACCAATAAAATATTGAATTTAAAATTGATATAGGTATGGACTTTATAAGATGATATTCAACGTCTGGCTCCATTTTTTACACTTAAAATATCAAAAATTATTCATAAAACCTGGTTGTTAATAGGTTTTTGTGTAATGGCTGTTTTAGAGATGAAACATGATTTTTTTTGTTAAAATGGTTCTTAAAAGGGGTAAATGTTTATGTAATTTGCAGGTTTTTATTTTTGTGTTACAACACAACACAAATAACACGTGTTATAGCAAACGTTGGTTTCGTCAAACGTGGATCAGATGCTCAAGGATCATGACCATGTTTATGTTACAGCACAACACAACTAACACGTGTTATAGTTTGAACTTCTCGGACATGCATGTGTTACATGTGACATGAAACCCATGTACAACTTAACACGTGTTACGTGAGACATGAAAACACATTTTTATAACTTCCATGGCATACGCACACCCACATGTTTACAAACCGTTTCAAGACCGACCCAAACAATAAAGCAAGGGTAGCCGCTGAAAAGCTAAAGCAGCAAAGGTAGCCGCTGAAAAGCTAAGGCAGACTGTCAAAGGAAGCTCCACCATTTTTCTTAGTGCTATGTATTTTCGTTTACTAGTAATATGTATTTTGAGACTCTTATTGTTTTGTCTAGTACATGATGTTAAAACGGTATGGACTTAACACATTATGGAAGTCTTAACACACGTTATAAAAGAGACTTAACACACGTTATATCAGGTATACTATGTTGTTATTAAGTTACTATTGGAGTTTATGCATCCATTCTAGAAGTTTTAACACATATTACTATTGGAGTTTACTATTGGACTTAACACATTCTGGAAGTCTTAACACACTATTGGAGTTTATGCATCCATTCTGGAAGTCTTAACACATGTTATAATAGAGGCTTAACACACGTTATATCAGGTTTACTCTGTTGTTATTAAGTTACTATTGGAGTTTATGCATCTATTATGGAAGTCTTAACACATGTTATAATAGATGCTTAACACAGGTTATATATTTCAGTCGCTTAATACATGTCGCTTAATACATGTTACAGTATGTATATACACATCATGGTGTTTTGGAAACCACTAGCTTATACATGACACCATGTTAGGTTAAACCAAGATTATAACAGAGGCTTAACACATTTTATCCCAGGTATACATGACACCATGTTAGGTTAAACCAAGATTATAACAGAGGCTTAACACATTGTAAACCACTAGCTTATACATGAATACATGTCAGGTTACAAAAAGATTATAACAGTGGCTTAACACATGTTATACATTCCAAAATGTGCAAAACAAATGACCCGTTTCATATTATATATTCAAAAATTACCGGTACATGTGTTACCATAAATGGCTCGTTTCATATTACACTTTACATACTAACTTGTACAAGTTTTACGCTCAGTATCCACATTATCGGATATTTTAAACATCAACAAAAATAAAATAGATATTACTTGTTTTTTTAATTAACAAAAGGTTAATACATGTTATATATCATTCTAACAGGGGCTTAACACATGTTATACATGAACACATGTCAGGTTTACATCATGGTGCTCTGTTACAGCATGAACCACTAACACATGTTATAAATGAACGAAGACTTCTTTCCCAAATGATGTGACTTATTCAATGTCCCCACATTAGCGTCGCCTACATCCATCCAGCTTGTCAATTGAATATCTTTTATGGATCTGTTTCTGTAAATCAACACACATTATATATCATTCTAACAGGTGCTTAACACATGTTACGGGTCTGTCTCTGTAAATCAAGCAACCCAACAAAAAAAAATATTTTTAAGATCACAAGCCCCAAACAAGCAACCAAACCAGCAAAAAAACCCGTTCAAAATCTCATCCTAAAGTTTTGGATTTATTTAAAATACATTAACATTAACCATTACTAGAACACACATTAACTTCGCCTACATCCATCCAGCTTCTCAATTGAATATCTTTATGGGTTTGTTTCTGTAAATCAACACACGTTATATAACATTATAACAGGGGGGTTTAACACATGTTATGGGCCTGAGTCTGTGAATCAAGCAACCAAACAAAAAAACACTTACTGTTCAGATCAAAAACCCAAACAAGCAACTCAAACCAACAAAAAAACAGCTACTGTTAAGATCAAAAGCTCCTAACAAGCAACCAAACCAACAAAAAAAACCCATTCAAAATCTCATCCTAAAGTTTTTGATTTATTTAAAATACATTAACATTAACCATGGATACCCCATTAACCATTACTAAAACACTTTCAGCACACAAAAACATATTAACAACCATTTCAACAAAAAATCAAGTGTGAAATTATATTTCAAGAACACTTACCGGATCTATACCCGTCCGATGAACACGAAGAAGATCTTCAAACCTTCTTCTCACACACACACTCGTGCGTGTGTCTTTGTGATAAAGATTGTTGTTTCTCTATCTAAAACATCAACTTTCTCTCTCTAAAACATTCATCTTGTCATCGCTCTTCTCACACACACACTCGTGCGTGTGTCTTTGTGATTTTTTCAGACCACATGACGCTGAAATTATCTTCAAATCAAGATCACCATTGAAGGATCACCATTGAAGACCATGAAGCTTTCTTCTTTTCAATGATGAAGAAAGAGGAGAGAGATAATAGTTAATTGAAAGATTTGACTAGAAGAAATAGGAGAGAGATGATGACACAAGTGGGTTTTGTTCTACCGAAAATGCCCTCCCAGACTTTCAGATGTGCATTATACTATTTCTGTTAATTATAATTGTTACTAAAATGATGAGAGCCATTGATCAAGTTGGATGAAAGACAATCAATGGATGAGGTTGGGTTTCCAAGGTTTTTTAAAAAAGATGGGGTTTCTTATAGAGCCCAACCCTATATATATATATATATATATATATATATATATAGTTAGGTTAAAATGAAAACTCATACGAGTTGTGAGAACTTAGAGAACTCATCCTTACGAAAAGTTTTTTCAAAATTTTTTGTTACCAAAAATCCGTAACAAATCAAAATTTCCAAAAAAAACTAGTTTTTTTTATCTACACCAGCCGTAAATAAATGCTGTAAAAAGCTGACATTATACTGATGTCAGTAGCTTTTTACAGCAGCTGTCAGAAGCCGAAAAACACGAATTCAAAATTTTTTCCGTGACTTTTTAATCTAAGTGTGTGCAAAAGATGGGGGGAAAATTCGCTCGGAAAGTAGAAGTTCTCTAAGTTCTTATAACTTGTCGGAGTTTTCTCTTATTTCGAATCCTATATATAGTTATATATGTATTTGTGTGTGTATTTTCAACTACTACAAAGCAGAGTGTCAGAGGCAATAGTGCCAGGCAGCTGCCTAGCACTCCTCTATTAGCCCAACAAATTTACGATTTTATCCTGCTTTAAAATTACGATTTTGTCATCAGTTCAGAAATATGTTTTAACCCCCACTTAAAAATAAATTTTCGCTTTTGCTCCCAGTTAAATATTTCGATTTTGCCCCCAGTTCAAAATTACGATTTTGCCCCGTTTCAATTTACAGTTTTGCCATTAGTTTTTTCCCTTAAAAATACGATTTTGCCATCAGCTTAAAATTATGTTTTTACCCCCACTTAAAAATAAATTAGCGCTTTTGCTCCCAGCTAAAAATTTCGATTTTGCCCTCGGTTAAAAATTATGAATTTGCCCCGTATAAGTTTATAGTTTTGCTATTAATTTTTTTTTCACAACCAAGTTACGATTTTGCCCTCAACTTATATTTACATTTTCTCCATCATTTTTGTTTGTTTTCCTGGTGAAATTACAATTTTCCCCCAGTGTAAAATTACAGTCATGCCGGCAGATTCCTGGTACTCCCCCATTGGTCCATTTAATTTATAATTTTATTACTAAATTAAAATTATGATTTCGCTCTCAGTTAAAAATTACATTTTTCCAATCGTTTTAGTTTTTTTAGCAAAACTATAAAGGTTTTTTTTTTTTAATTGGTTTACTCGATTTAATTTTTTTTCGTGTTAAGGAGCTGCCTAACACTCGCTCATTAGTTCTGAAAAATTATAGTTTTGCCCTGAGCCCAAAATTACGGTCTTATCATCGTTTTTGTTTTTTTTTTTTTAACCAAAATTATAGTAGTCTTTTTTTAATTGATTGAAAATTATTCGGCTATCGCCCCGCAACTCAGGCGGGGCATCAACTAGATTTTACACATATTGTAAATTACAAGTTTTTAAACATGTGAGGCTTATAGTTTTAGCTTTTGTCTTTAACTAATATCATCATTAACTTGAAACTTTGATTACATTTTTCAACCAGTGTCAATTTGTAACACTGGATAATTTCTCGAATGAATAAATATCAAAGAGTAATATTCCATATATTGTACCCTAGTATTCGGAGAACATACTTTTAAGGCACGGCATGACAAATTCATATATCCTAAAATAGTGCACGTAGGGACATATGTTGCATTTTAAAGAAGCTATATGTGCCCAACTTGTTGCATTTTAACTTTTTGAAATATGTATTAAGGACAAATGCAACAGCAAAAATTCATTATTTCCAACTAATTCTTGTACTCTAACTTTTGTTTCCCAACTGGTTCACGTTAAGTTTCTTGTCTTATCTTATATTCATGCCCGTGATTTTGTTTGTCAAAAGTTGAATTGTGGTGGTTTGATTATTTATTATTATATTTTAATTAATGGCTGATAGGTTTAGACTAATATAAAATATTAAATTTTGCTGAATATTGAGTAATTGTCTATAAAATTGTTAAATATTTATAGGACTTCTACCATAAAGAACCATACTTGTTTTCCATTTACAAGGCCTTCATCTTGTTCACTTGTGTTAATGGAAATTTAGATTGTAATTGTGATTTAATTTATTAAATCTTGTAGCATACGTTATCTTAAAGTCTTGTCAGAAATTGAAAATTGCTTTATTTACAAATACTGGTATTTGTTAAGGTTCAAAAGATACTTTTTTTCAGTATTCTATTGTATATTGTCTCAAGATCTATCCGGTCGTGTAATTCTAATGAAAATAGAATATATTAAAGTTAAAATTGGAATAAGAAAACTGTCCTTTAATTTCATCAACCAAAAGGAATTAAGATTCGTTCACCATTGGACGGAATTTAAAACAACCCACTAGAATATGTTTAAAATTTATCATCACTTAAAAGAACCCACTAGAACTAGTTTAATACCCGTCTGATGGACGGGTTACGTTGATGTATTATAAGTAACAACATAAATGAACCTGCGAACACAAAAAAATATAATAGAATCGGTATTTGTTTAACATAACAGTATCATACATTAAACTTATGAGTACATACTTGACGGATTACACTAAAAAACCACAACACACGTTACTTATAGTAAATTATGTTGTCTATAAGCATTTACATAAAATTTTGAAATGAACGGGAGGTAATGCCAAAATAATAAAGTTACATAAAAGATATTGATGTCTGCTAACGACTTCGTTGGTAGCGTTAATAACATATCTGTAGAAGATGGAGTTGTTAAGACGAAAATTTAATGTAATAGTGATCAAAAAGCTTTCTAAAGTTTTTGAGTTATTCTCAAGGCGTGGTGGAGGACATGGTAGTTTAGAGTTATTGAAACTAAATTACTAAGCATGAAATTCAAAAAGAGGATGCACAAATTGACTCATAACATAAATACATAGAGGAATGGAACATAGAAGAGGCATAAAGTAAATATTAAGCATCTAAACCTTTTAAACCCAACAATATGCGAAGCCAGATACGATCTCATGGTTTATATATAATTCAATCAAAATAATCTAGTGGTTGGAACTAAACTCTCAACCATAAGGAGTGAATTTCAAAAAATAATAGTCTCTATATCTCCATCATACCGGTTCAATTTAAAAGGTAAATAAGTATAGTTCTACAACTCATTTGGATAAGATCACCACAAAACAAAACCGTAAGGCTGCAATTTATAACCGGAGGTACAAATTCACCACCTTGGTTTGGAAATCGTGTCTAAGAACACCACCCAACATGACACGGTTGAGCTAGCATACACCATCAATTTTAACCCATAATCCAAATTGATAAAACCAACACAAAAATTTTCATCACTTCCATTCATTCAGTTCGCTTACATAGAGAGTTTTTACACCCAAGATCCCACTTAAATCGATAACTACCATATAACAATTAAAAGAAATAAATTACTAAAAGAGAATATTTGAAAAAAGAAACATAAAACTAAACTTGGATGTTTGCTTTGTATGGAATTTAAAATAGGCATATTAAAAAATAAAACATAAAAAAGTGCGTAATTAGGATTAGACATGTTACGAGCAAATTGACCCATGTTCGCAGCACCCGAATAGACCCATGTTCGTGCCGCTCCACATGTTGCAGTCAATCGATTCGTGTTACCGGCGACCCGTTTGACCAATCTCCATTTCTAACGGCTCGTAATTTTAAGATGCGGTGTTTTATCAAGCCGCTACCGCTATCACGTACAACAAAGAAATCTCATAATTCAGGTAGAATACAAATCTAATTATAAGAAAAATTAGTTGGTTGCACCTTGATTCAAGAAAGAGTATTAAAAAATATTACCTTGGTGATAACAGATAGTAGCTAAGTTCCCATGTCTTTTAAGGAAGTTACTAAGTGGAAAAGATTTGCTCAGTTCCATAGGTTCAAAAATAACATACCAAAACAAATTTTGTATGTAAATAATATAAGAAGAAAACCCGTAATTAGATAAAAAGGATAAACTTATTCTTGGGTCAAAGGAAGCAAAAATAGAGCAATTTTTTTAAAATAAATATTAAAAACAACTACTGTATGATTCTAACAAACCTGTGATGTTGTAATGAATCCTTTGCTTCTACATTTGAGATCTCGCTAATTGCTTTAACCAACCCTGCACACCCAGAATAAACACAAATCATAATGAAACTCATATATTAACAAATCAACGTTTAATTGTAAAACCTTATATTAACATTGAACTTTTTTCAGAAAACACTCAACCTTGGTTAAATTCATTGTTATCTAAAACTTTGAAAAAGCTTCAGGTAGATTCATTGTTAAGTCTCTTCGCTTCATTGCAACCTTAGGTAGCCCCGTTCTTTTCTTATCAGCATATTTATTGCATAACAAAGTTACCAACTTCGCCTTGATCTCTATTTGGGGCAACATAGTTTATTTCCACCAACAATGACTGTATGATTAGGATTTGAAGTGCAGAGCACCTGGATTCCTGGAAGATAACAAAGATAGAGGCATCTAAAAATGTGCACACAAGAAATGAAACATGTTGGTTCAATTATAAAGAACGTTTAATTGCTTTCAGAGGAAGATGTCTATGGTAAAAGATGAAAAGAAAAGGCTGAAGTTGGAAAAACTGATGTGATCAATTTTGTAGTGTAACATGTAAACATGTTCAAATAATGATTATGCATATTTCTGTAATTTTGATTTAGACCATAGTAGATGGTCAAAGTTATTGAAAACGAATTATAATACTTGAATCAAATGCAACAAACCTTCGTTCCCAAGACCGCACCGACTCTAACATAGCATGTTGGTCTTAGGTCTTAATGTCCTAATAAAATTAGTTCCAAAGTTTAAGCAAAGTGGACATGGCCTGCAAAATTGAATACAAATTCCCAATATAGTTCTAAAGCGAGAGCAAATTGAGGATGTAGTGTGGGAGATGGACTCGAGCACGTACTCCATCCATGGACCTCTTGTTTCTCACGTCATCACCACCTTGATTGATCACATAACTTCATCGCCTTGAGAGCATGATTATTAGCATGTCTATCAAAGATGGGTGCTTCAATTGTGCCTAATGGAAAACCAGTATTAGGCAGGTAATAAAGTGGGTGCATAACAATTTAATGTGACCACAAGTATAAAAAAGATCAGGTGTAATTAATTAATTACCAATTGGAGATGAAATGGACCAATTGCAAATCTTCTGAAATTTTCCACCTTGACTGTAGAATGAGGGCAAGTCTGCAGTCATAAATTTCCATTGTATCCATTTGAGTTGATTACATATATAACAGATTCCATGTTGTGAACAAATATTTTCTTACAAAATCACAGGTTTTTCACTAAATTACATATGATATATGGTTAACTCATCAAGAATCAAACAAACATTTCATCACTTTCAGATCAAATTTTCACAAGAATCAGAATTGATGAATAAAATAACAGGAATGGACTAAGCCACTTGAAATCGTATTAAGCATAATAGTAATAATGATCAGAAACGATGAAAAAAACTTAAGAATTTAACCAAAAAAAATCTAAGAAAGCGTGACCAAAACCAAATTCCGAGTGAGATTGATTCAAATCATCAAGAGAATACCTTATAGACCGAAGAATAACAAATTAAAGAAACAAAAATCTAAAAACGAATAAGCGTGAAGTACCTTGCTAAGTTGAGATGAAGGAGGATCAGTAGTGGCCATGGCGTCTGGATGCAATCGTGATCATTGTTCAAACCTGCATGAACCCTAGTTTTTTTCAATTTGGGTGTAAATCAAATGGATAATTCTCTGCCTTCATGATTGGGAGAAGGAATGATTAAGGAGGTGAAGAGTTTATGAAGGATCATTACAAAGACAAATGTTTTAATGGTGATACTTGTATCTGTAAATCAGGAACCGAACAACCCAGGGATGAGGTTGTGGAGAATCTGTTCACTGTACATTGGATTGAAAATGCCATTTTTTTTGATGCGGGGTACATTATATAACAAGACTTGTAAACTGAATCGAGAACACCACCCAAGTTTGTAGGAACTTGTGGAGATCATGGGAATAAGGAAACCATCAACAACTGCCTTGAACTGCCAACACAATAGTTATTTTTTATGGAGATCATGGGGAGGAAAAAGTGGAAGTAACCACCAGCTAAAAAAACCGTAAATAACCGTCCTGAACCGCCATGAGAGCGGTTATTTTTGTGAGTTTAAACGGCTCAGATTTCATCTCGGCATGATCCGACGGTGGAGATGGATTTGCAAGATAGTTACACTTAATGGGCTTAATATATATATATATATATACATATATATATACATACATATATATATATATATATATATATGAGTGGGGATCCTACGGAAAGTGTGTTTTTCCTAAAAAGTGTAAAAAGTCATAAAACACAATAATTTCAGGCATAAAACACACTAAAACTCACAAATAATAGAATGAATATTACTAGAACACCATATTCAAACTCTAATAGTCCATAAAAACTTCAAACACACCATCGTAGAACTACGAATATAAAACACACAATGCTAAATAACATAAAACACAATAATATTTGTCATTCCACAATCAAAGCCTTAACATCTAAAACACAACACAAAACCCACATACATGATGTTTTAGTAATCTTCATCATATTATTTGTGGGTTTTTAGTGTGTTTTATGGTTGACATTACGGTGTTTTATGACTTTTTACACTTTTTAGAAAATTTGGACTTTCTGGCCAACTCCTATCCTATATATATATATATATATATATATATATATATATATATATATATAATGTTTAAAATTTATCATAAACCATCACATTTCTTCTCATCCTCTTCTATGAGATCAATGCCTTTTGAAACCCCATATGAGAACATGAAGATGGACCTCCCATTAGAAGCCTAAAGTCGTCGATCAAAAGTTTTAATTTTCCGATTGCTTTAATGTCATAATGGTTAATTAGAATTCGGATTAGCTAATTGACAAAGAGATAAAAAGTAACGGAAGAATAGAAGCTAGAAAATTTTGGATCGGTTAATTGAGAAAGAAATAAAAATTTTGTATTGATACCGTTTGGAAAATGAATAACTATACAACGTTGAAGACCTAGAAAATGCAAGATCAAAACCCCATCTTCGACCAGCATCTCCCCTCATACCTTCTTCACCATTCCGATCTTTCCCTACCATGTTTCCCTCTTTGTGTCTTGAACGTGGTCCTTGTTAACCACCACAAGCCATCACAATAATCTCTTTGCGATATATATGTCCCCATGTTTGTCCAACGATGCTCACAATATCTCTAGGTTCACAAAATGAAGGTGTTAATTTATTCTTGTTATGTTTACAAGGTTGGTTTTTAGCACTCTTCAGAACTTGTGGAAGTGACGACGGAGAAGGGAGAGGGTGAAACTCCAAATTATGTTTAGCTTTTGTGGAACAACGATATTGGTAGCTTTGTCATTTTATCTTTTAAACTTTCTAATCTCTATAACCAACACAAATACAATGTGAATTCCAGCTACATTTGTATATTTCTAACTTCACAAACAATTCTACGAACCAAACATCCAAATTGTTTAAATCCATGTCAAGTATATGGCAGGGAGATAATCCTAATAATTCTTTTCCTTTTGCAACATTTATAAGTTACCACTGTTATTCTAGTTTTCCTCTTGAAACCCTTTTGTCAACTAGTCTTAGCTCCGAGAACCTTTTATGGCATGTTGCATTGTCGTCTCATTTTGTTCCTTCATAATCCTGGAATCTGAAGATGATGCGAATGAAAGTCAAAAGACATCAAGAAACAATAGAGAAATTGTGAATTTGATAGGCAAATTAGATTAGTAGTTTTGAAAAAGGAATCATTTCCGGATTGGTGTACACATCCATTGTCTTTGAAAAAAATATGTAAATAACATTTCATGAGTAATTACAGAGAATTACCAATGACGTTGGGTGGTCCATTGGTAACGGAAAAACCTCTAGGAATACCTAGGTTTGTAGGTCTTGGATTCAAATTCTAGAGATGACATGATTAAAGCGATTCGCCATTCTAAAAAATGCATACACAGAATTATAATGTTGTACCCATTTGGAGATCATGGGTTTGGCCAAGCCTACAAATGTATGAATTATCAAGGAATCTTGATTATGCGTTTATGTTATAGTTGTTCGGTATTCCTAATTGTTCATTTTTCTAGTGTTTTTTCGTACTTCTTTTATCAACTCTATCGATAAATATGAGAAAAGCCCATTTCAGAATTAAGAATACGTTAGAATGTGAGAAACACATAATACACATGTATCTTTTGCTTTAACTTTAAGTGTGATACGGAAAGCAATTGGGTAACCATCTACCCAACTATCTCACTAAAATCATCATTGTATTACGTACAAATGTTTTATATGGTACACACACTTCTCAACATAAGAATGATTATGAAAAGATCACGTCTCTACTCTTATCACAAGTTATAATTACAGTGATAAAGTTATAATAAAAGTGATTAAATTATCATTAAAATTCACACACTACAAGATAAATTTTACTCAAACACACATAATTAATATAACTCCCTAACATGTGTGGCTATGTATATGTATATATGTTTACAAGGTGGAGGTTCTAGAGTGAACACTAGTTTATTTGTGAATTGAGTGAATAAATCCTAATCATTGATTTACATCATCAAATCGTAAAATATACTAGTGTATTTTTATCGTCAAATTCTGACCATTGATTTACACTTGTATTTACACTTGTGTATTGATAATTAAGGGCTAGTATTAGTTCACTAGTGCTCACAATCAAAGGGGTTGTTCACAAATGAACCTATATGTATATATAAATATATAATATAATATACATTCATGTATGTATGCATGTATATACAGATAGATACTTGTTTGGCTTAATTAAGAGGACTTTTAGGATATTAATTAAGAGTTTTGGTAATTATAGCTTTATATGTTCTGCTGAAAACATAAACAATACATTAACAAATTATTATAATGTCCTAAAAATAAATTATGTTTTAGTGAATTCACATGTGAGCAATAGAATACTGTTTGATTATTTAATTAACCCTTTTGTCCTATAAAACCCCCGCTGCTTCTAACTCTCATTCCATCCCATCATAAACTCCTACACATTTCTAATAAACACCCTTACACCCACATTACAAAGTGATGGCTTCAAAGACCAATACCCCACTAGCTCTCTTTCTTGCACTAAACCTTTTGTTTTTTGCACTAGCCAGTAGCACTACCACGAAACCAAAGCCACCATCCGCTGGAACTTGTCCCAGGGATGCCCTTAAATTAGGTGTATGTGCCAATGTGCTTGGCAAATTACTTAATCTGGTCGTCGGAGACCCACCAGTTAAGCCATGCTGCAGCCTTCTCGAAGGCCTCGTTGACCTCGAGGCTGCAGTTTGCCTTTGTACTGCTATCAAGGCTAACGTTCTTGGAATCAATCTAAACGTGCCACTGTCTCTCAATTTGCTTCTTAACGTTTGCAGCAAGAAAGTTCCAAAGGACTTCATATGTGCTTAAATGATCAACCGACAATGTAATCTGGATTGTGTGTTTATTTTGGATTGTGAGTTTTTAGCGTTTGATCTCTAAATTTCTGTGTAATGTTTCCAAGAATTATTCATGTGTGTAATGATGGTTTGAAGAATTATTTTGTGGGAATAAAACTTCATATTTGATGTTTTCGTTAATTTAGTATGTTATTGTACGTCCTGTTTAGGATGGGATGATGGAAATTGATGATCTAAAAATTTGATATTGGAAAGCTGGATTTTATATCTTGTAAATTAACACGAGTTCCAAGTGATATAGGGGGCTGCAAAAGTGTTCCTCGTTTGCAAATGAATAAATGTACATAAAATGTCATTTGACCAATACACCGATGTGATTTCCTATAAGACTAAAGAGAGTGGGAGTACATTAAAAGGGGTGTAAAACGTTATGGGGTAGTCACGTCAGTAAAATGTCAGCAAAGTGGCTGACTTACTGAAATGTCTTTTTTTACGAACTAGTATTAAGCCCCACCGCGTTGCGGTTGGGGTGTAAAATTGTTTCAAATAGTAACAATGTCTCACCACTGCCAACAACCAGCACGTATTAATGTGAAGAAATTAGATTGTAAAGTAAAATATAAAAAAATAATAACTGAGTTGACTTAGTACCCACTCGTTGCGGCGAACCTGTTATGTTAAAGGGGTAAAATGACGTAAAAATGTTGAGTCACACGTACGTTGCTTCGTGTTAACTCGCAAATTTAGAACGAAGTGTTAAACGAAATATAATAACGTTGAACCACACACGCATGTTACACCGTATTAACTCGCAAAATTTAGAACGAAGTGTTAAACGAAATATAATAACGTTGAACCACACACGCATGTTACACCGTATTAACTCGCAAAATTTAGAACGAAACGTAAAACAAAAAATTTGCGAAATATGATAAGTATAGGGGAGCAAAGTTAAAAATAAAAAACTTGTGAGATTAAATTGCGAACGATGAAAACTCTTGGGTTAAAAGTGAAAAATAAATAGTTTTGGATTAAAGTGTAAAATCATTTTTTTAAAACACCCCTAAGAATGGTGTACAACATTTAATGCATAAACATGTTGGAAATTTATAGTATGTAAATACGTATACAATGTTTATAACCATTGAGCTGACTTACTGAAATGTCTTTTTTTTTTTTTTTAATTTACAGAGCATACTAGAGGTGTTTAGAATTCGTTTCAAATTTGAAAAACTCAAAATTCGATTCGATTATCAAAAATTCAAACTCGATTTAATTCGAGTCCAGTAAATCAAATATGAACCGAATACGAATTTATAATTATAATTTCGATTCGATTAGAAGTTCAAATTATAGTTATACATATTTATGTAATATTTTTATATAATGCATATATAATTTTAATTGGGCTATATTATAAATTAATCTCCAAATTTATTTTAAAGATTAAAATAACCCAATACCAAACCTATTACCAAGCCCATAACTTAAATGAACTTATTGCATATTTTAACTGAATTTGAATCAAAACGAATTTATTCAAATTTATCCGAATTCGAATTGGGATTTTAATTCGAATACGAATTCTATTCAAGTTGGCTGGTTCTTAATCGAATTCGAATTGAATACGAATTCAAGCAAAAATAAGAGTTATTCGAAAAATTCGATTCGAGTAATCCGAAAGTTCAATATTCGATTTGATGAACACCCGTTAATGTATACAAAGATAAATGTAGGTAATTAGTTCCATTCAATATAACCTACACAACACTTGTAAATGTGTAGGTTTTAATAATTTTGAATTTCAGTAGATATGAATAAGCATTACATTTAAACCATTTTCATATAATTTCAAATTCTTTATCTTTATTATTGTTGAAATAATAATAATAATAATAATAATAATAATAATAATAATAATAATAATAATAATAATAATAGTAATAATAATAATTTATTATTGTTCATTTTGTTTTCGAAAATAAAAATTGCGTTCGTAGAAAGACGAAAATAGTGTATTTCATAACGAAATTTGATAATTTTAGCTGTATATGTTTTGCTAAGAACATAAATAATACAATAATAATTTAAAACCTTTTAAAATAAATTATATATTTTTAGTGAATCACATGTGACCGATAGAATACTATTTAATTATCCATTTTGTCCTATAAAACCCCCCCACACCTCCCAACTCTTATTCCATCCCATCATAACTCTCTTTACACATTCCTAATAAACACTCACATTAAGGAGACATGGGTTCAAAAACCAATACCCCATTAGCTCTCTTTTTTGCACTCAATCTTTTGTTTTTTGCATTAGCCAGTGGTTGTACCACCTGCCCTAGCACTACCACAAAACCAAATCCAACGTCCATCGGGGCCTGTCCTAGGGACGCCCTTAAATTAGGTGTGTGTGCCAATGTGCTTGGCAGCTTACTTAATCTCGTCGTTGGAGACCCACCAGTTAAGCCATGTTGTAGCCTTCTTGACGGCCTTGTTGACCTTGAGGCTGCCATTTGCCTTTGCACTGCTATCAAGGCTAACATTCTTGGAATCAATCTAAATGTACCAGTGTCACTCAATTTGCTTCTAAACGTTTGTAGCAAGCAAGTTCCAAAGGACTTCATATGTGCTTAAACAATCAACCGACTATGTAATCTGTTTGTGTGTGTATGTGTGTTAATTTTCAACTGTGAGAGTGTTTATTGTTAATTTGATCTCCGAAAGGGAGAAAGTATTTTAATTTGTTTGTAATGATCGTTTTCAGAATTATTTTGTGGGGATTAAATTTTATATTTGATGCTTTTGTTTATTTCGTATATCTTTGAACGTCTTGTTTAGGATGAAATGACGGAAAGTGAGCAACACATTTGATATTGGAAGGTTGGATTTATATATTTTATAAATTAAGACGAGTACTCAATGAAATAATGGGTATACGAAAAAAATTTTCTAAATTTTTGTAAGCCTAAATAACAGGGCCGGCT